>NW_027480600.1:0-600000 GCF_051401765.1 Calliopsis andreniformis | reverse complement strand
GTATTGAGGACTGAGGATTGAGGACTGAGGATTGAGGATTGAGGATTGAGGATTGAAGATTGAGTATTGAGGATTGAAGATTGAGGATTGAGGATTGAGGATTGAGGATTGAGGATTGAAGATTGAGGATTGGGGATTGAGGATTGACGATTGAGGATTGAGTATTGAGGACTGAGAATTGAGGATTGAAGATTGAAGATTGTGTATTGAGGATTGAAGATTGAGGATTGAGGATTGAGGATTGAAGATTGAGGACTGAGTGTTGAGGGTTGAGTGATGAGAATTGATGTTTGTGGATTGAGATTTGAAGATTGAAGAATGGTGATTGAGAATTGAAAACTGTGAATTGAGGATATTCTACTGAGGATTGAGGATTGACAATTGATTGTTGAGGACTGAGGTCTGAAGATTGAGGATTCAGGGTTGAGAATTCGGGATTGAGGTTTGAGGACTGAGAATTGAGGTTTGAGGATCGAGGATGGAGGATTGACTCTTGAGGATTGAGGATTGAGGATGGAGGATTGAAGAGAGAGGACTGAGTGTTGAGGGTTGAGTGTTGAGAATTGAGGTTTGAGGATTGATATTTGATTATTGAATATTGTGGATTGAGTATTGAACCATGAGAATTCAGGATATTCTATTGAGTATTGAGTTTTGAGAATTGGGGATTGATGGTTGAGTATTGAGGATTGATGGTTGAGGGTTGTGTGTTGAATATTGAGTATTGAGGATTGAGGATTGAGGATTGAGGATTGAGGATTGAAGATTGAGTATTGATGATTGAAGATTGAGGATTGAGGATTGAGGATTCATGTTTGAGGATTGAGGACGGGGACTGACGGTTGAGGACTGAGGTATGAGGATTGATGTTTGAGGTCCGAGGATTGAGGATTGAGGATAGAGAATTGAGGATTGAGGATTGAGGATTGAAGATTGAGGATTGGGTATTGAGGATTGAAGAATGAGGATTGAGGTTTGAGGATTGAGGATTGAGGTTTGAGGATTCAGTATTGAGGATTGAGAATTGAGGATTGAGGATTGAAGATTGAGTATTGAGGATTGAGTATTGAGGATTGAGTATTGAGGATTGATGATTGAGGATTGAGGATTGAGAATTGAGGATTGAGGATTGAGGATTGAAGATTGAGGGCTGGGCATTGAGTATTGAAGAATGAGGATTGAGGATTGAGGATTGTGGATTGAGGATTGAAGATTGAGGATTGAGGATTGAGGATTGAGGATTGAGGGTGAGGGCTGAGGTTTGAGGATTGAGGTTTGAGGTCTGAGGACTGAGGATTGAGGGTTTAGAATTGAGGATCGAGGATTGAGGATTGAAGATTGAGGATTGGGAATTGAGGATTGAAGAATGAGGATTGAGGATTGAGGATTGAGGATTGAGGATTGAGGATCGAAGATTGAGTATTCAGGATTGCAGTTTGACGATTGAGGATTGAGGACCGAGGATTGAGGATTGAGGATTGAAGATTGAGCATTGAGGATTGAAGATTGAGGATTGAGGATTGAGGATCGAGGATTGAGGATTGAGGATTGAAGATTGAGTATTGAGGATTGAAGATTGAGGATTGAGGATTGAGGATTGAGGATTGAGGATTGAGGATTGAAGATTGAGGATTGAGGATTGAGGATTGAGGATTGACGATTGAGGATTGAGAATTGAAGATTGAGTATTGAGTCTTGAAAATTGAGGATTGAGGATTGAGGATTGAGGATTGAGGATTGAAGATTGAGGACTGGGTACTGCGGATTGAACATTGAGTGTTGAGAATTGAGGATTGAGGATTGAGGATTGAGCACTGAAGATTGAATATTGATGATTGAAGATTGAGGATTGAGTATTGATCGTTGTGGAATGATGACGAGAACTGAGGGTTGAGTATTGCTGATTGAGGTCTGAGGATTGAGGATTGAGGATTGAGAATTGAGGATTGAGGATTGAGGATTGAAGATTCAGGATTGGGTGTTGAGGATTGAAGAATGATGATTGAGGGTTGAGGATTGTGGATTGAGGATTGAGCATTGAGGATTGATTATTGAGGACTGAGGATTGAAGATTGAGGATTGAGGATTGAGGATTGAGGATTGAGGATTGAGGGTTGAGGATTGAGGATTGACGATTGAAGATAGAGTATTGATGATTGAAGATTGAGGATTGAGGATTGGGAGTTGAGGTTTGAAGACGAGGACTGACGGTTGAGGATTGAGGTTTGAGGATTGAGGATTGAGGTTTGAGGATTGAGGATTGAGGATTGAGGGCTGAGGATTGAGGATTGAGGATTGAGCTTTGAGGATTGATGATTGTGGACTGAGGATTGAGGATTGAAGATTGAGTATTGAGGATTGAAGATTGAGGTTTGAGGATTGATGATTGAGGATTGAGGATGAGGGCTGGGGGTTGAGGATTGAGGTTTGAGGACTGAGGACTGAGGATTGAGGATTGAGAATTGAGGATTGAGGATTGAGGATTGAAGATTGAGTATTCAGGATTGGAGATTGACGATTGAGGATTGAGGACCGAGGATTGAGGATTGAGGATTGAAGATTGAGTATTGATGATTGAAGATTGAGGATTGAGTATTGATGGTTGTGGATTGAGGACGAGGCCTGACGGTCGAGTATTGCTGTTTGAGGTCTGAGGATTGAAGATTGATGATTGAGGATTGAGGATTGAGGATTGAGGATTGAAGATTGAGGATTGAAGATTGAGTATTGAGGATTGAAGATTGAGGATTGAGGATTGCGGATTGAGGATTGAGGATTGAGGATTGAGGATTGAAGATTGAGTATTGATGATTGAAGATTGAGGATTGAGTATTGATGGTTGTGGATTGAGGACGAGGCCTGACGGTCGAGTATTGCTGTTTGAGGTCTGAGGATTGAAGATTCATGATAGAGGATTGAGGATTGAGGATTGAGGATTGAAGATTGAGGATTGAAGATTGAGTATTGAGGATTGAAGATTGAGGATTGAGGATTGCGGATTGAGGATTGAGGACTGAATATTGAGGATTGAGGTTTGTCAATTGATTGTTGAGGACTGACGGCTGAAGATTGAGTATTCAGGATTGAGGATTCCGGATTGAGGTTTGAGGACTGAGGATTGAGGGTTGAGGATTGGGGATTGAGGATTGAGGATTGAGGATTGACGCTTGAGGATTGAAGATTGAGGGTGGAGGATTGAAGAGAGTGGACAGAGTATTGAGGATTGAGTGTTGAGAGTTGATGTTTGAGGATTGCGATTTGATTATTGAATATTGAGGATTGAGTATTGAATCATGAGTATTCAGGATATTCTATTGAGTATTGAGAATTGAGGATTGATGGTTGAGTATTGAGGATTAATGGTTGAGGGTTGTGCGTTGAATATTGAGGATTGAGGATTGAGGATTGAAGAATGAGGATTGAGGATTGAAGATAGAGTATTGATGATTGAAGATTGAGGATTGAGGATTGGGAGTTGAGGTTTGAGGACGAGGACTGACGGTTGAGGATTGAGGTTTGAGGATTGAGGATTTAAGGATTGAGGGCTGAGGATTGAGGATTGAGGATTGAGCTTTGAGGATTGAAGATTGTGGACTGAGGATTGAGGATTGAAGATTGACTATTGAGGATTGAGGATTGACTCTTGAGGATTGAGGATTGAGGATGGAGGATTGAAGAGAGAGGACTGAGTGTTGAGGATTGAGTGTTGAGTATTGAGGTTTGAGGATTGAGATTTAATTATTGAATATTGTGGATTGAGTATTGAACCATGAGAATTCAGGATATTCTATTGAGTATTGAGTATTGAGAATTGAGGATTGATGGTTGAGTATTGAGAATTGATGGTTGAGGGTTGTGTGTTGAGTGTTGAGGATTGAGGATTGAGGATTGAGGATTGAGGATTGGAGATTGAGTATTGATGATTGAAGATTGAAGATTGAGGATTGAGGGTTGAGGATTGATGACGAGGACTGACGGTTGAGGATTGAGGTTTGAGGATTGAGGATTGTGGACAGAAGATTGAGGATCGACGATTGAGCATTGAGTATTGAAGGTTGAGGACTGGGGATTGAGGAATGAAGATTGAGGGTTAAGGATTGAGGATTGAGGATTGAGGATTGTGGATTGAGTATTGAGGATGGAGTATTCATGACTAAGGATTGAGGTTTGAGGATTGAGGGTTGAGTATTGAGGATTGGGGATTGTGGATTGAGGATTGGGAATCGAGGATTGAGTATTGGTGACTGAGGATTGAGGATTGAGGATTGAGAACTGACAATTGAGGATTGAAGATTGAGTATTGGGGATTGAAGATTGAGGATTGAGGATTGAGGATTGAAGATTGAGGACCGAGTGTTGAGGGTTGAGTGATGAGAATAGATGTTTATGGATGGAGACTTGAAGATTGAAGAGTGAGGATTGAGTATTGAAAAATGAGAATTCAGGATATTCTATTGAGTATTGAGAATTGAGGATTGATGCTTGAGTATTGAGGATTGATGTTTGAGGGTTGTGTGTTGAATATTGAGGATTGAGGATTTTAGGACTGAGGACTGAGTATTGAAGATTGGGTATGAGGATTGATGATTGAGGATTGCGGATTGAGGATTGAGGATTGAGGATTGATGATAGAGTATTGGGGATTGAGGATTGACGATTGAAGATTGAGGATTGAGGATTGAGGATTGAGGATTGAGGATTGGGGATTGAGTATCGAAGATTGTGTATTGATGACTGAGGATTGTGGATTGAGGATTGTGGATTGAGGGTTGAGGATTGAGGTTTGAGGAATGAGGATTGAGGATTGAGGATTGAGGATTGAGGATTGAGGATTGGGAATTGAGTATCGAAGATTGAGTATTGATGACTGAGGATTGAGGATTGAGGATTGTGGGTTGAGGATTGAGGATTGAAGATTGAGTATTGAGGATTGAAGATTGAGGATTGAGGATTGAGGATTGAAGATTGAGGACTGAGTGTTGAGGGTTGAGTGATGAGAATAGATGTTTGTGGATGGAGACTTGAAGATTGAAGATTGAGGATTGAGTATTGAAAACTGAGAATTCAGGATATTCTATTGAGTATTGAGAATTGAGGATTGATGACTGAGTATTGAGGACTGAGGGTTGAGTGTTGTGTGTTGAATATTGAGGATTCAGGATTTCAGGATTGAGGATTGGGGATTGAAGGTTGAGTATTGAGGATAGAAGATTGAGGATTGCGGATTGAGGATTGAGGATTGAGGATTGAGGATTGGTGAATGAAGATTGAGTGTTGAGGATTGAAGAATGAGGATTGAGGATGGAGGACGAGGACTGAGTGTTGAGCGTTGAGTGATGAGAATTGATGTTTGTGGATTGAGATTTGAATATTGAAGCTTGGGGATTGAGTACAGAAAACTGTGAATTGAACATACTCTATTGAGGATAGGGGATTGACAATTGATTGTTGCGGACTGAGGGATGAAGATTGAGGATTCAGGATTGAGGAGTCGGAATTGAAGTTTGAGGACTGAGGATTGAGGGTTGAGGATTGAAAGTTGAGGGTTGACGATTGAGGATTGAGGATTGAGGATGGAGGATTGAAGATTGTGTATTCAGGATTGACGCTTGAGGATAGAGGATTGATGATGGAAGATTGAAGAGTGAGTACTGAATGTTGAGGATTGAGTGTTGAGAATTGATGTTTGAGGATTGAGATTTGATTATTGAATATTGTGGATTGAGTACTGAAACATGAGAATTCAGGATATTCTATTGAGTATTGAGAATTGAGTATTGATGGTTGAGTATTGAGGATTGACGGTTGAGGGTTGTGCGTTGAGTATTGAGGACTGAGGATTGAGGATTGAGGATTGAGGATTGAGGATTGAGGATTGAGGATTGAAGATTGAGTATTGAGGATTGAAGATTGAGGATTGAAGATTGAGGATTGAGGATTGAGGATTGAGGATTGAAGATTGAGGATTGGGTATTGAGGATTGAAGAATGAGGATTGAGGATTGAGGGTTGAGGATTGAGGATTGAAGATTGAGTACTGAGGATTGAGGATTGAGGATTGAAGATTGAGTATTGAGGATTGAAAATTGAGGATTGAGGATTGAGGATTGAGGATTGAGGATTGGGGCTTGAGGATTGAGGATTGAGGATTCAGTATTGTGCATTGAAGATTGAGAATTGAGAATTGAACATTGAGGACTGAGTGTTGAGGGTTGAGGATTGAAGATTGAGGATTGAAGTTTGAGTACTGAGGATTGAAGATTGAGGATTGAGGATTGAGGATTGAGGATTGAGGATTGAAGATTGAGGATTTGGGATTGAGGATTGACGATTGAGGATTGAGTATTGAAGATTGAGGGTTGAGGATTGATTATTGAAGATTGAGTATTGAGGATTGAGGATTGAGGATTGAGGATTGAGATTTGCGAATTGAGGATGAGGACTGAGGGTTGAGGATTGAGGTTTGAGGAAAGAGAATTGAGGATTGAGGATTGAGTACTGAGGATTGACGATTCAGTATTGAAGATTGAGGATTGATTACTGAGGATTGAGGATTGAGGAATGAGGATTGAAGATTGAGGATTGAGGATTGAGGATTGAGGATTGAGGATTGAGGATTGAAGATTGAGGACTGAGTGTTGAGGGTTGAGTGATGAGAATTGATGTTTGTGGATTGAGATGTGAATATTGAAGAATGGGGATTGAGTATTGAAAACTGTGAATTGAGGATATTCTATTGAGGATTGAGGATTGACAATTGATTCTTGAGGACTGACGGCTGAAGATTGAGGATTCAGAATTGAGGAATCCGGATTGAGGTTTGAGGACTGAGGATTGAGGGTTGAGGATTGAGGATTGAGGATTGACGCTTGAGGATTGAGGATTGAGGATGGAGGATTGAAGAGAGAGGACTGAGTAATGAGGATTGAGTGCTGAGAATTGATGTTTGAGGATTGAGATTTGATTATTGAATTTTGTGGATTGAGTATTGAACCATGAGAATTCAGGATATTCTATTGAGTATTGTGAATTGAGGATTGATGGTTGAGTATTGAGGACTGATGGCTGAGGGTTGTGTGTTGAATATTGAGGATTGAGGATTGAGGATTGATTATTGAGGATTGAGGATTGAAGATTGAGTATTGATGATTGTAGATTGAGGCTTGAGGATTGAGGTTTGAGGATTGAGGACGAGGACTCACGGTCGAGGATTGAGGTTGATGGGTTGAGGATTGTGGATTGAGGACTGAGGATTGAGGATTGAGGATTGAGGATTGAGCATTGAGGATTGAAGATTGAGGACTGGGGATTGAGGATTGAAGGTTGAGAATTAAGGATTGAAGATTGGGGATTGAGGATCTAGGATTGGAGATTGATTATTGAGGATTGAGGATTGAGGATTGAGGATTGAGGATTGAGAATTGAGAATTGAGAATGAGGACTGAGGGTTCAGGATTGAGGTTTGAGGAATGAGGATTGAGGGTTGAGGATTGAGGATTGAGGACTGAGGATTGAGGATTGAGGATTGAGAATTGAGAATTGAGGATGAGGACTGAGGGTTGAGGATTGAGGTTTCAGGAACGAGGATTGAGGATTGAGGACTGAGAACTGATGATTGACGATTGAGTATTAAAGACTGAGGATTGATTACTGAGGATTGAGGATTGAGGATTGAGGATTGAGGATTGAGGATCGAGGATTGAGTATTGAGGATTGAATATTGAGGATTGAGGATTGAGGATTGAGGATTGAGGATTGAGGATGAGGGCTGAGGGTTGAGGGTTGTTGTTTGAGTATTAAATCCTGAAAATTCAGGATATTCTATTGAGTATTGAGAATTGAGGATTGATGCTTGGGTATTGAGGATTGAGGATTGAGGATTGAAGATTGAGTATTGAGGATTGAAGATTGAGGATTGAGGATTGAGGATTGAGGATTGAGGATTGGGGATTGATGATTGAAGATTGAGGATTGGGTATTGCGGATTGAGGATTGAGGATTGAGGATTGAGGATTGCGGATTGAGGACAGAAGATTGAATATTGATGATTGAAGGTTGACGATTGAGGATTGATGGTTTTGGATTGAGGACGAGGACTGAGGGTTGAGTATTGATGTTTGAGGTCTGAGGATTGAGGATTGAGGATTGAGAATTGAGGATTGAGGATTGAGGATTGAAGATTGAGTATTGGGGAATGAGGATTGAGGATTGAGGATTGTGAATTGAGGACTGAGGATGAGGTCTGAGTGTTGAGGGTTGAGATTTGAGGGCTGAGGACTGAGGATTGACGATTGAGGATTGAGGATGAGGGCTGAGGGTTGAGGATTGTGGTTTGAGGACTGAGGACTGAGGATTGAGGATTGAGGGTTGAGGATTGAGGACTGAGGACTGAGGGTTGAGGGTTTAGAATTGAGGATTGAGGATTGAGGTTTGAGGATTGAGGATTGAAGATTGAGTATTCAGGATTGGAGATTGACGATTGAGGATTGAGGACCGAGGATTGAAGATTGAGTATTGAGGATTGAAGATTGAGGATTGAGAATTGAGGGTTGAGGATTGAGGATTGAATATTGAGGATTGGGTATTGAGGATTGAAGTATGAGGATTGAGGATTGAGGATTCAGTATTGAGGATTGAAGATTGAGTATTGAGGATTGAGGATTGAGTATTGAAGATTGAGGATTGGGTATTGATGATTGAATATTGAGGATCGAGGATTGAGGGTTGTGGATTGAGGACGAGGTCTGAGGGTTGAGTATTGATGTTTGAGGTCTGAGGATTGTGGATTCAGGATTGAGAATTGAGGATTGAGGATTGAGGATTGAAGATTGAGGATTGGGTGTTGAGGTCTGAAGATTGAGGATTGAGGATTGAGGATTGAGGATTGAGGATTGAAGATTGAGTATTGAGGGTTGAAGGTTTAGGATTGAGGATTGAGGATTGAGGATTGAGGATTAAAGATTGAGGATTGAGGATTGAGGATTGAGGGTTGAGGATTGAGGATTGAAGATTGAGTATTGATGATTGAAGATTGAGGATTGATGATTGAGCGTTGTGGATTGAGGATCAGGTCCGAGTGTTGAATATTGATGTTTGAGGTCTGAGGATTGAGGATTGAGGATTGAGAATTGAGGATTGAGGATTGAGGATTGAAGATTGAGGATTGGGAATTGAGGATCTAGGATTGGAGATTGATTATTGATGATTGAAGATTGAGGATTGAGGATTGAGGATTGAGAATTGAGAATTGAGTATGAGGACTGAGGGTTGAGGATTGAGGTTTGAGGAACAAGGATTGAGGATTGAGGATTGAGGACTGAAGATTGACGATTGAGTATTGAAGATTGAGGATTGATGACTGAGGATTGAAGATTGAGAATTGAGGATTGAGGATTGAGGATTGAAGGTTGAGGATTGGGTATTGAGGATTGAAGAATGAGGATTGAGGTTTGAGGGTTGAGGATTGAGGATTGAAGATTGAGTATTGAGGATTGAGGATTGAGGATTGAGGATTGAGGATTGAGAATTGAGAATTGAGGATGAGGACTGAGGGTTGAGGATTGAGGTTTGAGAAAAGAGAATTGAGGATTGAGGATTGAGTACTGAGGGTTGACGATTCAGTATTGAAGATTGAGGATTGATTACTGAGGATTGAGGATTGAGGATTGAGGATTGAAGATTGAGGATTGAGGATTGAGGATTGAGGATTGAGGATTGAGGATTGAAGATTGAGGACTGAGTGTTGAGGGTTGAGTGATGAGAATTGATGTTTGTGGATTGAGATGTGAATATTGAAGAATGGGGATTGAGTATTGAAAACTGTGAATTGAGGATATTCTATTGAGGATTGAGGATTGACAATTGATTCTTGAGGACTGACGGCTGAAGATTGAGGATTCAGAATTGAGGAATCCGGATTGAGGTTTGAGGACTGAGGATTGAGGGTTGAGCATTGAGGATTGAGGATTGACGCTTGAGGATTGAGGATTGAGGATGGAGGATTGAAGAGAGAGGACTGAGTATTGAGGTTTGAGTGCTGAGAATTGATGTTTGAGGATTGAGATTTGATTATTGAATTTTGCGGATTGAGTATTGAACCATGAGAATTCAGGATATTCTATTGAGTATTGTGAATTGAGGATTGATGGTTGAGTATTGAGGACTGATGGCTGAGGGTTGTGTGTTGAATATTGAGGATTGAGGATTGAGGATTGATTATTGAGGATTGAGGATTGAAGATGAGTATTGATGATTGTAGATTGAGGATTGAGGATTGAGGTTTGAGGATTGAGGACGAGGACTCACGGTCGAGGATTGAGGTTGGTGGGTTGAGGATTGTGGATTGAGGACTGAGGATTGAGGATTGAGGATTGAGGATTGAGCATTGAGGATTGAAGATTGAGGACTGGGGATTGAGGATTGAAGGTTGAGAATTAAGGATTGAAGATTGGGGATTGAGGATCTAGGATTGGAGATTGATTATTGAGGATTGAGGATTGAGGATTGAGGATTGAGGATTGAGAATTGAGAATTGAGAATGAGGACTGAGGGTTCAGGATTGAGGTTTGAGGAATGAGGATTGACGGATGAGGATTGAGGATTGAGGTCTGAGGATTGAGGATTGAGGATTGAGAATTGAGAATTGAGGATGAGGTCTGAGGGTTGAGGATTGAGGTTTGAGGAATGAGGACTGAGGGTTGAGGATTGAGGATTGAGGATTGAGGACTGAGGATTGAGGATTGAGGATGAGGGCTGAGGGTTGAGGATTGAGGTTTGAGGGCTGAGGACTGAGGATTGACGATTGATGATTGAGGATGAGGGCTGAGGGTTGAGGATTGAGGTTTGAGGACTGAGGACTGAGGATTGAGGATTGAGGGTTGAGGATTGAGGATTGAAGATTGAGTATTCAGGATTGGAGATTGACGATTGAGGATTGAGGACCGAGGATTGAAGATTGAGTATTGAGGATTGAAGATTGAGGATTGAGGATTGAGGATTGAGGATTGAGGATTGAAGTTTGAGGATTGGGGACTGAGTGTTGAGGGTTGAGGGATGAGAATTGATGTTTGTAGATAGAGATTTGAAGGTTGCAGGTTGAGTATTGAGTATTGAAACCTGTGAATTGAGGATATTCTACTGAGGATTGAGAATTCACAACGGATTGTTGAGGACTGAGGGCTGAAGATTGAGGATGCAGGATTGAGGATTCAGAATTGAGGTTTGGGGACCGAGGATTGAGGATTGAAGATTGAGTATTGATGCTTGAAGATTGAGCATTGAGGATTGGGCATTGAGAATTGAGAATTGAGGATGAGTACTGAGGGTTGAGGATTGAGGTTTGAAGAATGAGGATTGGGGATTGAGGATTGAGGAATGAGGATTAAGGATTGAGAATTGAGGATTGAGGATTGAGGATTGAGGATTGAAGATTGAGGATTGGGTATTGAGGATTGAAGAACGAGGATTGAGGATTGAGGGTTGAAGATTGAGGATTGAAGATTGAGGATTGAGGATTGAGGATTGAGGATTGAATATTGAGTATTGAGGATTGAAGGTTGAGGATTGAGGATTGAGTGTTGAGGATTGAGGACGAGGACTGTCGGTTGAGGATTGAGGTGTGAGGTTTGAGGTTTGAGGATTGAGGACTGACGATTGAGGATTGAGGACTGAACATTGAGGATTGAAGATTGAGGACTGGGGATTGAGGATTGAAGGCTGAGGATTAAGGATTGAGGATTGGTGATTCAGGATCTAGGATTGGAGATTGATTAATGAGGATTGAAGATTGAGGATTGAGGATTGAGGATTGAGAATTGAGACTTGAGGATTGAGGATTGAGGATTGAGGATTGAGGATTGAAGATTGAGGATTGGGGATTGAGGATTGACGATCGAGGGTTGGGTATTGCGGATTGAACATTGAGGATTGAGGATTGAGGATTGAGGATTGAGTATTGAGGATTGAAGATTGAGGATTGAGGATTGAGGATTCAAGATTGAGTATTAAGGATTGAAGATTGAGGATTGAGGATTGAGGATTGAGGATTGAGGATTGAGGATTGAGGATTGAAGATTGAAGATTGAGTATTGAGGATTGAAGCTTGAGGATTGAGGATTGAGGATTGAGGATTGAAGGTTGAGGATTGGGGATTGAGGATTGAGGATTGAGAATTGAGAATTGAGGATGAGGACTGAGGGTTGAGGATTGAGGTTTGAGGATTGAGAATTGAGGATTGAGGATTGAGGATTGAGTATTGAGTATTGAGGATTGAAGATTGAGGATTGAGGATTGAGGATTCATGATTGAGGATTGAGGATTGAGGATTGAGGATGGAGAATGAGGGCTGACGGTTGAGGATTGAGGTTTGAGTATAGAACCCTGAAAAATTCAGGATATTCTATTGAGTATTGAGAATTGAGGATTGATGGTTGAGTATTGAGGATTGAGGATTGAGGATTGTGGATTGAGGAATGAGGATTGGGGATTGAGGATTGAAGATTGAGTATTGAGTACTGAAGCCTGACGATTGAGGATTGAGAATTGAGGATTGAGCATTGAGGATTGAGGACTGAAGATTAAGTGTTGAGGATTGAAGATCGAGGATTGAGGATTGATGATTGTGGATTGACGATTGAGGGTTGAGGATTGAGGATTGAGGACAGAAGATTGAGGATTGGGTATTGAGGATTGAACATTGAGGATTGAGGATTGAGGATTGAAAATTGAATATTGATGATTGAAGATTGAGGATCGAGGAGTGAGTGTTGTGGATTGAGGACGAGGACTGAGGGTTGAGTATTGATGTTTGAGGTCAGAGGATTGAGGATTGTGGATTGAGAATTGAGGATTGAAGGTTGAGCATTGAAGATTGAGGATTGGGTGTTGAGGATTGAAGAATGAGGATTGAGGATTGAGGATTGAGGATTGAGGATTGAGGATTGAAGATTGAGTATTGAGGACTGAAGATTGAGGATTGAGGATTGAGGATTGAGGATTGAGGATTGAGTATTGAAGATTGAGTATTGAGGGTTGAAAGTTTAGGATTGAGGCTTGAGGATTGAGGATTGAGGATTAAAGATTGAGGATTGAGGATTGAGGATTGAGGGTTGAGGATTGAGGATTGAAGATTGAGTATTGATGATTGAAGATTGAGGATTGAGGATTGAGGATTGCGGATTGAGGATTGAGGATTGAAGGTTCAGTATTGAGGATTGAAGATAGAGAATTGAGGATTGAGGGTTGAACATTGAGGACTGAGCGTTCAGGGTTGAGTGATGAGAATTGCTGCTTGTGGATAGAGATTTGAAGATTGCAGATTGAGTATTGCGTATTGAAAACTGTGAATTGAGGATATTCTATTGGGGATTGAGGATTGACAACTGATTGTTGAGGACTGAGCGCTGAAGATTGAGGATGCAGGGTTGAGGTTTCAGAATTGAGGTTTGTGGACTGAGGATTGAGGATTGAAGATTGAGTATTGGGGATTGAAGATTGTGGATTGAGGATTGAGGATTGAGGATTGAGGATGAAGGCTGCGGTTTGAGGATTTAGGTTTGAGGACTGAGGACTGAGGATTGAGGGTTGAGAATTGAGGATTGAGGATTGAGGATTGAAGATTGAGGATTGGGTATTGAGGATTGATGAATGAGGATTGAGGATTGCGGGTTGGGTATTGAGTATTGAGGATTGAGGATTGAGGATTGAGGATTGAGGATTGAGGATTGAAGATTGAGTATTGGGGATTGAAGATTGAGGATTGAGGATTGAGGGTTGACTATTGAGGAAGAGGACTGACGGTCGAGGATTGAGGTTTGAGGATTGAGGATAGAGGATTGCGGACTGAGGACTGAGGATTGAGGATTGAGCATTGAGGATTGAATTTTGAGGACTGGGGATTGAGGATTGAAGATTGAGGATTAAGGATTGAGGATTGGGGATTGAGGATCTAGGATTGCAGATTGATTATTCAGGATTGAAGATTGAGGATTGAGGATTGAGGATTGAGGATTGAGGATGAGGGCTGAGGGTTGAGGGTTGAGGTTTGACCATTGAATACTGAAAATTCAGGATATTCTATTGAGTATTGAGAATTGAGGATTGATGGTTGGGAATCGAGGATTGAGGATTGCGGATTGAAGGTTGAGTATACTGGATTGGAGATTGACGATTGAGGATTGAGGACCGAGGATTGAAGATTGAGTATTGAGGATTGAATATTGAGGATTGAGGATTGAGGATTGAGGATTGAGGATGAGGGCTGAGGGTTGAGGGTTGAGGTTTGACCATTGAATACTGAAATTTCAGGATATTCTACTGAGTATTGAGAATTGAGGATTGATGGTTGGGAATCGAGGATTGAGGATTGCGGATTGAAGATTGAGTATACTGGATTGGAGATTGACGATTGAGGATTGACGATTGAGTATTGAAGATTGAGGATTGACGACTGAGGGTTGAGGATTGAGGATTGAGGATTGAGGATTGAGAATTGAAGATTGAGTATTGAGGATTGAATATTGAGGATTGAGGATTGAGGATTGAGGATTGAGGATGAGGGCTGAGGGTTGAGGGTTGAGGTTTGACCATTGAATACTGAAAATTCAGGATATTCTATTGAGTATTGAGAATTGAGGATTGATGGTTGGGAATCGAGGATTGAGGATTGCGGATTGAAGATTGAGTATACTGGATTGGAGATTGACGATTGAGGATTGAGGACCGAGGATTGAAGATTGAGTATTGAGGATTGAAGATTGAGGATTGAGGATTGAGGATTGAGGATTGAGGATTGAGGATTGAAGTTTGAGGATTGGGGTCTGAGTGTTGAGTGTTGAGTGATGAGAATTGATGTTTGTAGATAGAGATTTTAAGATTGCAGGTTGTGTATTGAGTATTGAAACCTGTGAATTGAGGATATTCTACTGAGGATTGAGGATTGACAAGTGATTGTTGAGTACTGAGGGCTGAAGATTGAGGATTCAGTATTGAGGAATAAGGATTGAGGTTTGAGGACTGAGGATTGAGGATTGAGGATTGAGGATTGAGGATTGAGGATTGAGGATAGAAGATTGAGGATTGGGTATTGAGGATTGAACATTGAGGATTGGGGAATGAGTATTGAGGATTGACGATTGAGTATTGAAAATTGAATATTGATGGTTGAGTATTGAGGATCGAGAATTGAGTGTTGTGGATTGAGGACGAGGACTGAGGGTTGAGTATTGATGTTTGAGGTCTGAGGATTGAGGATTGAGGATTGAGAATTGTGGATTGAAGGTTGAGAATTAAAGATTGAGGATTAGGTTTTGAGGATTGAAGAATGAGGATTGAGGATTGAGGATTGAGGATTGAGGATTGAGTATTGAGGACTGAGAATTGAGGATTGAGGATTGATGATTGTGTATTGAGGATTGAAGATTGAGGACTGAGTGTTGAGGGCTGAGAGATGAGAATAGGTGTTTGTGGATGGAGACTTGAAGATTGAAGAGTGAGGATTGAGTATTGAAAACTGAGAATTCAGGATATTCTATTGAGTATTGAGAATTGAGGATTGATGGTTGAGTATTGAGGATTGATGTTTGATGGTTGTGTGTTGAATATTGAGGATTGAGGATTTTAGGATTGAGGATTGAGTATTGAAGATTGAGGACTGAGGATTGAGTATTGAGGATTGAGGATTGAAGATTGAGGGCTGAGTGTTGAGGGTTGAGTGATGAGAATTGATGTTTGTGGATTGAGATTTGAAGATTGAAGGTTGGGGATTGAGTATTGAAAACTGTGAATTGAGGATATTCTATTGAGGATTGAGGATTGACAATTGATTGTTGCGGACTGAGGTATGAAGATTGAGGATTCAGGATTGAGGATTCGGCAATGAGGTTTGAGGACTGAGGATTGATGGTTGAGGATTGAGGATTGAGGATTGACGCTTGAGGATAGAGGATTGATGATGGAAGATTGAAGAGAAAGGACTGAGTGTTGAGGATTGAGTGTTGAGAATTGATGTTTGAGGATTGAGATTTGATTATTGAATATTGTGGATTGAGTATTGAAACATGAGAATTCAGGATATTCTATTGAGTATTGAGAATTGAGTATTGATGGTTGAGTATTGAGGATTGACGGTTGAGGGTTGTGTGTTGAGTATTGAGGACTGAGGATTGAGGATTGAGGATTGAGGATTGAGGATTGAGGATTGAAGATTGAGTATTGAGGATTGAAGATTGAGGATTGAGGATTGAGGATTGAGGATTGAGGATTGAAGATTGAGGATTGGGGATTGAGGATTGACGATTGAGGATTGAGTATTGAGGACTGAGAATTGAGGATTGAGGATTGAAGATTGTGTATTGAGGATTGAAGATTGAGGATTGAGGATTGAGGATTGAAGATTGAGGACTGAGTGTTGAGGGTTGAGTGATGAGAATTGATGTTTGTGGATTGAGATTTGAAGATTGAAGAATGGTGATTGAGAATTGAAAACTGTGAATTGAGGATATTCTACTGAGGATTGAGGATTGACAATTGATTGTTGAGGACTGAGGTCTGAAGATTGAGGATTCAGGGTTGAGAATTCGGGATTGAGGTTTGAGGACTGAGAATTGAGGTTTGAGGATCGAGGATGGAGGATTGACTCTTGAGGATTGAGGATTGAGGATGGAGGATTGAAGAGAGAGGACTGAGTGTTGAGGGTTGAGTGTTGAGAATTGAGGTTTGAGGATTGATATTTGATTATTGAATATTGTGGATTGAGTATTGAACCATGAGAATTCAGGATATTCTATTGAGTATTGAGTTTTGAGAATTGGGGATTGATGGTTGAGTATTGAGGATTGATGGTTGAGGGTTGTGTGTTGAATATTGAGTATTGAGGATTGAGGATTGAGGATTGAGGATTGAGGATTGAAGATTGAGTATTGATGATTGAAGATTGAGGATTGAGGATTGAGGATTCATGTTTGAGGATTGAGGACGGGGACTGACGGTTGAGGACTGAGGTATGAGGATTGATGTTTGAGGTCCGACGATTGAGGATTGAGGATAGAGAATTGAGGATTGAGGATTGAGGATTGAAGATTGAGGATTGGGTATTGAGGATTGAAGAATGAGGATTGAGGTTTGAGGATTGAGGATTGAGGTTTGAGGATTCAGTATTGAGGATTGAGAATTGAGGATTGAGGATTGAAGATTGAGTATTGAGGATTGAGTATTGAGGATTGAGTATTGAGGATTGATGATTGAGGATTGAGGATTGAGAATTGAGGATTGAGGATTGAGGATTGAAGATTGAGGGCTGGGCATTGAGTATTGAAGAATGAGGATTGAGGATTGAGGATTGTGGATTGAGGATTGCAGATTGAGTATTGAGGATTGAGGATTGAGGGTTGAGGATTGAGGATTGAGGATTGAGCATTGAGGATTGAGGATTGAGGATTGAGGATTGAAGATTGAGGGCTGGGCATTGAGTATTGAAGACTGAGGATTGAGGATTGAGGATTGAAGATTGAGGATTCGGGACGGAGTTTTGAGTGTTGAGTGATGAGAATTGATGTTTGTGGATAGAGATTTGAAGATTTCAGATTGAGTATTGAGTATTGAAAACTGTGAATTGATGATATTCCATTGAGGATTGAGGATTGACAACTGACTGTTGAGGACTGAGGGCTGAAGATTGAGGATTCGGGATTGAGGATTCAGGATTAAGGTTTGAGGAGTGAGGATTGTGGATGGGAGATTGAGTATTGAGGATTGAAGATTGAGGATTGAGGATTGAGGATTGAGGATTGAGGGTGAGGGCTGAGGTTTGAGGATTGAGGTTTGAGGTCTGAGGACTGAGGATTGAGGGTTTAGAATTGAGGATCGAGGATTGAGGATTGAGGACCGAGGATTGAGGATTGAGGATTGAAGATTGAGCATTGAGGATTGAAGATTGAGGATTGAGGATTGAGGATCGAGGATTGAGGATTGAGGATTGAAGATTGAGTATTGAGGATTGAAGATTGAGGATTGAGGATTGAGGATTGAGCATTGAGGATTGAGGATTGAAGATTGAGGATTGAGGATTGAGGATTGAGGATTGACGATTGAGGATTGAGGATTGAAGATTGAGTATTGAGGCTTGAAAATTGAGGATTGAGGATTGAGGATTGAGGATTGAGGATTGAAGATTGAGGACTGGGTACTGCGGATTGAACATTGAGTGTTGAGAATTGAGGATTGAGGATTGAGGATTGAGCACTGAAGATTGAATATTGATGATTGAAGATTGAGGATTGAGTATTGATCGTTGTGGAATGATGACGAGGACTGAGGGTTGAGTATTGCTGATTGAGGTCTGAGGATTGAGGATTGAGGATTGAGAATTGAGGATTGAGGATTGAGGATTGAAGATTCAGGATTGGGTGTTGAGGATTGAAGAATGATGATTGAGGGTTGAGGATTGTGGATTGAGGATTGAGCATTGAGGATTGATTATTGAGGACTGAGGATTGAAGATTGAGGATTGAGGATTGAGGATTGAGGATTGAGGATTGAGGGTTGAGGATTGAGGATTGACGATTGAAGATAGAGTATTGATGATTGAAGATTGAGGATTGAGGATTGGGAGTTGAGGTTTGAGGACGAGGACTGACGGTTGAGGATTGAGGTTTGAGGATTGAGGATTGAGGATTGAGGGCTGAGGATTGAGGATTGAGGATTGAGCTTTGAGGATTGATGATTGTGGACTGAGGATTGAGGATTGAAGATTGAGTATTGAGGATTGAAGATTGAGGTTTGAGGATTGATGATTGAGGATTGAGGATGAGGGCTGGGGGTTGAGGATTGAGGTTTGAGGACAGAGGACTGAGGATTGAGGATTGAGAATTGAGGATTGAGGATTGAGGATTGAAGATTGAGTATTCAGGATTTGACATTGACGATTGAGGATTGAGGACCGAGGATTGAGGATTGAGGATTGAAGATTGAGTATTGATGATTGAAGATTGAGGATTGAGTATTGATGGTTGTGGATTGAGGACGAGGCCTGACGGTCGAGTATTGCTGTTTGAGGTCTGAGGATTGAAGATTGATGATTGAGGATTGAGGATTGAGGATTGAGGATTGAAGATTGAGGATTGAAGATTGAGTATTGAGGATTGAAGATTGAGCATTGAGGATTGCGGATTGAGGATTGAGGATTGAGGATTGAGGATTGAAGATTGAGAATTGATGATTGAAGATTGAGGATTGAGTATTGATGGTTGTGGATTGAGGACGAGGCCTGACGGTCGAGTATTGCTGTTTGAGGTCTGAGGATTGAAGATTCATGATAGAGGATTGAGGATTGAGGATTGAGGATTGAAGATTGAGGATTGAAGATTGAGTATTGAGGATTGAAGATTGAGGATTGAGGATTGCGGATTGAGGATTGAGGATTGAATATTGAGGATTGAGGTTTGTCAATTGATTGTTGAGGACTGACGGCTGAAGATTGAGTATTCAGGATTGAGGATTCCGGATTGAGGTTTGAGGACTGAGGATTGAGGGTTGAGGATTGGGGATTGAAGATAGAGTATTGATGATTGAAGATTGAGGATTGAGGATTGGGAGTTGAGGTTTGAGGACGAGGACTGACGGTTGAGGATTGAGGTTTGAGGATTGAGGATTTAAGGATTGAGGGCTGAGGATTGAGGATTGAGGATTGAGCTTTGAGGATTGAAGATTGTGGACTGAGGATTGAGGATTGAAGATTGACTATTGAGGATTGAGGATTGACTCTTGAGGATTGAGGATTGAGGATGGAGGATTGAAGAGAGAGGACTGAGTGTTGAGGATTGAGTGTTGAGTATTGAGGTTTGAGGATTGAGATTTAATTATTGAATATTGTGGATTGAGTATTGAACCATGAGAATTCAGGATATTCTATTGAGTATTGAGTATTGAGAATTGAGGATTGACGGTTGAGTATTGAGAATTGATGGTTGAGGGTTGTGTGTTGAGTATTGAGGATTGAGGATTGAGGATTGAGGATTGAGGATTGGAGATTGAGTATTGATGATTGAAGATTGAAGATTGAGGATTGAGGGTTGAGGATTGATGACGAGGACTGACGGTTGAGGATTGAGGTTTGAGGATTGAGGATTGTGGACAGAAGATTGAGGATCGACGATTGAGCATTGAGTATTGAAGGTTGAGGACTGGGGATTGAGGAATGAAGATTGAGAGTTAAGGATTGAGGATTGAGGATTGAGGATTGTGGATTGAGTATTGAGGATGGAGTATTCATGACTAAGGATTGAGGTTTGAGGATTGAGGGTTGAGTATTGAGGATTGAGGATTGTGGATTGAGGATTGGGAATCGAGGATTGAGTATTGGTGACTGAGGATTGAGGATTGAGGATTGAGAACTGACAATTGAGGATTGAAGATTGAGTATTGGGGATTGAAGATTGAGGATTGAGGATTGAGGATTGAAGATTGAGGACTGAGTGTTGAGGGTTGAGTGATGAGGATAGATGTTTGTGGATGGAGACTTGAACATTGAAGAATGAGGGTTGGGTATTGAAAACTGAGAATTCAGGATATTCTATTGGGTATCGAGAATTGAGCATTGATGGTTGAGTATTGAGGATTGGTGGTTGAGGGTTGTGTGTCGAATATTGAGGACTGAGGATTTTAGGATTGAGGATTGAGGATTGAAGATTGAGTATGGAGGATTGAAGATTACGGATTGCGGATTGAGGATTGAGGATTGAGGATTGAGGATTGCAGATAGAAGATTGAGTACTGAGGATTGAAGATTGAGGATTGGGGATTGAGGATCTAGGATTGGAGATTGATTATTGAGGATTGAAGATTGAGAATTGAGGATTGAGGATTGACAATTGAGAATTGAATATGAGGACTGAGGGTTGAGGATTGAGGTTTGTGGAATGAGGATTGAGGATTGAGGATTGAGGATTGAGGATTGAGGATTGAGGATTGAGGATTGAAGATTGAGTATTGAGGATTGAAGATTCAGGATTGAAGATTGAGGATTGAGGATTGAGGATTGAGGATTGAGGATTGAAGATTGAGGATTGGGGATTGAGGATTGACGGTTGAGGATTGAGTATAGAGGACTGAGAATTGAGGATTGAGGATTGAAGATTGTGTATTCAGGATTGAAGATTGAGGATAGAGGATTGAGGATTGAACATTGAGGTCTGAGTGTTCAGGGTTGAGTGATGAGAATTGAGGTTTGAGGATTGAGATTTGATTATTGAATATTGTGGATTGAGTATTGGACCATGGGAATTCAGGATATTCTATTGAGTATTGAGTATTGAGAATTGAGGATTGATGGTTGAGTATTGAGAATTGATGGTTGAGGGTTGTGTGTTGAATATTGAGGATTGAGGATTGAGGATTGAGGATTGAGGGTTGAGGATTGAAGATTGAGTATTGATGATTGAAGATTGAGGATTGAGGATTGAGGTTTGAGGATTGATGACGAGGACTGACGGTTGAGGATTGAGGTTTGAGGATTGAGGATTGTGGACTGAGGATTGAGGATAGACGATTGAGCATTGAGTATTGAAGATTGAGGATTGGGGATTGAGGATCTAGGATTGGAGATTGATTATTGAGGATTGAAGATTGAGAATTGAGGATTGAGGATTGAGAATTGAGAATTGAGTATGAGGACTGAGTGTTGAGGATTGAGGATTGAGGATTGAGGATCGATCATTGAGGATTGTGGATTGAGTATTGAAGATGGAGTATTCATGACTGAGGATTGAGGTTTGAGGATTGAGGATTGAGGATTGAATATTGAGGACTGAGTATTGAGGATTGAGGATGGAGGATGAGGACTGAGGGTTGAGAATTGCGGTTTGAGGAATGAGGATTGAGGATTGAGGATTGAGGATTGATGATTGAGGATTGCGGATTGAGGATTGAGGATTGAGGATTGATGATAGAGTATTGGGGATTGAGGATTGACGATTGAGGATCGAGGATTGTGTATTGAGGATTGAAGATTGAGGGCTGAGTGTTGAGGGTTGAGTGATGAGAATTGATGTTTGTGGATTGAGATTTGAAGATTGAAGGTTGGGGATTGAGTATTGTAAACTGTGAATTGAGGATATTCTATTGAGGATTGAGGATTGACAATTGATTTTTGCGGACTGAGGGATGAAGATTGAGGATTCAGGATTGAGGATTCGGCAATGAGGTTTGAGGACTGAGGATTGAGGGTTGAGGATTGAGGATTGAGGATTGACGCTTGAGGATAGAGGATTGATGATGGAAGATTGAAGAGAAAGGACTGAGTGTTGAGGATTGAGTGTTGAGAATTGATGTTTGAGGATTGAGATTTGGTTATTGAATATTGTGGATTGAGTATTGAAACTTGAGAATTCAGGATATTCTATTGAGTATTGAGAATTGAGTATTGATGGTTGAGTATTGAGGATTGACGGTTGGGGGTTGTGTGTTGAGTATTGAGGACTGAGGATCGAGGATTGAGGATTGAGGATTGAGGATTGAGGATTGAAGGTTCAGTATTGTGGATTGAAGATTGAGGATTGAGGATTGAGGATTGAGGATTGAGGATTGAAGATTGAGGATTGGGGATTGAGGATTGACGAATGAGGATTGTGTATTGTGGACTGAGAATTGAGGATTGAGGATTGAATATTGTGTATTGAGGATTGAAGATTGAGGATAGAGGATTGAGGATTGAAGATTGAGGACTGAGTGTTGAGGGTTGAGTGAAGAGAATTGATGTTTGTCGATTGAGATTTGAAGATTGAAGAATGGTGATTGTGTATTGAAAACTGTGAATTGAGGATATTCTATTGAGGATTGAGGATTGACAATTGATTGTTGCGGACTGAGGGCTGAAGATTGAGGATTCAGGGTTGAGGATTCGGGATTGAGGTTTGAGGACTGAGAATTGAGGTTTGAGGATTGAGGATGGAGGATTGACTCTTGAGGATTGAGGATTGAGGATGGAGGATTGAAGAGAGAGGTCTGAGTGTTGAGGATTGAGTGTTGAGTATTGAGGTTTGAGGATTGAGATTTAATTATTGAATATTGTGGATTGAGTATTGAACCATGAGAATTCAGGATATTCTATTGAGTATTGAGTATTGAGAATTGAGGATTGATGGTTGAGTATTGAGAATTGATGGTTGAGGGTTGTGTGTTGAGTATTGAGGATTGAGGATTGAGGATTGAGGATTGAGGATTGAAGATTGAGTATTGATGATTGAAGATTGAAGATTGAGGATTGAGGGTTGAGGATTGATGACGAGGACTGACGGTTGAGGATTGAGGTTTGAGGATTGAGGATTGTGGACAGAGGATTGAGGATTGACGATTGAGCATTGAGTATTGAAGGTTGAGGACTGGGGATTGAGGACTGAAGATTGAGGGTTAAGGATTGAGGATTGAGGATTGAGGATTGTGGATTGAGTATTGAAGATGGAGTATTCATGACTGAGGATTGAGGTTTGAGGATTGAGGGTTGAGGATTGAGGATTGAGGATTGTGGATTGAGGATTGGGAATCGAGGATTGAGTATTGGTGACTGAGGATTGAGGATTGAGGATTGAGAACTGACAATTGAGGATTGAAGATTGAGTATTGGGGATTGAAGATTGAGGATTGAGGATTGAGGATTGAAGATTGAGTATTGAGGATTGAAGATTGAGGGTTAAGGGTTGAGGATTGAGGATTGAGGATTGTGGATTGAGTATTGAAGATGGAGTATTCATGACTGAGGATTGAGGTTTGAGGATTGAGGGTTGAGGATTGAAGATTGAGGGTTAAGGATTGAGGATTGAGGATTGAGGATTGTGGATTGAGTATTGAAGATGGAGTATTCATGACTGAGGATGGAGGTTTGAGGATTGAGGGTTGAGGATTGAGGATTGAGGATTGTGGATTGAGGATTGGGAATCGAGGATTGAGTATTGGTGACTGAGGATTGAGGATTGAGGATTGAGAACTGACAATTGAGGATTGAAGATTGAGTATTGGGGATTGAAGATTGAGGATTGAGGATTGAGGATTGAAGATTGAGGACCGAGTGTTGAGGGTTGAGTGATGAGAATAGATGTTTGTGCATGGAGACTTGAACATAGAAGAATGAGGATTGGGTATTGAAAACTGAGAATTCAGGATATTCTATTGAGTATTGAGAATTGAGGATTGATATTTGAGTATTGAGGATTGGTGGTTGAGGGTTGTGTTTTGGATATTGAGGATTGAGGATTGAGGATTGAGGACTGAGGATTGAGGATTGAAGATTGAGTGTTGATGATTGATGATTGAGGATTGAGGATTGAGGGTTGAGGATTGAGGACGAGGACTGACGGTTGAGGATTGAGGTTTGAGGTTTGAGGATTGAAGGTTGAGTATTGAGGATTGAAGATTAAGGATTGAGGTTTGAGGATTGAAGATTGAGGACCGAGTGTTGAGGGCTGAGTCATGAGAATAGGTGTTTATGGATGGAGACTTGAAGATTGAAGAGTGAGGATTGAGTATTGAAAAATGAGAATTCAGGATATTCTATTGAGTGTTGAGAATTGAGGATTGATGCTTGAGTATTGAGGATTGATGTTTGAGGGTTGTGTGTTGAATATTGAGGATTGAGGATTTTAGGACGGAGGACTGAGTATTGAAGGTTGGGTATTGAGGATTGATGATTGAGGATTGAGGATTGAGGATTGAGGATTGAGGATTGAGGATTGAAGATTGAGTATTGAGGATTGAAGATTGAGGATTGAAGATTGAGGATTGAGGATTGAGGATTGAGGATTGAAGATTGAGGATTGGGGATTGAGGATTGACGGTTGAGGATTGAGTATAGAGGACTGAGAATTGAGGATTGAGGATTGAAGATTGTGTATTCAGGATTGACGCTTGAGGATAGAGGATTGATGATGGAAGATCGAAGAGTGAGTACTGAATGTTGAGGATTGAGTGTTGAGAATTGATGTTTGAGGATTGAGATTTGATTATTGAATATTGTGGATTGAGTACTGAAACATGAGAATTCAGGATATTCTATTGAGTATTGAGAATTGAGTATTGATGGTTGAGTATTGAGGATTGACGGTTGAGGGTTGTGTGTCGAATATTGAGGACTGAGGATTTTAGGATTGAGGATTGAGGATTGAAGATTGAGTATGGAGGATTGAAGATTACGGATTGCGGATTGAGGATTGAGGATTGAGGATTGAGGATTGCAGATAGAAGATTGAGTACTGAGGATTGAAGATTGAGGATTGGGGATTGAGGATCTAGGATTGGAGATTGATTATTGAGGATTGAAGATTGAGAATTGAGGATTGAGGATTGACAATTGAGAATTGAATATGAGGACTGAGGGTTGAGGATTGAGGTTTGTGGAATGAGGATTGAGGATTGAGGATTGAGGATTGAGGATTGAGGATTGAGGATTGAGGATTGAAGATTGAGTATTGAGGATTGAAGATTCAGGATTGAAGATTGAGGATTGAGGATTGAGGATTGAGGATTGAGGATTGAAGATTGAGGATTGGGGATTGAGGATTGACGGTTGAGGATTGTGTATAGAGGACTGAGAATTGAGGATTGAGGATTGAAGATTGTGTATTCAGGATTGAAGATTGAGGATAGAGGATTGAGGATTGAAGATTGAGGTCTGAGTGTTCAGGGTTGAGTGATGAGAATTGAGGTTTGAGGATTGAGATTTGATTATTGAATATTGTGGATTGAGTATTGGACCATGGGAATTCAGGATATTCTATTGAGTATTGAGTATTGAGAATTGAGGATTGATGGTTGAGTATTGAGAATTGATGGTTGAGGGTTGTGTGTTGAATATTGAGGATTGAGGATTGAGGATTGAGGATTGAGGGTTGAGGATTGAAGATTGAGTATTGATGATTGAAGATTGAGGATTGAGGATTGAGGTTTGAGGATTGATGACGAGGACTGACGGTTGAGGATTGAGGTTTGAGGATTGAGGATTGTGGACTGAGGATTGAGGATAGACGATTGAGCATTGAGTATTGAAGATTGAGGATTGGGGATTGAGGATCTAGGATTGGAGATTGATTATTGAGGATTGAAGATTGAGAATTGAGGATTGAGGATTGAGAATTGAGAATTGAGTATGAGGACTGAGTGTTGAGGATTGAGGATTGAGGATTGAGGATCGATCATTGAGGATTGTGGATTGAGTATTGAAGATGGAGTATTCATGACTGAGGATTGAGGTTTGAGGATTGAGGATTGAGGATTGAATATTGAGGACTGAGAATTGAGGATTGAGGATGGAGGATGAGGACTGAGGGTTGAGAATTGCGGTTTGAGGAATGAGGATTGAGGATTGAGGATTGAGGATTGATGATTGAGGATTGCGGATTGAGGATTGAGGATTGAGGATTGATGATAGAGTATTGGGGATTGAGGATTGACGATTGAGGATCGAGGATTGTGTATTGAGGATTGAAGATTGAGGGCTGAGTGTTGAGGGTTGAGTGATGAGAATTGATGTTTGTGGATTGAGATTTGAAGATTGAAGGTTGGGGATTGAGTATTGTAAACTGTGAATTGAGGATATTCTATTGAGGATTGAGGATTGACAATTGATTTTTGCGGACTGAGGGATGAAGATTGAGGATTCAGGATTGAGGATTCGGCAATGAGGTTTGAGGACTGAGGATTGAGGGTTGAGGATTGAGGATTGAGGATTGACGCTTGAGGATAGAGGATTGATGATGGAAGATTGAAGAGAAAGGACTGAGTGTTGAGGATTGAGTGTTGAGAATTGATGTTTGAGGATTGAGATTTGGTTATTGAATATTGTGGATTGAGTATTGAAACTTGAGAATTCAGGATATTCTATTGAGTATTGAGAATTGAGTATTGATGGTTGAGTATTGAGGATTGACGGTTGGGGGTTGTGTGTTGAGTATTGAGGACTGAGGATCGAGGATTGAGGATTGAGGATTGAGGATTGAGGATTGAAGGTTCAGTATTGTGGATTGAAGATTGAGGATTGAGGATTGAGGATTGAGGATTGAGGATTGAAGATTGAGGATTGGGGATTGAGGATTGACGAATGAGGATTGTGTATTGTGGACTGAGAATTGAGGATTGAGGATTGAATATTGTGTATTGAGGATTGAAGATTGAGGATAGAGGATTGAGGATTGAAGATTGAGGACTGAGTGTTGAGGGTTGAGTGAAGAGAATTGATGTTTGTCGATTGAGATTTGAAGATTGAAGAATGGTGATTGTGTATTGAAAACTGTGAATTGAGGATATTCTATTGAGGATTGAGGATTGACAATTGATTGTTGCGGACTGAGGGCTGAAGATTGAGGATTCAGGGTTGAGGATTCGGGATTGAGGTTTGAGGACTGAGAATTGAGGTTTGAGGATTGAGGATGGAGGATTGACTCTTGAGGATTGAGGATTGAGGATGGAGGATTGAAGAGAGAGGTCTGAGTGTTGAGGATTGAGTGTTGAGTATTGAGGTTTGAGGATTGAGATTTAATTATTGAATATTGTGGATTGAGTATTGAACCATGAGAATTCAGGATATTCTATTGAGTATTGAGTATTGAGAATTGAGGATTGATGGTTGAGTATTGAGAATTGATGGTTGAGGGTTGTGTGTTGAGTATTGAGGATTGAGGATTGAGGATTGAGGATTGAGGATTGAAGATTGAGTATTGATGATTGAAGATTGAAGATTGAGGATTGAGGGTTGAGGATTGATGACGAGGACTGACGGTTGAGGATTGAGGTTTGAGGATTGAGGATTGTGGACAGAGGATTGAGGATTGACGATTGAGCATTGAGTATTGAAGGTTGAGGACTGGGGATTGAGGACTGAAGATTGAGGGTTAAGGATTGAGGATTGAGGATTGAGGATTGTGGATTGAGTATTGAAGATGGAGTATTCATGACTGAGGATTGAGGTTTGAGGATTGAGGGTTGAGGATTGAGGATTGAGGATTGTGGATTGAGGATTGGGAATCGAGGATTGAGTATTGGTGACTGAGGATTGAGGATTGAGGATTGAGAACTGACAATTGAGGATTGAAGATTGAGTATTGGGGATTGAAGATTGAGGATTGAGGATTGAGGATTGAAGATTGAGTATTGAGGATTGAAGATTGAGGGTTAAGGGTTGAGGATTGAGGATTGAGGATTGTGGATTGAGTATTGAAGATGGAGTATTCATGACTGAGGATTGAGGTTTGAGGATTGAGGGTTGAGGATTGAAGATTGAGGGTTAAGGATTGAGGATTGAGGATTGAGGATTGTGGATTGAGTATTGAAGATGGAGTATTCATGACTGAGGATGGAGGTTTGAGGATTGAGGGTTGAGGATTGAGGATTGAGGATTGGGAATCGAGGATTGAGTATTGGTGACTGAGGATTGAGGATTGAGGATTGAGAACTGACAATTGAGGATTGAAGATTGAGTATTGGGGATTGAAGATTGAGGATTGAGGATTGAGGATTGAAGATTGAGGACCGAGTGTTGAGGGTTGAGTGATGAGAATAGATGTTTGTGCATGGAGACTTGAACATAGAAGAATGAGGATTGGGTATTGAAAACTGAGAATTCAGGATATTCTATTGAGTATTGAGAATTGAGGATTGATATTTGAGTATTGAGGATTGGTGGTTGAGGGTTGTGTTTTGGATATTGAGGATTGAGGATTGAGGATTGAGGACTGAGGATTGAGGATTGAAGATTGAGTGTTGATGATTGATGATTGAGGATTGAGGATTGAGGGTTGAGGATTGAGGACGAGGACTGACGGTTGAGGATTGAGGTTTGAGGTTTGAGGATTGAAGGTTGAGTATTGAGGATTGAAGATTAAGGATTGAGGTTTGAGGATTGAAGATTGAGGACCGAGTGTTGAGGGCTGAGTCATGAGAATAGGTGTTTATGGATGGAGACTTGAAGATTGAAGAGTGAGGATTGAGTATTGAAAAATGAGAATTCAGGATATTCTATTGAGTGTTGAGAATTGAGGATTGATGCTTGAGTATTGAGGATTGATGTTTGAGGGTTGTGTGTTGAATATTGAGGATTGAGGATTTTAGGACGGAGGACTGAGTATTGAAGGTTGGGTATTGAGGATTGATGATTGAGGATTGAGGATTGAGGATTGAGGATTGAGGATTGAGGATTGAAGATTGAGTATTGAGGATTGAAGATTGAGGATTGAAGATTGAGGATTGAGGATTGAGGATTGAGGATTGAAGATTGAGGATTGGGGATTGAGGATTGACGGTTGAGGATTGAGTATAGAGGACTGAGAATTGAGGATTGAGGATTGAAGATTGTGTATTCAGGATTGACGCTTGAGGATAGAGGATTGATGATGGAAGATTGAAGAGTGAGTACTGAATGTTGAGGATTGAGTGTTGAGAATTGATGTTTGAGGATTGAGATTTGATTATTGAATATTGTGGATTGAGTACTGAAACATGAGAATTCAGGATATTCTATTGAGTATTGAGAATTGAGTATTGATGGTTGAGTATTGAGGATTGACGGTTGAGGGTTGTGCGTTGAGTATTGAGGACTGAGGATTGAGGATTGAGGATTGAGGATTGAGGATTGAGGATTGAGGATTGAAGATTGAGTATTGAGGATTGAAGATTGAGGATTGAAGATTGAGGATTGAGGATTGAGGATTGAGGATTGAAGATTGAGGATTGGGGATTGAGGATTGACGGTTGAGGATTGAGTATAGAGGACTGAGAATTGAGGATTGAGGATTGAAGATTGTGTATTCAGGATTGAAGATTGAGGATAGAGGATTGAGGATTGAAGATTGAGGTCTGAGTGTTCAGGGTTGAGTGATGAGAATTGAGGTTTGAGGATTGAGATTTGATTATTGAATATTGTGGATTGAGTATTGGACCATGGGAATTCAGGATATTCTATTGAGTATTGAGTATTGAGAATTGAGGATTGATGGTTGAGTATTGAGAATTGATGGTTGAGGGTTGTGTGTTGAATATTGAGGATTGAGGATTGAGGATTGAGGATTGAGGGTTGAGGATTGAAGATTGAGTATTGATGATTGAAGATTGAGGATTGAGGATTGAGGTTTGAGGATTGATGACGAGGACTGACGGTTGAGGATTGAGGTTTGAGGATTGAGGATTGTGGACTGAGGATTGAGGATAGACGATTGAGCATTGAGTATTGAAGATTGAGGATTGGGGATTGAGGATCTAGGATTGGAGATTGATTATTGAGGATTGAAGATTGAGAATTGAGGATTGAGGATTGAGAATTGAGAATTGAGTATGAGGACTGAGTGTTGAGGATTGAGGATTGAGGATTGAGGATCGATCATTGAGGATTGTGGATTGAGTATTGAAGATGGAGTATTCATGACTGAGGATTGAGGTTTGAGGATTGAGGATTGAGGATTGAATATTGAGGACTGAGTATTGAGGATTGAGGATGGAGGATGAGGACTGAGGGTTGAGAATTGCGGTTTGAGGAATGAGGATTGAGGATTGAGGATTGAGGATTGATGATTGAGGATTGCGGATTGAGGATTGAGGATTGAGGATTGATGATAGAGTATTGGGGATTGAGGATTGACGATTGAGGATCGAGGATTGTGTATTGAGGATTGAAGATTGAGGACTGAGTGTTGAGGGCTGAGAGATGAGAATAGGTGTTTGTGGATGGGGACTTGAAGATTGAAGAGTGAGGATTGAGTATTGAAAACTGAGAATTCAGGATATTCTATTGAGTATTGAGAATTGAGGATTGATGGTTGAGTATTGAGGACGGATGTTTGATGGTTGTGTGTTGAATATTGAGGATTGAGGATTTTAGGATTGAGGATTGAGTATTGAAGATTGAGGACAGAGGATTGAGTATTGAGGATTGAGGATTGAAGATTGAGGGCTGAGTGTTGAGGGTTGAGTGATGAGAATTGATGTTTGTGGATTGAGATTTGAAGATTGAAGGTTGGGGATTGAGTATTGTAAACTGTGAATTGAGGATATTCTATTGAGGGTTGAGGATTGACAATTGATTTTTGCGGACTGAGGGATGAAGATTGAGGATTCAGGATTGAGGATTCGGCAATGAGGTTTGAGGACTGAGGATTGAGGGTTGAGGATTGAGGATTGAGGATTGACGCTTGAGGATAGAGGATTGATGATGGAAGATTGAAGAGAAAGGACTGAGTGTTGAGGATTGAGTGTTGAGAATTGATGTTTGAGGATTGAGATTTGGTTATTGAATATTGTGGATTGAGTATTGAAACATGAGAATTCAGGATATTCTATTGAGTATTGAGAATTGAGTATTGATGGTTGAGTATTGAGGATTGACGGTTGGGGGTTGTGTGTTGAGTATTGAGGACTGAGGATCGAGGATTGAGGATTGAGGATTGAGGATTGAGGATTGAAGGTTCAGTATTGTGGATTGAAGATTGAGGATTGAGGATTGAGGATTGAGGATTGAGGATTGAAGATTAAAGGATTGGGGATTGAGGATTGACGAATGAGGATTGTGTATTGTGGACTGAGAATTGAGGATTGAGGATTGAATATTGTGTATTGAGGATTGAAGATTGAGGATAGAGGATTGAGGATTGAAGATTGAGGACTGAGTGTTGAGGGTTGAGTGAAGAGAATTGATGTTTGTCGATTGAGATTTGAAGATTGAAGAATGGTGATTGTGTATTGAAAACTGTGAATTGAGGATATTCTATTGAGGATTGAGGATTGACAATTGATTGTTGCGGACTGAGGGCTGAAGATTGAGGATTCAGGGTTGAGGATTCGGGATTGAGGTTTGAGGACTGAGAATTGAGGTTTGAGGATTGAGGATGGAGGATTGACTCCTGAGGATTGAGGATTGAGGATGGAGGATTGAAGAGAGAGGTCTGAGTGTTGAGGATTGAGTGTTGAGTATTGAGGTTTGAGGATTGAGATTTTATTATTGAATATTGTGGATTGAGTATTGAACCATGAGAATTCAGGATATTCTATTGAGTATTGAGTATTGAGAATTGAGGATTGATGGTTGAGTATTGAGAATTGATGGTTGAGGCTTGTGTGTTGAGTATTGAGGATTGAGGATTGAGGATTGAGGATTGAGGATTGAAGATTGAGTATTGATGATTGAAGATTGAAGATTGAGGATTGAGGGTTGAGGATTGATGACGAGGACTGACGGTTGAGGATTGAGGTTTGAGGATTGAGGATTGTGGACAGAGGATTGAGGATTGACGATTGAGCATTGAGTATTGAAGGTTGAGGACTGGGGATTGAGGACTGAAGATTGAGGGTTAAGGATTGAGGATTGAGGATTGAGGATTGTGGATTGAGTATTGAAGATGGAGTATTCATGACTGAGGATTGAGGTTTGAGGATTGAGGGTTGAGGATTGAGGATTGAGGATTGTGGATTGAGGATTGGGAATCGAGGATTGAGTATTGGTGACTGAGGATTGAGGATTGAGGATTGAGAACTGACAATTGAGGATTGAAGATTGAGTATTGGGGATTGAAGATTGAGGATTGAGGATTGAGGATTGAAGATTGAGTATTGAGGATTGAAGATTGAGGGTTAAGGGTTGAGGATTGAGGATTGAGGATTGTGGATTGAGTATTGAAGATGGAGTATTCATGACTGAGGATTGAGGTTTGAGGATTGAGGGTTGAGGATTGAAGATTGAGGGTTAAGGATTGAGGATTGAGGATTGAGGATTGTGGATTGAGTATTGAAGATGGAGTATTCATGACTGAGGATGGAGGTTTGAGGATTGAGGGTTGAGGATTGAGGATTGAGGATTGTGGATTGAGGATTGGGAATCGAGGATTGAGTATTGGTGACTGAGGATTGAGGATTGAGGATTGAGAACTGACAATTGAGGATTGAAGATTGAGTATTGGGGATTGAAGATTGAGGATTGAGGATTGAGGATTGAAGATTGAGGACCGAGTGTTGAGGGTTGAGTGATGAGAATAGATGTTTGTGCATGGAGACTTGAACATAGAAGAATGAGGATTGGGTATTGAAAACTGAGAATTCAGGATATTCTATTGAGTATTGAGAATTGAGGATTGATATTTGAGTATTGAGGATTGGTGGTTGAGGGTTGTGTTTTGGATATTGAGGATTGAGGATTGAGGATTGAGGACTGAGGATTGAGGATTGAAGATTGAGTGTTGATGATTGATGATTGAGGATTGAGGATTGAGGGTTGAGGATTGAGGACGAGGACTGACGGTTGAGGATTGGGGTTTGAGGTTTGAGGATTGAAGGTTGAGTATTGAGGATTGAAGATTAAGGATTGAGGTTTGAGGATTGAAGATTGAGGACCGAGTGTTGAGGGCTGAGTCATGAGAATAGGTGTTTATGGATGGAGACTTGAAGATTGAAGAGTGAGGATTGAGTATTGAAAAATGAGAATTCAGGATATTCTATTGAGTGTTGAGAATTGAGGATTGATGCTTGAGTATTGAGGATTGATGTTTGAGGGTTGTGTGTTGAATATTGAGGATTGAGGATTTTAGGACTGAGGACTGAGTATTGAAGGTTGGGTATTGAGGATTGATGATTGAGGATTGAGGATTGAGGATTGAGGATTGAGGATTGAGGATTGAAGATTGAGTATTGAGGATTGAAGATTGAGGATTGAAGATTGAGGATTGAGGATTGAGGATTGAGGATTGAAGATTGAGGATTGGGGATTGAGGATTGACGGTTGAGGATTGAGTATAGAGGACTGAGAATTGAGGATTGAGGATTGAAGATTGTGTATTCAGGATTGAAGATTGAGGATAGAGGATTGAGGATTGAAGATTGAGGTCTGAGTGTTCAGGGTTGAGTGATGAGAATTGAGGTTTGAGGATTGAGATTTGATTATTGAATATTGTGGATTGAGTACTGAAACATGAGAATTCAGGATATTCTATTGAGTATTGAGAATTGAGTATTGATGGTTGAGTATTGAGGATTGACGGTTGAGGGTTGTGCGTTGAGTATTGAGGACTGAGGATTGAGGATTGAGGATTGCGGATTGAGGATTGAGGATTGAGGATTGAGGATTGGTGATTGAAGATTGAGTGTTGAGGATTGAAGAATGAGGATTGAGGATGGAGGACGAGGACTGAGGGTTGAGGGTTGAGTGATGAGAATAGATGTTTGTGGATGGAGACCTGAAGATAGAACATTGAGGACTGCGTATTGAAGATTGAGTATTGAGGATTGAAGATTGAGGATTGCGGATTGAGGATTGAGGATTGAGGATTGTGGATTGAAGATTGAAGATTGAGTATTGAGGATTGAAGATTGAGGATTGAGGATTGAGGATTGAGGATTGAGGATTGAGGGTTGAGGATTGACGATAGAGGATTGGGGATTGAGGATTGACGATTGAGGGTTGAGGATTAAGGGTTGAAGGTTGAGGACTGAGTGTTGAGGGTTGAGTGATGAGAATTGATGTCTGTGGATTGAGATTTGAAGATTGAAGTTTGGGGATTGAGTACAGAAAACTGTGAATTGAACATATTCTATTGAGGATAGGGGATTGACAATCGATTGTTGCGGTCTGAGGGATGAAGATTGAGGATTCAGGATTGAGGAATCGGAATTGAGGTTTGAGGACTGAGGATTGAGGGTTGAGGATTGACGATTGAGGATTGACGCTTGAGGATAGAGGATTGATGATGGAAGATTGAAGTGTGACGTCTGAATGTTGAGGATTGAGTGTTGAGAATTGATGTTTGAGGATTGAGATTTGATTATTGAATATTGTGGATTGAGTACTGAAACACGAGAATTCAGGATATTCTATTGAGTATTGAGAATTGAGTATTGATGGTTGAGTATTGAGGATTGACGGTTGAGGGTTGTGCGTTGAGTATTGAGGACTGAGGATTGAGGATTGAGGATTGCGGATTGAGGATTGAGGATTGAGGATTGAGGATTGGTGATTGAAGATTGAGTGTTGAGGATTGAAGAATGAGGATTGAGGATGGAGGACGAGGACTGAGGGTTGAGGGTTGAGTGATGAGAATAGATGTTTGTGGATGGAGACCTGAAGATAGAACATTGAGGACTGAGTATTGAAGATTGAGTATTGAGGATTGAAGATTGAGGATTGCGGATTGAGGATTGAGGATTGAGGATTGAAGATTGAGTGTTGATGATTGAAGATTGAGGATTGAGGATTGAGGGTTGAGGATTGAGGACGAGGACTGACGGTTGAGGATTGAGGTTTGAGGTTTGAGGATTGAAGGTTGAGTATTGAGGATTGAAGATTAAGGATTGAGGTTTGAGGATTGAAGGTTGAGGACCGAGTGTTGAGGGCTGAGTCATGAGAATAGGTGTTCGTGGATGGAGACTTGAAGATTGAAGAGTGAGGATTGAGTATTGAAAACTGAGAATTCAGGATATTCTATTGAGTATTGAGAATTGAGGATTGATGCTTGAGTATTGAGGATTCATGTTTGAGGGTTGTGTGTTGAATATTGAGGATTGAGGATTTTAGGACTGAGGACTGAGTATTGAAGATTGAGTATTGAGGATTGATGATTGAGGATTGCGGATTGAGGATTGAGGATTGAGGATTGATGATAGAGTATTGGGGATTGAGGATTGACGATTGAAGATTGAGGATTGAGGATTGAGGATTGAGGATTGGGGATTGAGTATCGAAGATTGTGTATTGATGACTGAGGATTGAGGATTGAGGATTGTGGATTGAGGGTTGAGGATTGAGGTTTGAGGAACGAGGATTGAGGATTGAGGATTGAGGATTGAGGATTGAGAATTGGGAATTGAGTATCGAAGATTGAGTATTGATGACTGAGGATTGAGGATTGAGGATTGTGGGTTGAGGATTGAGGATTGAAGATTGAGTATTGAGGATTGAAGATTGAGGATTGAGGATTGAGGATTGAAGATTGAGGACTGAGTGTTGAGGGATGAGTGATGAGAATAGGTGTTTGTGGATGGAGACTTGAAGATTGAAGATTGAGGATTGAGTTTTGAAAACTGAGAATTCAGGATATTCTATTGAGTATAGAGAATTGAGGATTGATGATTGAGTATTGAGGACTGAGGGTTGAGTGTTGTGTGTTGAATATTGAGGATTCAGGATTTCAGGATTGAGGATTGGGGATTGAAGGTTGAGTATTGAGGATAGAAGGTTGAGGATTGCGGATTGAGGATTGAGGATTGAGGATTGAGGATTGGTGATTGAAGATTGAGTGTTGAGGATTGAAGAATGAGGATTGAGGATGGAGGACGAGGACTGAGGGTTGAGGGTTGAGTGATGAGAATAGATGTTTGTGGATGGAGACCTGAAGATAGAACATTGAGGACTGAGTATTGAAGATTGAGTATTGAGGATTGAAGATTGAGGATTGCGGATTGAGGATTGAGGATTGAGGATTGTGGATTGAAGATTGAAGATTGAGTATTGAGGATTGAAGATTGAGGATTGAGGATTGAGGATTGAGGATTGAGGGTTGAGGATTGACGATAGAGGATTGGGGATTGAGGATTGACGATTGAGGGTTGAGGATTAAGGGTTGAAGGTTGAGGACTGAGTGTTGAGGGTTGAGTGATGAGAATTGATGTTTGTGGATTGAGATTTGAAGATTGAAGCTTGGGGATTGAGTACAGAAAACTGTGAATTGAACATATTCTATTGAGGATAGGGGATTGACAATCGATTGTTGCGGACTGAGGGATGAAGATTGAGGATTCAGGATTGAGGAATCGGAATTGAGGTTTGAGGACTGAGGATTGAGGGTTGAGGATTGACGATTGAGGATTGACGCTTGAGGATAGAGGATTGATGATGGAAGATTGAAGAGTGACGTCTGAATGTTGAGGATTGAGTGTTGAGAATTGATGTTTGAGGATTGAGATTTGATTATTGAATATTGTGGATTGAGTACTGAAACACGAGAATTCAGGATATTCTATTGAGTATTGAGAATTGAGTATTGATGGTTGAGTATTGAGGATTGACGGTTGAGGGTTGTGCGTTGAGTATTGAGGACTGAGGATTGAGGATTGGAGGATTGCGGATTGAGGATTGAGGATTGAGGATTGAGGATTGACGGTTGAGGATTGAGTATTGAGGACTGAGAATTGAGGATTGAGGATTGAAGATTGTGTATTGAGGATTGAAGATTGAGGATAGAGGATTGAGGATTGAAGATTGAGGACTGAGTGTTGAGGGTTGAGTGATGAGAATTGATGTTTGTGGATTGAGATTTGAACATTGAAGAATTGTGATTGAGTATTGAAAACTGTGAATTGAGGATATTCTATTGCGGATTGAGGATTGACAAGTGATTGTTGAGGACTGAGGACTGAAAATTGAGGATTCAGGGTTGAGGATTCGGGATTGAGGTTTGAGGACTGAGAATTGAGGCTTGAGGATTGAGGATGGAGGATTGACTCTTGAGGGTTGAGAATTGAGGATGGAGGATTGAAGAGAGAGGACTGAGTGTTGAGGATTGAGTGTTGAGTATTGAGGTTTGAGGATTGAGATTTGATTATTGAATATTGTGGATTGAGTATTGAACCATGAGAATTCAGGATATTCTATTGAGTATTGAGTATTGAGAATTGAGTATTGATGGTTGAGTACTGAGAATTGATGGTTGAGGGTTGTGTGTTGAGTATTGAGGATTGAGGATTGAGGATTGAGGATTGAGGATTGAAGATTGAGTATTGATGATTGAAGAATGAGGATTGAGGATTGAGGGTTGAAAATTGAGTATTGATGATTGAAGGTTGAGGACTGAGGATTGAGGGTTGAGGATTGAGGACGAGGACCGACGGTTGAGGATTGTGGTTTGAATATTGAGGATTGAGGACTGAGGACTGAGGATTGAGGATTGAGTATTGAAGATTGAGGACTGAGTGTTGAGGGTTGAGTGATGAGAATAGATGTTTGTGGATGGAGACTTGAATATTGAAGATTGAGGATTGGGTATTGAAAACTGAGAATTCAGGATATTCTATTGAGTATTGAGAATTCAGGATTGATGGTTGAGTATTGAGGATTGGTGGTTGAGGGTTGTGTTTTGAATATTGAGGATTGAGGATTGAGGATTGAGGACTGAGGTTTGAGGATTGAAGATTGAGTGTTGATGATTGAAGATTGAGGATTGAGGATTGAGTGTTGAGGATTGACGACAAGGACTGACGGTTGAGGATTGAGGTTTGAGGTTTGAGGATTGAACGTTGAGTATTCAGGATTGAAGATTAAGGATTGAGGTTTGAGGATTGAGGATTGAGGACCGAGTGTTGAGGGCTGAGTGATGAGAATAGGTGTTTATGGATGGAGACTTGAAGATTGAAGAGTGAGTATTGAGTATTGAAAACTGAGAATTCAGGATATTCTATTGAGTATTGAGAATTGAGGATTGATGCTTGAGTATTGAGGATTGATGTTTGAGTGTTGTGTGTTGAATATTGAGGATTGAGTATTTTAGGACTGAGGACTGAGTATTGAAGATTGAGGACTGAGGACTCAGGATTGAGTATTGAGGACTGAGGGTTGAAGGTTGAGGACTGAGTGTTGAGGGTTGAGTCATGAGGAGTGATGTTTGTGGTTGGAGACTTGATGATTCAAGATTGAGGATTGAGTATTGAAAAGAGAAGATTCAGGATATTCTATCGAGTATTGAGAATTGACGATTGAAGGGTGAGGGTTGTGTGTTGAATATTGAGGATTGAGGATTTTAGATTGAGTATTGAGGATTGAAGATTGAGGGTTGCGGATTGAGGATTCAGGATTGAGTATTGAGGATTGAGGATTGAGGATTGAAGATTGACTATTGAGGATTGAAGATTGAGGATTGTGGATTGAAGATTGAGTATTGAGGATTGAAGATTGAGGATTGAGAATTGAGGATCGAGAATTGACGATGAGGGCTGAGGGTTGAGGTTTGAGGTTTGAGGACTGAGGACTGAGGATTGAGGATTGAGAATTGAGGATTGAGGATTGAGGATTGAGGATTGTAGATTGAGGATTGGGTATTGAGGGTTGAACATTGAGGATTGAGAATTGAGTATCGAGGATTGAGGATTGAGGATTGAAGATTGAATATTGATGATTGTAGGTTGAGGATTGAGGATTGAGGGTTGTGGATTGAGGACGCGGACTGAGGGTTGAGTATTAACGTTTGAGGTCTGAGGAATGAGGATTGAAGATTGAGAATTGAGGATTGAGGATTGAGGATTGAAGATTGAGGATTGGGTATTGAGGATTGAAGAATGAGGACTGAGGATTTAGGATTGAGGATTGAGTATTGACGATTGAGTATTGAGGATTGAAGATTGAGGATTGAGGATTGAGTATTGAGTGTGGAGGATTGAGGACGAGGACTGACGGTTGAGGATTGAGGTTTGAGGTCTGAGGATTGAGGATTGAGGACTGAGGATTGAGGATTGAGGATTGAGCATTGAGGATTGAAGATTGAGGACTGGGGATTGAGGATTGAAGATTGACGATCGAGGATTGAAGATTGAGTATTGAGGATTGAAGATTGAGGATTGAGGGTTGAGGATTGAGGATTGAGTATTGAGGATTCAGGATTGAGGATTGAGGATTGAAGATTGAGGATTGAGGATTGAGGATTGAAGATTGAGGACTGAGTGTTGAGGGTTGAGTGATGAGAATAGATGTTTGTGGATGGAGACTTGAACATTGAAGAATGAGGATTGGGTATTGAAAACTGAGAATTCAGGATATTCTGTTGAGTATCGAGAATTGAGCATTGATGGTTGAGTATTGAGGATTGGTGGTTGAGGGTTGTGTGTCGAATATTGAGGACTGAGGATTTTAGTATTGAGGATTGAGGATTGAAGATTGAGTATGGAAGGTTGAAGATTGCGGATTGCGGATTGAGGATTGAGGATTGAGGATTGAGGATTGCAGATAGAAGTTTGAGTACTGAGGATTGAAGATTGAGGATTGGGGATTGAGGATCTAGGATTGGAGATTGATTATTGAGGATTGAAGATTGAGAATTGAGGATTGAGGATTGACAATTGAGAATTGAATATGAGGACTGAGGGTTGAGGATTGAGGTTTGAGGAATGAGGATTGAGGATTGAGGATTGATGATTGAGTATTGAGGATTGAAGGTTCAGGACTGAGGATTGAGGATTGAGGATTGAAGATTGAGGACTGAGTGTTGAGGGTTGAGTGATGAGAATAGATGTTTGTGGATGGGGACTTGAATATTGAAGATTGAGGATTGGGTATTGAAAACTGAGAATTCAGGATATTCTATTGAGTATTGAGAATTGAGGATTGATGGTTGAGTATTGAGGATTGGTGGTTGATGGTTGTGTTATGAGTATTGAGGGTTGAGGATTGAGGATTGAGGACTGAGGATTGAGGATTGAAGATTGAGTGTTGATGATTGAAGATTGAGGATTGAGGATTGAGGGTTGAGGATTGAGGACGAGGACTGACGGTTGAGGATTGAGGTTTGAGGTTTGAGGATTGAAGGTTGAGTATTGAGGATTGAAGATTAAGGATTGAGGTTTGAGGATTGAAGGTTGAGGACCGAGTGTTGAGGGCTGAGTCATGAGAATAGGTGTTCGTGGATGGAGACTTGAAGATTGAAGAGTGAGGATTGAGTATTGAAAACTGAGAATTCAGGATATTCTATTGAGTATTGAGAATTGAGGATTGATGCTTGAATATTGAGGATTCATGTTTGAGGGTTGTGTGTTGAATATTGAGGATTGAGGATTTTAGGACTGAGGACTGAGTATTGAAGATTGAGTATTGAGGATTGATGATTGAGGATTGCGGATTGAGGATTGAGGATTGAGGATTGATGATAGAGTATTGGGGATTGAGGATTGACGATTGAAGATTGAGGATTGAGGATTGAGGATTGAGGATTGGGGATTGAGTATCGAAGATTGTGTATTGATGACTGAGGATTGAGGATTGAGGATTGTGGATTGAGGGTTGAGGATTGAGGTTTGAGGAACGAGGATTGAGGATTGAGGATTGAGGATTGAGGATTGAGGATTGGGAATTGAGTATCGAAGATTGAGTATTGATGACTGAGGATTGAGGATTGAGGATTGTGGGTTGAGGATTGAGGATTCAAGATTGAGTATTGAGGATTGAAGATTGAGGATTGAGGATTGAGGATTGAAGATTGAGGACTGAGTGTTGAGGGATGAGTGATGAGAATAGGTGTTTGTGGATGGAGACTTGAAGATTGAAGATTGAGGATTGAGTTTTGAAAACTGAGAATTCAGGATATTCTATTGAGTATAGAGAATTGAGGATTGATGATTGAGTATTGAGGACTGAGGGTTGAGTGTTGTGTGTTGAATATTGAGGATTCAGGATTTCAGGATTGAGGATTGGGGATTGAAGGTTGAGTATTGAGGATAGAAGATTGAGGATTGCGGATTGAGGATTGAGGATTGAGGATTGAGGATTGGTGATTGAAGATTGAGTGTTGAGGATTGAAGAATGAGGATTGAGGATGGAGGACGAGGACTGAGGGTTGAGGGTTGAGTGATGAGAATAGATGTTTGTGGATGGAGACCTGAAGATAGAACATTGAGGACTGAGTATTGAAGATTGAGTATTGAGGATTGAAGATTGAGGATTGCGGTTTGAGGATTGAGGATTGAGGATTGTGGATTGAAGATTGAAGATTGAGTATTGAGGATTGAAGATTGAGGATTGAGGATTGAGGATTGAGGATTGAGGGTTGAGGATTGACGATAGAGGATTGGGGATTGAGGATTGACGATTGAGGGTTGAGGATTAAGGGTTGAAGGTTGAGGACTGAGTGTTGAGGGTTGAGTGATGAGAATTGATGTTTGTGGATTGAGATTTGAAGATTGAAGCTTGGGGATTGAGTACAGAAAACTGTGAATTGAACATATTCTATTGAGGATAGGGGATTGACAATCGATTGTTGCGGTCTGAGGGATGAAGATTGAGGATTCATGATTGAGGAATCGGAATTGAGGTTTGAGGACTGAGGATTGAGGGTTGAGGATTGACGATTGAGGATTGACGCTTGAGGATAGAGGATTGATGATGGAAGATTGAAGAGTGACGTCTGAATGTTGAGGATTGAGTGTTGAGAATTGATGTTTGAGGATTGAGATTTGATTATTGAATATTGTGGATTGAGTACTGAAACACGAGAATTCAGGATATTCTATTGAGTATTGAGAATTGAGTATTGATGGTTGAGTATTGAGGATTGACGGTTGAGGGTTGTGCGTTGAGTATTGAGGACTGAGGATTGAGGATTGAGGATTGCGGATTGAGGATTGAGGATTGAGGATTGAGGATTGGTGATTGAAGATTGAGTGTTGAGGATTGAAGAATGAGGATTGAGGATGGAGGACGAGGACTGAGGGTTGAGGGTTGAGTGATGAGAATAGATGTTTGTGGATGGAGACCTGAAGATAGAACATTGAGGACTGAGTATTGAAGATTGAGTATTGAGGATTGAAGATTGAGGATTGCGGATTGAGTATTGAGGATTGAAGATTAAGGATTGAGGTTTGAGGATTGAAGGTTGAGGACCGAGTGTTGAGGGCTGAGTCATGAGAATAGGTGTTCGTGGATGGAGACTTGAAGATTGAAGAGTGAGGATTGAGTATTGAAAACTGAGAATTCAGGATATTCTATTGAGTATTGAGAATTGAGGATTGATGCTTGAGTATTGAGGATTCATGTTTGAGGGTTGTGTGTTGAATATTGAGGATTGAGGATTTTAGGACTGAGGACTGAGTATTGAAGATTGAGTATTGAGGATTGATGATTGAGGATTGCGGATTGAGGATTGAGGATTGAGGATTGATGATAGAGTATTGGGGATTGAGGATTGACGATTGAAGATTGAGGATTGAGAATTGAGGATTGAGGATTGGGGATTGAGTATCGAAGATTGTGTATTGATGACTGAGGATTGAGGATTGAGGATTGTGGATTGAGGGTTGAGGATTGAGGTTTGAGGAACGAGGATTGAGGATTGAGGATTGAGGATTGAGGATTGAGGATTGGGAATTGAGTATCGAAGATTGAGTATTGATGACTGAGGATTGAGGATTGAGGATTGTGGGTTGAGGATTGAGGATTGAAGATTAAGTATTGAGGATTGAAGATTGAGGATTGAGGATTGAGGATTGAAGATTGAGGACTGAGTGTTGAGGGATGAGTGATGAGAATAGGTGTTTGTGGATGGAGACTTGAAGATTGAAGATTGAGGATTGAGTTTTGAAAACTGAGAATTCAGGATATTCTATTGAGTATAGAGAATTGAGGATTGATGATTGAGTATTGAGGACTGAGGGTTGAGTGTTGTGTGTTGAATATTGAGGATTCAGGATTTCAGGATTGAGGATTGGGGATTGAAGGTTGAGTATTGAGGATAGAAGATTGAGGATTGCGGATTGAGGATTGAGGATTGAGGATTGAGGATTGGTGATTGAAGATTGAGTGTTGAGGATTGAAGAATGAGGATTGAGGATGGAGGACGAGGACTGAGGGTTGAGGGTTGAGTGATGAGAATAGATGTTTGTGGATGGAGACCTGAAGATAGAACATTGAGGACTGAGTATTGAAGATTGAGTATTGAGGATTGAAGATTGAGGATTGCGGATTGAGGATTGAGGATTGAGGATTGTGGATTGAAGATTGAAGATTGAGTATTGAGGATTGAAGATTGAGGATTGAGGATTGAGGATTGAGGATTGTGGATTGAGGATTGAGGATTGGGTATCGAGGATTGAGTATTGGTGACTGAGGATTGAGGACTGAGGATTGAGAACTGACAATTGAGGATTGAAGATTGAGTATTGAGGATTGAAGATTGAGGATTGAGGATTGAGGATTGAAGATTGAGGACTGAGTATTGAGGGTTGAGTGATGAGAATAGATGTTTGTGGATGGAGACTTGAACATTGAAGAATGAGGATTGGGTATTGAAAACTGAGAATTCAGGATATTCTATTGATTATTGAGAACTGAGGATTGATGATTGAGTATTGAGGATTGATGGTTGAGGTTTGTGTATTGAATATTGAGGATTGAGGATTGAGGATTGAAAATTGAGTATTGATGATTGAAGGTTGAGGACTGAGGATTGAGGGTTGAGGATTGAGGACGAGGACTGACGGTTGAGGATTGTGGTTTGAATATTGAGGATTGAGGACTGAGGACTGAGGATTGAGGATTGAGTATTGAAGATTGAGGACTGAGTGTTGAGGGTTGAGTGATGAGAATAGATGTTTGTGGATGGAGACTTGAATATTGAAGATTGAGGATTGGGTATTGAAAACTGAGAATTCAGGATATTCTATTGAGTATTGAGAATTCAGGATTGATGGTTGAGTATTGAGGATTGGTGGTTGAGGGTTGTGTTTTGAATATTGAGGATTGAGGATTGAGGATTGAGGACTGAGGTTTGAGGATTGAAGATTGAGTGTTGATGATTGAAGATTGAGGATTGAGGATTGAGTGTTGAGGATTGACGACAAGGACTGACGGTTGAGGATTGAGGTTTGAGGTTTGAGGATTGAAGGTTGAGTATTCAGGATTGAAGATTAAGGATTGAGGTTTGAGGATTGAAGATTGAGGACCGAGTGTTGAGGGCTGAGTGATGAGAATAGGTGTTTATGGATGGAGACTTGAAGATTGAAGAGTGAGTATTGAGTATTGAAAACTGAGAATTCAGGATATTCTATTGAGTATTGAGAATTGAGGATTGATGCTTGAGTATTGAGGATTGATGTTTGAGTGTTGTGTGTTGAATATTGAGGATTGAGTATTTTAGGACTGAGGCCTGAGTATTGAAGATTGAGGACTGAGGACTCAGGATTGAGTATTGAGGATTGAGGATTGAGGATTGAAGATTGACTATTGAGGATTGAAGATTGACTATTGAGGATTGAAGATTGAGGATTGTGGATTGAAGATTGAGTATTGAGGATTGAAGGTTGAGGATTGAGAATTGAGGATCGAGAATTGACGATGAGGGCTGAGGGTTGAGGTTTGAGGTTTGAGGACTGAGGACTGAGGATTGAGGATTGAGAATTGATGATTGAGGATTGAGGACTGAGGATTGTAGATTGAGGATTGGGTATTGAGGGTTGAACATTGAGGATTGAGAATTGAGTATCGAGGATTGAGGATTGAGGATTGAAGATTGAATATTGATGATTGTAGGTTGAGGATTGAGGATTGAGGGTCGTGGATTGAGGACGCGGACTGAGGGTTGAGTATTAACGTTTGACGTCTGAGGAATGAGGATTGAGGATTCAGAATTGAGGATTGAGGATTGAGGATTGAAGATTGAGGATTGGGTATTGAGGATTGAAGAATGAGGACTGAGGATTTAGGATTGAGGATTGAGTATTGACGATTGAGTATTGAGGATTGAAGATTGAGGATTGAGGATTGAGGATTGAGGATTGAGGATTGAGGATTGAGGATTGGGGATTGAGGATTGAACATTGAGGATTGAGGATTGATGAGTAAAGATTGAATATTGATGATTGAAGATTGAGGATTGGGGATTGAGGGTTGAGGATTGAGGATTGAAGATTGAGTATTGAGGATTGAAGATTGAGGATTGAGGACTGAGGATTGAGGATTGAGTATTGAGGATTGAGGATTGAGGATTGAAGATTGAGTATTGAGGATTGAAGATTGAGGATTGTGGATTGAAGATTGAGTACTGAGGATTGAAGATTGAATATTGATGATTGAAGATTGAGGATTGAGGACTGAGGGTTGTGGATTGAGGACGAGGACTGAGGGTTGATTATTGATGTTTGAGGTCAGAAGATTGAGGATTGAGGATTGAGAATTGAGGATTGAGGATTGAGGACTGAGGATTGAAGATTGAGGATTGAGGATTGAGGATTAAAGACTGAGTATTGAGGATTGAAGATTGAGAATTGGGGATTGAGGATTGAACATTGAGGACTGAGTGTTGAGTGTTGAGTGGTGAGAATTGATGTTTGTGGATAGAGATTTGAAGATTGCAGAATGAGTATTGTGTATTGAAAACTGTGAATTGAGGATATTCCATTGAGGATTGAGGATTGTAACCTGATTGTTGAGGACTGAGGGCTGAAGATTGAGGTTTCAGGGTTGAGGATTCAGAATTGAGGTTTGCGGACAGAGGATGGAGGATTGAGGATTGAAGATTGAGTATTGAGGATTGAAGATTGAGGATTGAGGATTGAGGATTGAGGATTGAGGATTGAGGATGAGGGCTGAGGGTTGAGGATTGAGGTTTAAGGACTGAGGACTGAGGATTCAATATTGAGAATTGAGGATTGAGGATTGAGGATTGAAGATTGAGGATTGGGTATTGAGGATTGAAGAATGAGGATTGAGGATTGAGGATTGAGGATAGAGGATTGAAGATTGAGTATTGAGGATTGAAGATTGACGATTGAGGATTGTGGGTTGAAGATTGAGTATTGAACATTGAGGACTGAGTGTTGAGGGTTCAGCGATGAGAATTGATGTTTGTGGATAGAGGTTTGAAGATTGCAGATTGAGTATTGAGTATTGAAAACTGTGAATTGAGGATATTCTATTGAGGATTGAGGATTGTCAACTGATTGCTGAGGACTGAGGCCTGAAGATTGAGGATTCAGGATTGAGGATTCAGAATTGAGGTTTGAAGACTGAGGATTGAGGATTGAAGAATGATCATTGAGGATTGAGGGTTGAGAATTGAGGATTGAGGATTGAGGAATGAGGATTGTGGATTAGGTAATGAGGATTGAAGAATGAGGATTGAGAATTGAGGATTGAGGATTGAGGATTGAAGATTGAGTGTTGAGGATTGAAGATTGAGGATTGAGGACTGAGGATTGAGGATTGAGTATTGAGGATTCAGGATTGAGGATGAAAGATTGAGTATTGAGGATTGAAGATTGAGGATTGTGGATTGAAGATTGAGTATTGAGGATTGAAGATTGATTATTGATGTTTGAGGTCAGAAGATTGAGGATTGAGGATTGAGAATTGAGGATTGAGGATTGAGGATTGAAGATTGAGGATTGGGTATTGAGGATTGAAGAACGAGGACTGAGGATTTAGGATTGAGGATCGAGGATTGAAGATTGAGTATTGAGGATTGAATATTGAGGATTGAGGATTGAGGATTGAGGATTGAGGATTGAGGATTGAGAATTGAGAATTGAGGATAGAGTGTTGCAGATTGAGGATTGGGTATTGAGGATTGAGGATTGAGGATTGAAGATTGAGGATTGTGAATTGAAGATTGAGTATTGAGGATTGAAGATTGAGGATTGAGGATTGAGGATTGAGGATTGAGGATTGAGGATTGAGGATTGAAGATTGAGTATTGAGGATTGAAGATTGAGGATTGAGGATTGAGGATTGAGGATTGAGGATTGAGGATTGAAGATTGAGTATTGAGGATTGAAGATTGAGGATTGAAGATTGAGGATTGAGGATTGAGCATTGAGGATTGAAGATTGAGGATTGAGGATTGAGGATTGAGGATTGAGGATTGAAGGTTGAGTATTGAGGATTGAAGATTGAGGATTGAAGATTGAGGATTGAGGATTGAGCATTGAGGATTGAAGATTGAGGATTGGGGATTGAGGATTGACGGTTGAGGATTGAGTATTGCGGACTGAGAATTGAGGATTGAGGATTGAAGATTGTGTATTGAGGATTGAAGATTGAGGATAGAGGATTGAGGATTGAAGATTGAGGACTGAGTGTTGAGGGTTGAGTGATGAGAATTGAGGTTTGAGGATTGAGATTTGATTATTGAATATTGTGGATTGAGTATTGGACCATGAGAATTCAGGATATTCTATTGAGTATTGAGTATTGAGAATTGAGAATTGATGGTTGAGTATTGAGAATTGATGGTTGAGGGTTGTGTGTTGAATATTGAGGATTGAGGATTGAGGATTGAGGATTGAGGGTTGAGGATTGAAGATTGAGTATTGATGATTGAAGATTGAGGATTGAGGATTGAGGTTTGAGGATTGATGACGAGGACTGACGGTTGAGGATTGAGGTTTGAGGATTGAGGATTGTGGACTGAGGATTGAGGATAGACGATTGAGCATTGAGTATTGAAGATTGAGGATTGGGGATTGAGGATCTAGGATTGCAGATTGATTATTGAGGATTGAAGATTGAGAATTGAGGATTGAGGATTGAGAATTGAGGATTGAGTATGAGGACTGAGTGTTGAGGATTGAGGTTTGAGGAATGAGGATTGAGGATTGAGGATTGAGGATCGAGCATTGAGGATTGTAGATTGAGTATTGAAGATGGAGTATTCATGACTGAGGATTGAGGTTTGAGGATTGAGGATTGAGGATTGAAGATTGAGGACTGAGTATTGAGGATTGAGGATAGAGGATGAGGACTGAGGGTTGAGAGTTGCGGTTTGAGGAATGAGGATTGAGGATTGAGGATTGAGGATTGATGATTGAGGATTGCGGATTGAGGATTGAGGATTGAGGATTGATGATAGAGTATTGGGGATTGAGGATTGACGATTGAGGATTGAGGATTGTGTATTGAGGATTGAAGATTGAGGACTGAGTGTTGAGGATTGAGTGTTGAGAATTGATGTTTGAGGATTGAGATTTGATTATTGAATATTGTGGATTGAGTATTGAAACATGAGAATTCAGGATATTCTATTGAGTATTGAGAATTGAGTATTGATGGTTGAGTATTGAGGATTGACGGTTGAGGGTTGTGTGATGAGTATTGAGGACTGTGGATTGAGGATTGAGGATTGAGGATTGAGGATTGAGGATTGAAGGTTGAGTATTGAGGATTCAAGATTGAGGATTGAGGATTGAGGATTGAGGATTGAGGATTGAAGATTGAGGATTGGGGATTGAGGATTGACGATTGAGGATTGAGTATTGAGGACTGAGAATTGAGGATTGAGGATTGAAGATTGTGTATTGAGGATTGAAGATTGAGGATTGAGGATTGAGGATTGAAGATTGAGGACTGAGTGTTGAGGGTTGAGTGATGAGAATTGATGTTTGTGGATTGAGATTTGAAGATTGAAGAATGGTGATTGAGAATCGAAAACTGTGAATTGAGGATATTCTATTGAGGATTGAGGATTGACAATTGATTGTTGCGGACTGAGGGCTGAAGATTGAGGATTCAGGGTTGAGGATTCGGGATTGAGGTTTGAGGACTGAGAATTGAGGTTTGAGGATTGAGGATGGAGGATTGACTCTTGAGGATTGAGGATTGAGGATGGAGGATTGAAGAGAGAGGACTGAGTGTTGAGGATTGAGTGTTGAGTATTGAGGTTTGAGGATTGAGATTTAATTATTGAATATTGTGGATTGAGTATTGAACCATGAGAATTCAGGATATTCTATTGAGTATTGAGTATTGAGAATTGAGGATTGATGGTTGAGTATTGAGAATTGATGGTTGAGGGTTGTGTGTTGAGTATTGAGGATTGAGGATTGAGGATTGAGGATTGAGGATTGAAGATTGAGTATTGATGATTGAAGATTGAAGATTGAGGATTGAGGGTTGAGGATTGATGACGAGGATTGAGGATTGTGGATTGAGTGTAGAAGGTGGAGTATTCATGACTGAGGATTGAGGTTTGAGGATTGAGGGTTGAGGATTGAGGATTGAGGATTGTGGATTGAGGATTGGGTATCGAGGATTGAGTATTGGTGACTGAGGATTGAGGATTGAGGATTGAGAACTGACGATTGAGGATTGAAGATTGAGTATTGGGGATTGAAGATTGAGGATTGAGGAGTGAGGATTGAAGATTGAGGACTGAGTGTTGAGGGTTGAGTGATGAGAATAGATGTTTGTGGATGGAGACTTGAACATTGAAGAATGAGGATTGGGTATTGAAAACTGAGAATTCAGGATATTCTGTTGAGTATCGAGAATTGAGCATTGATGGTTGAGTATTGAGGATTGGTGGTTGAGGGTTGTGTGTCGAATATTGAGGACTGAGGATTTTAGTATTGGGGATTGAGGATTGAAGATTGAGTATGGAAGGTTGAAGATTGCGGATTGCGGATTGAGGATTGAGGATTGAGGATTGAGGATTGCAGATAGAAGTTTGAGTACTGAGGATTGAAGATTGAGGATTGGGGATTGAGGATCTAGGATTGGAGATTGATTATTGAGGATTGAAGATTGAGAATTGAGGATTGAGGATTGACAATTGAGAATTGAATATGAGGACTGAGGGTTGAGGATTGAGGTTTGAGGAATGAGGATTGAGGATTGAGGATTGATGATTGAGTATTGAGGATTGAAGGTTCAGGACTGAGGATTGAGGGTTGAGGATTGAGGACGAGGACTGACGGTTGAGGATTGTGGTTTGAATATTGAGGATTGAGGACTGAGGACTGAGGATTGAGGATTGAGGATTGAAGATTGAGGACTGAGTGTTGAGGGTTGAGTGATGAGAATTGATGTTTGTGGATTGAGATTTGAAGATTGAAGCTTGGGGATTGAGTACAGAAAACTGTGAATTGAACATATTCTATTGAGGATAGGGGATTGACAATCGATTGTTGCGGACTGAGGGATGAAGATTGAGGATTCAGGATTGAGGAATCGGAATTGAGGTTTGAGGACTGAGGATTGAGGGTTGAGGATTGACGATTGAGGATTGACGCTTGAGGATAGAGGATTGATGATGGAAGATTGAAGAGTGACGTCTGAATGTTGAGGATTGAGTGTTGAGAATTGATGTTTGAGGATTGAGATTTGATTATTGAATATTGTGGATTGAGTACTGAAACACGAGCATTCAGGATATTCTATTGAGTATTGAGAATTGAGTATTGATGGTTGAGTATTGAGGATTGACGGTTGAGGGTTGTGCGTTGAGTATTGAGGACTGAGGATTGAGGATTGAGGATTGAGGATTGAGGATTGAGGATTGAAGATTGAGTATTGAGGATTGGAGATTAAGGATTGAAGATTGAGGATTGAGGATTGAGGATTGAGGATTGAAGATTGAGGATTGGGGATTGAGGATTGACGGTTGAGGATTGAGTATTGAGGACTGAGAATTGAGGATTGAGGATTGAAGATTGTGTATTGAGGATTGAAGATTGAGGATAGAGGATTGAGGATTGAAGATTGAGGACTGAGTGTTGAGGGTTGAGTGATGAGAATTGATGTTTGTGGATTGAGATTTGAACATTGAAGAATTGTGATTGAGTATTGAAAACTGTGAATTGAGGATATTCTATTGCGGATTGAGGATTGACAAGTGATTGTTGAGGACTGAGGACTGAAAATTGAGGATTCAGGGTTGAGGATACGCGATTGTGGTTTGAGGACTGAGAATTGAGGTTTGAGGATTGAGGATGGAGGACTGACTCTTGAGGATTGAGGATTGAGGATGGAGGATAGAAGAGAGAGGACTAAGAGTTGAGGATTGAGTGTTGAGAATTGAGGTTTGAGGATTGAGATTTGATTATTGAATATTGTGGATTGAGTATTGAACCATGAGAATTGAGGATATTCTATTGAGTATTGAGTATTGAGAATTGAGGATTGATGGTTGAGTATTGAGTGTTGATGGTTGAGGGTTGTGTGTTGAATATTGAGGATTGAGGATTGAGGATTGAGGATTGAGGATTGAGGATTGAAGATTGAGTGTTGATGATTGAAGATTGAGGATTGATGATTGAGGTTTGAGGATTGATGACGAGGACTGACGGTTGAGGATTGAGGTTTGAGGATTGAGGATTGTGGACTGAGGATTGAGGATTGACGATTGAGCATTGAGTATTGAAGATTGAGGTTTGGGGATTGAGGATCTAGGATTGGAGATTGATTATTGAGGATTGAAGATTGAGAATTGAGGATTGAGTATTGAGAATTGATAATTGAGTATGAGGACTGAGTGTTGAGGATTGAGGTGTGAGGAATGAGGATTGAGGATTGAGGATTGAGGATCGAGCATTGAGGATTGTGGATTGAGTATTGAAGATGGAGTATTCATGACTGAGGATTGAGGTTTGAGGATTGAGGATTGAGGATTGAGGATTGAAGATTGAGGACTGAGTATTGAGGATTGAGGATGGAGGATGAGGGCTTAGGGTTGAGAATTGCGGTTTGAGGAATGAGGATTGAGGATTGAGGATTGAGGATTGATGATTGAGGATTGCGGATTGAGGATTGAGGATTGAGGATTGATGATAGAGTATTGGGGATTGAGGATTGACGATTGAGGATTGAGGATTGAGGATTGAAGGTTGAGGACCTAGTGTTGAGGGTTGAGGGATGAGAATTGATGTTTGTGGATTGAGATTTGAAGATTGAAGGTTGGGTATTGAGTATTGAAAACTGTGAATTGAGGATATTCTATTGACGATTGAGGATTGACAATTGATTGTTGAGGACTGAGGGCTGAAGATTGAGGATTCAGGGTTGAGGATTCGGGATTGAGGTTTGAGGACTGAGAGTTGAGGCTTGAGGATTGAGGATGGAGGATTGACTCTTGAGGATTGAGAATTGAGAATGGAGGATTGAAGAGAGAGGACTGAGTGTTGAGGATTGAGTGTTGAGTATTGAGGTTTGAGGATTGAGATTTGATTATTGAATATTGTGGATTGAGCATTGAACCATGATAATTCAGGATACACTATTGAGTATTAGGAATTGAGGATTGATGGTTGAGTATTGAGGATTGGTGGTTGAGGGTTGTGTGTTGAATATTGAGGATTGAGCATTAAGGATTGAGGATTGAAGATTGAGGATTGAATATTAAGTATTGATGATTGAAGATTGAGGATTGAGTATTGAGTGTTGAGGATTGAGGACGAGGACTGACGGTTGAGGATTGAGGTTTGAGGTCTGAGGATTGAGGATTGAGGACTGAGCATTGAGGATTGAGGATTGAGCATTGAGGATTGAAGATTGAGGACTGGGGATTGAGGATTGAAGATTGACGATCGAGGATTGAAGATTGAGTATTGAGGATTGAAGATTGAGGATTGAGGGTTGAGGATTGAGGATTGAGGATTGAGGATTCAGGATTGAGGATTGAGGATTGAAGATTGAGGATTGAGGATTGATGATTAAAGATTGAGTGTTGAGGATTGAAGATTGAGGATTGATGATTGAGGATTGAGGATTTAGGATTGGGGATTGAGGATTGAGTATTGAAGGTTGAGGATTGATGATTGAGGGTTGAGGATGAGGATTGAGGATTGAGTATTGAGGACTGAGGATTGAGGATTGAAGATTGAGGATTGGGTATTGAGGATTGAAGAATGAGGATTGAGGATTGAGGATTGAGGATAGAGGATTGAAGATTGAGTATTGAGGATTGAAGATTGACGATTGAGGATTGTGGGTTGAAGATTGAGTATTGAACATTGAGGACTGAGTGTTGAGGGTTCAGTGATGAGAATTGATGTTTGTGGATAGAGGTTTGAAGATTGCAGATTGAGTATTGAGTATTGAAAACTGTGAATTGAGGATATTCTATTGAGGATTGAGGATTGTCAACTGATTGCTGAGGACTGAGGCCTGAAGATTGAGGATTCAGGATTGAGGATTCAGAATTGAGGTTTGAAGACTGAGGATTGAGGATTGAAGAATGATCATTGAGGATTGAGGGTTGAGAATTGAGGATTGAGGATTGAGGAATGAGGATTGTGGATTGGGTAATGAGGATTGAAGAATGAGGATTGAGAATTGAGGATTGAGGATTGAGGATTGAAGATTGAGTGTTGAGGATTGAAGATTGAGGATTGAGGACTGAGGATTGAGGATTGAGTGTTGAGGATTGAGGATTGAGGATGAAAGATTGAGTATTGAGGATTGAAGATTGAGGATTGTGGATTGAAGATTGAGTATTGAGGATTGAAGATTGAGGATTGAGGATTGAGGGTTGGGGTTTGAGGACGAGGACTGAGGGTTGAGGATTGAGGTTTGAGGACAGAGAATTGAGGATTGAGGATTGAGAATTGATAATTGAGGATTGAGGATTGAAGATTTAGGATTGGGTATTGAGGATTGAGGATTGGGGATTGAGGATCTAGTATTGGAGATTGATTATTTAGGATTGAAAATAGAGGGTTGAGGATTGAGGATTGAGGATTGAGAATTGAGAATTGAGGATGAGGACTGAGGTTTGAGGATTGAGGATTGAGGATTGAGTGTTGAAGATTCAGTATTGAGGATTGAAGATAGAGAATTGAGGATTGAGGATTTAACATTGAGGTCTGATGTGTTGAGGGTTGAGTGATGAGAATTGACGTTTGTGGATAGAGATATGCAGATTCGAAGATTGCAGATTGAGTATTGAGTATTGAAGACTGTGAATTGAGGATATAATATTGAGGATTGATGATTGGCAACTGATTGTTGAGGACTGAGGGCTGAAGATTTAGGATTCAGTATTGAGGATTCAGAATTGAGGTTTGAGGACTGAGGATTGAGGATTGAAGATTGAGTATTGAGGATTGAGGATTGAGGATTGAAGATTGAGGATTGGGTATTGAGGATTGAACATTGAGGATTGAGGATTGAGTATCGAGGATTGAGGATTGAGGATTGAAGATTGAATATTGATGATTGTAGATTGAGGATTGAGGATTGAGGATTGAGGATTGAGGATTGAGGATTGAAGATTGAGTATTGAGGATTGAAGATTGAGGATTGAGGACTGAGGATTGAGGATTGAGTATTGAGGATTGAGGATTGAGGATTAAACATTGAGTATTGAGGATTGAAGATTGAGGATTGTGGATTGAAGATTGAGTATTGAGGATTGAAGATTGAGGATTGAGGATTGAGGGTTGAGGTTTGAGGACGAGGGCTGAGGGTTGAGGATTGAGGTTTGAGGACAGAGAATTGAGGATTGAGGATTGAGAATTGATAATTGAGGATTGAGGATTGAAGATTTAGGATTGGGTATTGAGGATTGAGGATTGGGGATTGAGGATCTAGTATTGGAGATTGATTATTTAGGATTGAAGATAGAGGATTGAGGATTGAGGATTGAGGATTGAGAATTGAGAATTGAGGATGAGGACTGAGGTTTGAGGATTGAGGATTGAGGATTGAGGATTGAGTGTTGAAGATTCAGTATTGAGGATTCAAGAGAGAGAATTGAGGATTGAGGATTTAACATTGAGGTCTGAGTGTTGAGGGTTGAGTGATGAGAATTGACGTTTGTGGATAGAGATATGCAGATTCGAAGATTGCAGATTGAGTGTTGGGTATTGAAGACTGTGAATTGAGGATATTCTGTTGAGGATTGATGATAGCCAACTGATTGTTGAGGACTGAGGGCTGAAGATTTAGTATTCAGGATTGAGGATTCAGAATTGAGGTTTGCGGACTGAGGATTGAGGATTGAAGATTGAGTATTGAGGTTTGAGGATTGAGGATTGAGGATTGAGGATTGAGGATTGAGGATTGAAGATTGAGTATTGAGGATTGAAGAGTGAGGATTGAGGACTGAGGGCTGAAGATTGAGGATTCAGGGTTGAGGATTCAGAATTGAGGTTTGAGGACTGAGGATTGAGGATTGAGGATTGAAGATTGAGTATTGAGGATTGAAGATTGAGGATTGAGGATTGAGGATTGAGGATTGAGCATTGAGGATGAGGGCTGAGGGTTGAGGATTGAGGTTTAAGGACTGAGGACTGAGGATTGAGGATTGAGAATTGAGGATTGAGGATTGAGGATCGAAGATTGTGGATTGGGTATTGAGGATTGAAGAATGAGGATTGAGGATTGAGGATTGAGGATAGAGGATTGAAGGTTGAGTATTGAGGATTGAAGATTGACGATTGAGGATTGTGGGTTGAAGATTGTGTATTGAACATTGAGCACTGAGTGTTGAGGGTTCAGTGATGAGAATTGATGTTTGTGGATAGAGGTTTGAAGATTGCAGATTGAGTATTGAGTAATGAAAACTGTGAATTGAGGATATTCTATTGAGGATTGAGGATTGTCAACTGATTGCTGAGGACTGAGGCCTGAAGATTGAGGATTCAGGATTGAGGATTCAGAATTGAGGTTTGAAGACTGAGGATTGAGGATTGAAGAATGATTATTGAGGATTGAGGGTTGAGAATTGAGGATTGAGGATTGAGGAATGAGGATTGTGGATTGGGTAATGAGGATTGAAGAATGAGGATTGAGAATTGAGGATTGAGGATTGAGGATTGAAGATTGAGGATTGAGGATTGAGGGTTGAGGTTTGAGGACGAGGACTGAGGGTTGAGGATTGAGGTTTGAGGACAGAGAATTGAGGATTGAGGATTGAGAATTGATAATTGAGGATTGAGGATTGAAGATTTAGGATTGGGTATTGAGGATTGAGGATTGGGGATTGAGGATCTAGTATTGGAGATTGATTATTTAGGATTGAAGATAGAGGGTTGAGGATTGAGGATTGAGGATTGAGAATTGAGAATTGAGAATGAGGACTGAGGTTTGAGGATTGAGGATTGAGGATTGAGGATTGAGTGTTGAAGATTCAGTATTGAGGATTGAAGATAGAGAATTGAGGATTGAGGATTTAACATTGAGGTCTGAGTGTTGAGGGTTGAGTGATGAGAATTGACGTTTGTGGATAGAGATATGCAGATTCGAAGATTGCAGATTGAGTATTGAGTATTGAAGACTGTGAATTGAGGGTATTCTATTGAGGATTGATGATTGGCAACTGATTGTTGAGGACTGAGGGCTGAAGATTTAGGATTCAGGATTGAGGATTCAGAATTGAGGTTTGAGGACTGAGGATTGAGGATTGAAGATTGAGTATTGAGGATTGAGGACTGAGGATTGAGGATTGAGGATTGAGGATTGAGGATTGAAGATTGAGTATTGAGGATTGAAGAGTGAGGATTGAGGACTGAGGATTGAGAATTGAGTATTGAGGAATGAGGATTGAGGATTGAAGATTGAGTATTGAGGATTGAAGATTGAGGATTGTGGATTGAAGATTGAGTATTGAGGATTGAAGAATGAGGATTGTGAATTGAGGATTGAGAATTGACGATGAGGGCTGAAGGTTGAGGATTGAGGTTTGAGGACTGAGGACTGAGGATTGAGGATTGAGAATTGAGGATTGAGGATTGAGGATTGAGGATTGAGGATTGAAGATTGAGGATTGGGTATTGAGGATTGAACTTTGAGGATTGAGGATTGAGTATCGAGGATTGAGGATTGAGGATTGAAGATTGAATATTGATGATTGTAGATTGAGGATTGAGGATTGAAGATTGAGGATTGAGGACTGAGGATTGAGGATTGAGTATTGAGGATTGAGGATTGAGGATTGAAGATTGAGTATTGAGGTAGAAGATTGAGGATTGAGGACTGAGGATTGAGGATTGTGTATTGAGGATTGAGGATTGAGGATTGAAGATTCAGTATTGAGGATTGAAGATTGAGGATTGTGGATTGAAGATTGAGTATTGAGGATTGAAGATTGAGGATTGAGGATTGAGGATTGAGAATTGACGATGAGGGCTGAAGGTTGAGGATTGAGGTTTGAGGACTGAGGACTGAGGATTGAGGATTGAGAATTGAGGATTGAGGACTGAGGGCTGAAGATTGAGGATTCAGGGTTGAGGATTCAGAATTGAGGTTTGAGGACTGAGGATTGAGGATTGAGGATTGAAGATTGAGTATTGAGGATTGAAGATTGAGGATTGAGGATTGAGGATTGAGGATTGAGGATGAGGGCTGAGGGTTGAGGATTGAGGTTTAAGGACTGAGGACTGAGGATTGAGGATTGAGAACTGAGGATTGAGTATTGAGGATTGAAGAGTGAGGATTGTGGATTGAAGATTGAGAATTGAGGATTGAAGAATGAGGATTGAGAATTGAGGATTGAGAATTGACGATGAGGGCTGAGGGTTGAGGATTGAGGTTTGAGGATTGAGGACTGAGGATTGAGGATTGAGAATTGAGGATTGAGGATTGAGGATTGAGGATTGAGGATTGAAGATTGAGGATTGGGTATTGAGGATTGAACATTGAGGATTGAGGATTGAGTATCGAGGATTGAGGATTGAGGATTGAAGATTGAATATTGATGATTGTAGATTGAGGATTGAGGGTTGAAGATTGAGGATTGAGGACTGAGGATTGAGGATTTAGTATTGAGGATTGAGGATTGAGGATTGAAGATTGAGTATTGAGGTAGAAGATTGAGGATTGAGGACTGAGGATTGAGGATTGAGTATTGAGGATTGAGGATTGAGGATTGAAGATTCAGTATTGAGGATTGAAGATTGAGGATTGTGGATTGAAGATTGAGTATTGAGGATTGAAGATTGAGGATTGAGGATTGAGGATTGAGAATTGACGACGAGGGCTGCGGGTTGAGGGTTGAGGTTTGAGGACTGAGGACTGAGAATTGAGGATTGAGAATTGAGGATTGAGGATTGAGGATTGAGGATTGAAGATTGAGGATTGGGTATTGAGGATTGAACATTGAGGATTGAGGATTGAGGATCGAGGATTGTGGGTTGAGGATTGAAGATTGAATATTGATGATTGAAGATTGAGGATTGTGGACTGAGGGTTGTGGATTGAGGACGAGGACTGAGGGTTGATTATTGATGTTTGAGGTCAGATGATTGAGGATTGAGGATTGAGAATCGAGGATTGAGGATTGAGGATTCAAGATTGAGGATTGGGTATTGAGGATTGAAGAATGAGGACTGAGGATTTAGGATTGAGGATCGAGGATTGAAGATTGAGTATTGAGGATTGAAGATTGAGGATTGAGGACTGAGGATTGAGGATTGAGTATTGAGGATTGAGGATTGAGGATTAAAGATTGAGTATTGAGGATTGAAGATTGAGGATTGTGGATTGAAGATTGAGTATTGAGGATTGAAGATTGAGGATTGAGGATTGAGGGTTGAGGTTTGAGGACGAGGGCTGAGGGTTGAGGATTGAGGTTTGAGGACAGAGAATTGAGGATTGAGGATTGAGAATTGATAATTGAGGATTGAGGATTGAAGATTTAGGATTGGGTATTGAGGATTGAGGATTGGGGATTGAGGATCTAGTATTGGAGATTGATTATTTAGGATTGAAGATAGAGGGTTGAGGATTGAGGATTGAGGATTGAGAATTGAGAATTGAGGATGAGGACTGAGGTTTGAGGATTGAGGTTTGAGGATTGAGGATTGAGTGTTGAAGATTCAGTATTGAGGATTCAAGAGAGAGAATTGAGGATTGAGGATTTAACATTGAGGTCTGAGTGTTGAGGGTTGAGAGATGAGAATTGACGTTTGTGGATAGAGATATGCAGATTCGAAGATTGCAGATTGAGTGTTGAGTATTGAAGACTGTGAATTGAGGATATTCTGTTGAGGATTGATGATAGCCAACTGATTGTTGAGGACTGAGGGCTGAAGATTTGGGATTCAGGATTGAGGATTCAGAATTGAGGTTTGAGGACTGAGGATTGAGGATTGAAGATTGAGTATTGAGGTTTGAGGATTGAGGATTGAGGATTGAGGATTGAGGATTGAGGATTGAAGATTGAGTATTGAGGATTGAAGAGTGAGGATTGAGGACTGAGGGCTGAAGATTGAGGATTCAGGGTTGAGGATTCAGAATTGAGGTTTGAGGACTGAGGATTGAGGATTGAGGATTGAAGATTGAGTATTGAGGTAGAAGATTGAGGATTGAGGACTGAGGATTGAGGATTGAGTATTGAGGATTGAGGATTGAGGATTGAAGATTGAGTATTGAGGATTGAAGATTGAGGATTGGGTATTGAGGATTGAGGATTGGGGATTGAGGATCTAGGATTGAGGATCGAGGATTGAAGATTGAGTATTGAGGATTGAAGATTGAGGATTGAGGATTGAGGATTGAGGACTGAGGATTGAAGATTGAGGATTGAGGATTAAAGATTGAGTATTGAGGATTGAAAATTGAGAATTGAGGATTGAGGATTGAACATTGAGGACTGAGTGTTGAGTGTTGAGTGGTGAGTATTGATGTTTGTGAATAGAGATTTGAAGGTCGCAGAATGAGTATTGTGTATTGGAAACTGTGAATTGAGGATATTCCATTGAGGATTGAGGTTTGTAACCTGATTGTTGAGGACTGAGGGCTGAAGATTGAGGATTCAGGGTTGAGGATTCAGAATTGAGGTTTGAGGACTGAGGATTGAGGATTGAGGATTGAAGATTGAGTATTGAGGATTGAAGATTGAGGATTGAGGATTGAGGATTGAGGATTGAGGATGAGGGCTGATGGTTGAGGATTGAGGTTTAAGGACTGAGGACTGAGGATTGAGGATTGAGGATTGAGTATTGAGGACTGAGGATTGAAGATTGAGGATTGAGGATTGAGGATTAAAGATTGAGCATTGAGGATTGAAGATTGAGAATTGAGGATTGAGGATTGAACATTGAGGACTGAGTGTTGAGGGTTGAGTGGTGAGAATTCATGTTTGTGGATAGAGATTTGGAGATTGCAGAATGAGTATTGTGTATTGAAAACTGTGAATTGAGGATATTCTATTGAGGATTGAGGATTGTAACCTGATTGTTGAGGACTGAGGGCTGAAGATTGAGGATTCAGGGTTGAGGATTCAGAATTGAGGTTTGAGGACTGAGGATTGAGGATTGAGGATTGAAGATTGAGTATTGAGGATTGAAGATTGAGGATTGAGGATTGAGGATTGAGGATTGAGGATGAGGGCTGAGGATTGAGAATCGAGGATTGAGGATTGAGGATTGAAGATTGAGGATTGGGTATTGAGGATTGAAGAATGAGGACTGAGGATTTAGGATTGAGGATCGAGGATTGAAGATTGGGTATTGAGGATTGAATATTGAGGATTGAGGACTGAGGGCTGAAGATTGAGGATTCAGGGTTGAGGATTCAGAATTGAGGTTTGAGGACTGAGGATTGAGGATTGAGGATTGAAGATTGAGTATTGAGGATTGAAGATTGAGGATTGAGGATTGAGGATTGAGGATTGAGGATGAGGGCTGAGGGTTGAGGATTGAGGTTTAAGGACTGAGGACTGAGGATTGAGGATTGAGAATTGAGGATTGAGTATTGAGGATTGAAGAGTGAGGATTGTGGATTGAAGATTGAGTATTGAGGATTGAAGAATGAGGATTGAGAATTGAGGATTGAGAATTGACGATGAGGGCTGAGGGTTGAGGATTGAGGTTTGAGGACTGAGGACTGAGGATTGAGGATTGAGAATTGAGGATTGAGGATTGAGGATTGAGGATTGAGGATTGAAGATTGAGGATTGGGTATTGAGGATTGAACATTGAGGATTGAGGATTGAGTATCGAGGATTGAGGATTGAGGATTGAAGATTGAATATTGATGATTGTAGATTGAGGATTGAGGGTTGAAGATTGAGGATTGAGGACTGAGGATTGAGGATTTAGTATTGAGGATTGAGGATTGAGGATTGAAGATTGGGTATTGAGGTAGAAGATTGAGGATTGAGGACTGAGGATTGAGGATTGAGTATTGAGGATTGAGGATTGAGGATTGAAGATTCAGTATTGAGGATTGAAGATTGAGGATTGTGGATTGAAGATTGAGTATTGAGGATTGAAGATTGAGGATTGAGGATTGAGGATTGAGAATTGACGACGAGGGCTGCGGGTTGAGGGTTGAGGTTTGAGGACTGAGGATTGAGGATTGAGAATTGAGGATTGAGGATTGAGGATTGAGGATTGAGGATTGAAGATTGAGGATTGGGTATTGAGGATTGAACATTGAGGATTGAGGATTGAGTATCGAGGATTGAGGATTGAGGATTGAAGATTGAATATTGATGATTGAAGATTGAGGATTTTGGACTGAGGGTTGTGGATTGAGGACGAGGACTGAGGGTTGATTATTGATGTTTGAGGTCAGAAGATTGAGGATTGAGGATTGAGAATCGAGGATTGAGGATTGAGGATTCAAGATTGAGGATTGGGTATTGAGGATTGAAGAATGAGGACTGAGGATTTAGGATTGAGGATCGAGGATTGAAGATTGAGTATTGAGGATTGAAGATTGAGGATTGAGGACTGAGGATTGAGGATTGAGTATTGAGGATTGAGGATTGAGGATTAAAGATTGAGTATTGAGGATTGAAGATTGAGGATTGTGGATTGAAGATTGAGTATTGAGGATTGAAGATTGAGGATTGAGGATTGAGGGTTGAGGTTTGAGGACGAGGGCTGAGGGTTGAGGATTGAGGTTTGAGGACAGAGAATTGAGGATTGAGGATTGAGAATTGATAATTGAGGATTGAGGATTGAAGATTTAGGATTGGGTATTGAGGATTGAGGATTGGGGATTGAGGATCTAGTATTGGAGATTGATTATCTAGGATTGAAGATAGAGGGTTGAGGATTGAGGATTGAGGATTGAGAATTGAGAATTGAGGATGAGGACTGAGGTTTGAGGATTGAGGATTGAGGATTGAGGATTGAGTGTTGAAGATTCAGTATTGAGGATTCAAGAGAGAGAATTGAGGATTGAGGATTTAACATTGAGGTCTGAGCGTTGAGGGTTGAGAGATGAGAATTGACGTTTGTGGATAGAGATATGCAGATTCGAAGATTGCAGATTGAGTGTTGAGTATTGAAGACTGTGAATTGAGGATATTCTGTTGAGGATTGATGATAGCCAACTGATTGTTGAGGACTGAGGGCTGAAGATTTGGGATTCAGGATTGAGGATTCAGAATTGAGGTTTGAGGACTGAGGATTGAGGATTGAAGATTGAGTATTGAGGTTTGAGGATTGAGTATTGAGGATTGAGGATTGAGGATTGAGGATTGAAGATTGAGTATTGAGGATTGAAGAGTGAGGATTGAGGACTGAGGGCTGAAGATTGAGGATTCAGGGTTGAGGATTCAGAATTGAGGTTTAAGGACTGAGGATTGAGGATTGAGGATTGAAGATTGGGTATTGAGGATTGAAGATTGAGGATTGAGGATTGAGGATTGAGGATTGAGGATTGAGGATGAGGGCTGAGGGTTGAGGATTGAGGTTTAAGGACTGAGGACTGAGGATTGAGGATTGAGAATTGAGGATTGAGGATTGAGAATCGAAGATTGTGGATTGGGTATTGAGGATTGAAGAATGAGGATTGAGGATTGAGGATTGAGGATAGAGGATTGAAGGTTGAGTATTGAGGATTGAAGATTGACGATTGAGGATTGTGGGTTGAAGATTGTGTATTGAACATTGAGGACTGAGTGTTGAGTGTTCAGTGATGAGAATTGATGTTTGTGGATAGAGGTTTGAAGATTGCAGATTGAGTATTGAGTAATGAAAACTGTGAATTGAGGATATTCTATTGAGGATTGGGGATTGTCAACTGATTGCTGAGGACTGAGGCCTGAAGATTGAGGATTCAGGATTGAGGATTCAGAATTGAGGTTTGAAGACTGAGGATTGAGGATTGAAGAATGATTATTGAGGATTGAGGGTTGAGAATTGAGGATTGAGGATTGAGGATCGAGAATTGAATATTGAGGATTGAGGATTGGGGATAGGATATTGTGGATTGAGTATTGAGGGTTGAGGATTGAGGATTGAAGATTGAGTATTGAGGTAGAAGATTGAGGATTGCGGACTGAGGGTTGAGGATTGAGGTTTGAGGACAGAGAATTGAGGATTGAGGATTGAGAATTGATAATTGAGTATTGAGGATTGAAGATTTAGGATTGGGTATTGAGGATTGAACATTGAGGATTGAGGATTGAGTATCGAGGATTGAGGATTGAGGATTGAAGATTGAATATTGATGATTGTAGATTGAGGATTGAGGATTGAAGATTGAGGATTGAGAACTGAGGATTGAGGATTGAGAATTGAGGATTGAGGATTGAGGATTGAAGATTGAGTATTGAGGTAGAAGATTGAGGATTGAGGACTGAGGATTGAGGATTGAGTATTGAGGATTGAGGATTGAGGATTGAAGATTGAGTATTGAGGATTGAAGATTGAGGATTGGGTATTGAGGATTGAGGATTGGGGATTGAGGATCTAGGATTGAGGATCGAGGATTGAAGATTGAGTATTGAGGATTGAAGATTGAGGATTGAGGATTGAGGATTGAGGACTGAGGATTGAAGATTGAGGATTGAGGATTAAAGATTGAGTATTGAGGATTGAAAATTGAGAATTGAGGATTGAGGATTGAACATTGAGGACTGAGTGTTGAGTGTTGAGTGGTGAGTATTGATGTTTGTGAATAGAGATTTGAAGGTCGCAGAATGAGTATTGTGTATTGGAAACTGTGAATTGAGGATATTCCATTGAGGATTGAGGTTTGTAACCTGATTGTTGAGGACTGAGGGCTGAAGATTGAGGATTCAGGGTTGAGGATTCAGAATTGAGGTTTGAGGACTGAGGATTGAGGATTGAGGATTGAAGATTGAGTATTGAGGATTGAAGATTGAGGATTGAGGATTGAGGATTGAGGATTGAGGATGAGGGCTGAGGGTTGAGGATTGAGGTTTAAGCACTGAGGACTGTGGATTGAGGATTGAGGATTGAGTATTGAGGACTGAGGATTGAAGATTGAGGATTGAGGATTGAGGATTACAGATTGAGCATTGAGGATTGAAGATTGAGAATTGAGGATTGAGGATTGAACATTGAGGACTGAGTGTTGAGGGTTAAGTGGTGAGAATTGATGTTTGTGGATAGAGATTTGAAGATTGCAGAATGAGTATTGAGTATTGAAAACTGTGAATTGAGGATATTCTATTGAGGATTGAGGATTGTCAACTGATAGCTGAGGACTGAGGCCTGAAGATTGAGGATTCAGGATTGAGGATTCAGAATTGAGGTTTGAAGACTGAGGATTGAGGATTGAAGAATGATTATTGAGGATTGAGGGTTGAGAATTGAGGATTGAGGATTGAGGATTGAGGATTGAGGATTGAGGATTGAAGATTGAGGATTGGGTATTGAGGATTGAACATTGAGGATTGAGGATTGAGTATCGAGGATTGAGGATTGAGGATTGAAGATTGAGTATTGATGATTGTAGATTGAGGATTGAGGATTGAAGATTGAGGGTTGAGGACTGAGGATTGAGGATTGAGTATTGAGGATTGAGGATCGAGGATTGAAGATTGAGTATTGAGGTAGAAGATTGAGGATTGAGGACTGAGGATTGAGGATTGAGTATTGAGGATTGAGGATTGAGGATTGAAGATTCAGTATTGAGGATTGAAGATTGAGGATTGTGGATTGAAGATTGAGTATTGAGGATTGAAGATTGAGGATTGAGGATTGAGGATTGAGAATTGACGATGAGGGCTGCGGGTTGAGGGTTGAGGTTTGAGGACTGAGGACTGAGAATTGAGGATTGAGAATTGAGGATTGAGGATTGAGGATTGAGGATTGAAGATTGAGGATTGGGTATTGAGGATTGAACATTGAGGATTGAGGATTGAGGATCGAGGATTGTGGGTTGAGGATTGAAGATTGAATATTGATGATTGAAGTTTGAGGATTGAGGACTGAGGGTTGTGGATTGAGGACGAGGACTGAGGGTTGATTATTGATGTTTGAGGTCAGAAGATTGAGGATTGAGGATTGAGAATCGAGGATTGAGGATTGAGGATTGAAGATTGAGGATTGGGTATTGAGGATTGAAGAATGAGGACTGAGGATTTAGGATTGAGGATCGAGGATTGAAGATTGAGAATTGAGGACTGAATATTGAGGATTGAGGACTGAGGGCTGAAGATTGAGGATTCAGGGTTGAGGATTCAGAATTGAGGTTTGAGGACTGAGGATTGAGGATTGAGAATTGAAGATTGAGTATTGAGGATTGAAGATTGAGGATTGAGGATTGAGGATTGAGGATTCAGGATGAGGGCTGAGGGTTGAGGATTGAGGTTTAAGGACTGAGGACTGAGGATTGAGGATTGAGAATTGAGGATTGAGGATTGAGGATTGAAGATTGAGGATTGGGTATTGAGGATTGAATAATGAGGATTGAGGATTGAGGATTGAGGATAGAGGATTGAAGATTGAGTATTGAGGATTGAAGATTGACAATTGAGAATTGTGGGTTGAAGATTGTGTATTGAACATTGAGGACTGAGTGTTGAGGGTTCAGTGACGAGAATTGATGTTTGTGGATAGAGGTTTGAAGATTGCAGATTGAGTATTGAGTATTGAAAACTGTGAATTGAGGATATTCTGTTGAGGATTGAGGATTGTCAACTGATTGCTGAGGACTGAGGCCTGAAGATTGAGGATTCAGGATTGAGGATTCAGAATTGATGTTTGAAGACTGAGGATTGAGGATTGAAGAATGATTATTGAGGATTGAGGGTTGAGAATTGAGGATTGAGGATTGAGGAATGAGGATTGTGGATTGGGTAATGAGGATTGAAGAATGAGGATTGAGAATTGAGGATTGAGGATTGAGGATTGAAGATTGAGGATTGAGGATTGAGGGTTGAGGTTTGAAGAGTGAGGATTGTGGATTGAAGATTGAGTATTGAGGATTGAAGAATGAGGATTGAGAATTGAGGATTGAGAATTGACGATGAGGGCTGAGGGTTGAGGATTGAGGTTTGAGGACTGAGGACTGAGGATTGAGGATTGAGAATTGAGGATTGAGGATTGAGGATTGAGGATTGAGGATTGAAGATTGAGGATTGGGTATTGAGGATTGAACATTGAGGATTGAGGATTGAGTATCGAGGATTGAGGATTGAGGATTGAAGATTGAATATTGATGATTGTAGATTGAGGATTGAGGATTGAAGATTGAGGATTGAGGACTGAGGATTGAGGATTGAGTATTGAGGATTGAGGATTGAGGATTGAAGATTGAGTATTGAGGTAGAAGATTGAGGATTGAGGACTGAGGATTGAGGATTGAGTATTGAGCATTGAGGATTGAGGATTGAAGATTCAGTATTGAGGATTGAAGATTGAGGATTGTGGATTGAAGATTGAGTATTGAGGATTGAAGATTGAGGATTGAGGATTGAGGATTGAGAATTGACGATGAGGGCTGCCGGTTGAGGGTTGAGGTTTGAGGACTGAGGACTGAGAATTGAGGATTGAGAATTGAGGATTGAGAATTGAGGACTGAGGATTGAAGATTGAGGATTGGGTATTGAGGATTGAACATTGAGGATTGAGGATTGAGGATCGAGGATTGTGGGTTGAGGATTGAAGATTGAATATTGATGATTGAAGATTGAGGATTGTGGACTGAGGGTTGTGGATTGAGGACACGGACTGAGGGTTGATTATTGATGTTTGAGGTCAGAAGATTGAGGATTGAGGATTGAGAATCGAGGATTGAGGATTGAGGATTCAAGATTGAGGATTGGGTATTGAGGATTGAAGAATGAGGACTGAGGATTTAGGATTGAGGATCGAGGATTGAAGATTGAGTATTGAGGATTGAATATTGAGGATTGAGGACTGAGGGCTGAAGATTGAGGATTCAGGGTTGAGGATTCAGAATTGAGGTTTGAGGACTGAGGATTGAGGATTGAGGATTGAAGATTGAGGATTGAGACCTGAGGGCTGAAGATTGAGGATTCAGGGTTGAGGATTCAGAATTGAGGTTTGAGCACTGAGGATTGAGGATTGAGGATTGAAGACTGAGTATTGAGGATTGAAGATTGAGGATTGAGGATTGAGGATTGAGGATTGAGGATGAGGGCTGAGGGTTGAGGATTGAGGTTTAAGGACTGAGGACTGAGGATTGAGGATTGAGAATTGAGGATTGAGGATTGAGGATTGAAGATTGAGGATTGGGTATTGAGGATTGAAGAATGAGGATTGAGGATTGAGGATTGAGGATAGAGGATTGAAGATTGAGTATTGAGGATTGAAGATTGACGATTGAGGATTGTGGGTTGAAGATTGAGTATTGAACATTGAGGACTGAGTGTTGAGGGTTCAGTGATGAGAATTGATGTTTGTGGATAGAGGTTTGAAGATTGCAGATTGAGTATTGAGTATTGAAAACTGTGAATTGAGGATATTCTATTGAGGATTGAGGATTGTCAACTGATTGCTGAGGACTGAGGCCTGAAGATTGAGGATTCAGGATTGAGGATTCAGAATTGAGGTTTGAAGACTGAGGATTGAGGATTGAAGAATGATTATTGAGGATTGAGTGTTGAGAATTGAGGATTGAGGATTGAGGATTGTGGATTGTGTAATGAGGATTGAAGAATGAGGATTGAGAATTGAGGATTGAGGATTGAGGATTGAGGATTGAAGATTGAGGATTGGGTATTGAGGATTGAACATTGAGGATTGAGGATTGAGGATCGAGGATTGTGGGTTGAGGATTGAGGTTTGAGGACAGAGAATTGAGGATTGAGGATTGAGAATTGATAATTGAGTATTGAGGATTGAAGATTTAGGATTGGGTATTGAGGATTGAACATTGAGGATTGAGGATTGAGTATCGAGGATTGAGGATTGAGGATTGAAGATTGAATATTGATGATTGTAGATTGAGGATTGAGGATTGAAGATTGAGGATTGAGAACTGAGGATTGAGGATTGAGTATTGAGGATTGAGGATTGAGGATTGAAGATTGAGTATTGAGGTAGAAGATTGAGGATTGAGGACTGAGGATTGAGGATTGAGTATTGAGGATTGAGGATTGAGGATTGAAGATTGAGTATTGAGGATTGAAGATTGAGGATTGGGTATTGAGGATTGAGGATTGGGGATTGAGGATCTAGGATTGAGGATCGAGGATTGAAGATTGAGTATTGAGGATTGAAGATTGAGGATTGAGGATTGAGGATTGAGGACTGAGGATTGAAGATTGAGGATTGAGGATTAAGGATTGAGTATTGAGGATTAAAAATTGAGAATTGAGGATTGAGGATTGAACATTGAGGACTGAGTGTTGAGTGTTGAGTGGTGAGTATTGATGTTTGTGAATAGAGATTTGAAGGTCGCAGAATGAGTATTGTGTATTGGATACTGTGAATTGAGGATATTCCATTGAGGATTGAGGTTTGTAACCTGATTGTTGAGGACTGAGGGCTGAAGATTGAGGATTCAGGGTTGAGGATTCAGAATTGAGGATTGAACATTGAGGATTGAGGATTGAGGATCGAGGATTGTGGGTTGAGGATTGAAGATTGAATATTGATGATTGAAGATTGAGGATTTTGGACTGAGGGTTGTGGATTGAGGACGAGGACTGAGGGTTGATTATTGATGTTTGAGGTCAGAAGATTGAGGATTGAGGATTGAGAATCGAGGATTGAGGATTGAGGATTCAAGATTGAGGATTGGGTATTGAGGATTGAAGAATGAGGACTGAGGATTTAGGATTGAGGATCGAGGATAGAAGATTGAGTATTGAGGATTGAAGATTGAGGATTGAGGACTGAGGATTGAGGATTGAGTATTGAGGATTGAGGATTGAGGATTAAAGATTGAGTATTGAGGATTGAAGATTGAGGATTGTGGATTGAAGATTGAGTATTGAGGATTGAAGATTGAGGATTGAGGATTGAGGGTTGAGGTTTGAGGACGAGGGCTGAGGGTTGAGGATTGAGGTTTGAGGACAGAGGATTGAGGATTGAGGATTGAGAATTGATAATTGAGGATTGAGGATTGAAGATTTAGGATTGGGTATTGAGGATTGAGGATTGGGGATTGAGGATCTAGTATTGGAGATTGATTATCTAGGATTGAAGATAGAGGGTTGAGGATTGAGGATTCAGAATTGAGGTTTGAGGACTGAGGATTGAGGATTGAAGATTGAGTATTGAGGTTTGAGGATTGAGGATTGAGGATTGAGGATTGAGGATTGAGGATTGAAGATTGAGTATTGAGGATTGAAGAGTGAGGATTGAGGACTGAGGGCTGAAGATTGAGGATTCAGGGTTGAGGATTCAGAATTGAGGTTTAAGGACTGAGGATTGAGGATTGAGGATTGAAGATTGAGTATTGAGGATTGAAGATTGAGGATTGAGGATTGAGGATTGAGGATTGAGGATTGAGGATGAGGGCTGAGGGTTGAGGATTGAGGTTTAAGGACTGAGGACTGAGGATTGAGGATTGAGAATTGAGGATTGAGGATTGAGAATCGAAGATTGTGGATTGGGTATTGAGGATTGAAGAATGAGGATTGAGGATTGAGGATTGAGGATAGAGGATTGAAGGTTGAGTATTGAGGATTGAAGATTGACGATTGAGGATTGTGGGTTGAAGATTGTGTATTGAACATTGAGGACTGAGTGTTGAGGGTTCAGTGATGAGAATTGATGTTTGTGGATAGAGGTTTGAAGATTGCAGATTGAGTATTGAGTAATGAAAACTGTGAATTGAGGATATTCTATTGAGGATTGGGGATTGTCAACTGATTGCTGAGGACTGAGGCCTGAAGATTGAGGATTCAGGATTGAGGATTCAGAATTGAGGTTTGAAGACTGAGGATTGAGGATTGAAGAATGATTATTGAGGATTGAGGGTTGAGAATTGAGGATTGAGGATTGAGGATCGAGAATTGAATATTGAGGATTGAGGATTGGGGATAGGATATTGTGGATTGAGTATTGAGGGTTGAGGACTGAGGATTGAAGATTGAGGATTGAGGATTGAGGATTAAAGATTGAGCATTGAGGATTGAAGATTGAGAATTGAGGATTGAGGATTGAACATTGAGGACTGAGTGTTGAGGGTTAAGTGGTGAGAATTGATGTTTGTGGATAGAGATTTGAAGATTGCAGAATGAGTATTGTGTATTGAAAACTGTGAATTGAGGATATTCTATTGAGGATTGAGGATTGTAACCTGATTGTTGAGGACTGAGGGCTGAAGATTGAGGATTCAGGGTTGAGGATTCAGAATTGAGGTTTGAGGACTGAGGATTGAGGATTGAGGATTGAAGATTGAGTATTGAGGATTGAAGATTGAGGATTGAGGATTGAGGATTGAGGATTGAGGATGAGGGCTGAGGGTTGAGGATTGAGGTTTAAGGACTGAGGACTGAGGATTGAGGATTGAGAATTGAGGATTGAGGATTGAGGATTGAAGATTGAGGATTGGGTATTGAGGATTGAAGAATGACGATTGAGGATTGAGGATTGAGGATAGAGGATTGAAGATTGAGTATTGAGGATTGACGATTGACGATTGAGGATTGTGGGTTGAAGATTGAGTATTGAACACTGAGGTCTGAGTGTTGAGGGTTCAGTGATGAGAACGGATGTTTGTGGATAGAGGTTTGAAGATTGCAGATTGAGTATTGAGTATTGAAAACTGTGAATTGAGGATATTCTATTGAGGATTGAGGATTGTCAACTGATAGCTGAGGACTGAGGCCTGAAGATTGAGGATTCAGGATTGAGGATTCAGAATTGAGGTTTGAAGACTGAGGATTGAGGATTGAAGAATGATTATTGAGGATTGAGGGTTGAGAATTGAGGATTGAGGATTGAGGATTGAGGATTGAGGATTGAGGATTGAAGATTGAGGATTGGGTATTGAGGATTGAACATTGAGGATTGAGGATTGAGTATCGAGGATTGAGGATTGAGGATTGAAGATTGAGTATTGATGATTGTAGATTGAGGATTGAGGATTGAAGATTGAGGGTTGAGGACTGAGGATTGAGGATTGAGTATTGAGGATTGAGGATCGAGGATTGAAGATTGAGTATTGAGGTAGAAGATTGAGGATTGAGGACTGAGGATTGAGGATTGAGTATTGAGGATTGAGGATTGAGGATTGAAGATTCAGTATTGAGGATTGAAGATTGAGGATTGTGGATTGAAGATTGAGTATTGAGGATTGAAGATTGAGGATTGAGGATTGAGGATTGAGAATTGACGATGAGGGCTGCGGGTTGAGGGTTGAGGTTTGAGGACTGAGGACTGAGAATTGAGGATTGAGAATTGAGGATTGAGGATTGAGGATTGAGGATTGAAGATTGAGGATTGGGTATTGAGGATTGAACATTGAGGATTGAGGATTGAGGATCGAGGATTGTGGGTTGAGGATTGAAGATTGAATATTGATGATTGAAGTTTGAGGATTGAGGACTGAGGGTTGTGGATTGAGGACGAGGACTGAGGGTTGATTATTGATGTTTGAGGTCAGAAGATTGAGGATTGAGGATTGAGAATCGAGGATTGAGGATTGAGGATTGAAGATTGAGGATTGGGTATTGAGGATTGAAGAATGAGGACTGAGGATTTAGGATTGAGGATCGAGGATTGAAGATTGAGAATTGAGGACTGAATATTGAGGATTGAGGACTGAGGGCTGAAGATTGAGGATTCAGGGTTGAGGATTCAGAATTGAGGTTTGAGGACTGAGGATTGAGGATTGAGAATTGAAGATTGAGTATTGAGGATTGAAGATTGAGGATTGAGGATTGAGGATTGAGGATTCAGGATGAGGGCTGAGGGTTGAGGATTGAGGTTTAAGGACTGAGGACTGAGGATTGAGGATTGAGAATTGAGGATTGAGGATTGAGGATTGAAGATTGAGGATTGGGTATTGAGGATTGAATAATGAGGATTGAGGATTGAGGATTGAGGATAGAGGATTGAAGATTGAGTATTGAGGATTGAAGATTGACAATTGAGAATTGTGGGTTGAAGATTGTGTATTGAACATTGAGGACTGAGTGTTGAGGGTTCAGTGACGAGAATTGATGTTTGTGGATAGAGGTTTGAAGATTGCAGATTGAGTATTGAGTATTGAAAACTGTGAATTGAGGATATTCTGTTGAGGATTGAGGATTGTCAACTGATTGCTGAGGACTGAGACCTGAAGATTGAGGATTCAGGATTGAGGATTCAGAATTGATGTTTGAAGACTGAGGATTGAGGATTGAAGAATGATTATTGAGGATTGAGGGTTGAGAATTGAGGATTGAGGATTGAGGAATGAGGATTGTGGATTGGGTAATGAGGATTGAAGAATGAGGATTGAGAATTGAGGATTGAGGATTGAGGATTGAAGATTGAGGATTGAGGATTGAGGGTTGAGGTTTGAAGAGTGAGGATTGTGGATTGAAGATTGAGTATTGAGGATTGAAGAATGAGGATTGAGAATTGAGGATTGAGAATTGACGATGAGGGCTGAGGGTTGAGGATTGAGGTTTGAGGACTGAGGACTGAGGATTGAGGATTGAGAATTGAGGATTGAGGATTGAGGATTGAGGATTGAGGATTGAAGATTGAGGATTGGGTATTGAGGATTGAACATTGAGGATTGAGGATTGAGTATCGAGGATTGAGGATTGAGGATTGGAGATTGAATATTGATGATTGTAGATTGAGGATTGAGGATTGAAGATTGAGGATTGAGGACTGAGGATTGAGGATTGAGTATTGAGGATTGAGGATTGAGGATTGAAGATTGAGTATTGAGGTAGAAGATTGAGGATTGAGGACTGAGGATTGAGGATTGAGTATTGAGCATTGAGGATTGAGGATTGAAGATTCAGTATTGAGGATTGAAGATTGAGGATTGTGGATTGAAGATTGAGTATTGAGGATTGAAGATTGAGGATTGAGGATTGAGGATTGAGAATTGACGATGAGGGCTGCCGGTTGAGGGTTGAGGTTTGAGGACTGAGGACTGAGAATTGAGGATTGAGAATTGAGGATTGAGAATTGAGGACTGAGGATTGAAGATTGAGGATTGGGTATTGAGGATTGAACATTGAGGATTGAGGATTGAGGATCGAGGATTGTGGGTTGAGGATTGAAGATTGAATATTGATGATTGAAGATTGAGGATTGTGGACTGAGGGTTGTGGATTGAGGACGCGGACTGAGGGTTGATTATTGATGTTTGAGGTCAGAAGATTGAGGATTGAGGATTGAGAATCGAGGATTGAGGATTGAGGATTCAAGATTGAGGATTGGGTATTGAGGATTGAAGAATGAGGACTGAGGATTTAGGATTGAGGATCGAGGATCGAGGATTGAAGATTGAGTATTGAGGATTGAATATTGAGGATTGAGGACTGAGGGCTGAAGATTGAGGATTCAGGGTTGAGGATTCAGAATTGAGGTTTGAGGATTGAGGATTGAGGATTCAAGATTGAGGATTGGGTATTGAGGATTGAAGAATGAGGACTGAGGATTTAGGATTGAGGATCGAGGATTGAAGATTGAGTATTGAGGATTGAAGATTGAGGATTGAGGACTGAGGATTGAGGATTGAGTATTGAGGATTGAGGATTGAGGATTAAAGATTGAGTATTGAGGATTGAAGATTGAGGATTGTGGATTGAAGATTGAGTATTGAGGATTGAAGATTGAGGATTGAGGATTGAGGGTTGAGGTTTGAGGACGAGGGCTGAGGGTTGAGGATTGAGGTTTGAGGACAGAGAATTGAGGATTGAGGATTGAGAATTGATAATTGAGGATTGAGGACTGAAGATTTAGGATTGGGTATTGAGGATTGAGGATTGGGGATTGAGGATCTAGTATTGGAGATTGATTATTTAGGATTGAAGATAGAGGGTTGAGGATTGAGGATTGAGGATTGAGAATTGAGAATTGAGGATGAGGACTGAGGTTTGAGGATTGAGGATTGAGGATTGAGGATTGAGTGTTGAAGATTCAGTATTGAGGATTCAAGAGAGAGAATTGAGGATTGAGGATTTAACATTGAGGTCTGAGTGTTGAGGGTTGAGAGATGAGAATTGACGTTTGTGGATAGAGATATGCAGATTCGAAGATTGCAGATTGAGTGTTGAGTATTGAAGACTGTGAATTGAGGATATTCTGTTGAGGATTGATGATAGCCAACTGATTGTTGAGGACTGAGGGCTGAAGATTTGGGATTCAGGATTGAGGATTCAGAATTGAGGTTTGAGGACTGAGGATTGAGGATTGAAGATTGAGTATTGAGGTTTGAGGATTGAGGATTGAGGATTGAGGATTGAGGATTGAGGATTGAAGATTGAGTATTGAGGATTGAAGAGTGAGGATTGAGGACTGAGGGCTGAAGATTGAGGATTCAGGGTTGAGGATTCAGAATTGAGGTTTGAGGACTGAGGATTGAGGATTGAGGATTGAAGATTGAGTATTGAGGATTGAAGATTGAGGATTGCGGATTGAGGATTGAGGATTGAGGATTGAGGATGAGGGCTGAGGGTTGAGGATTGAGGTTTAAGGACTGAGGACTGAGGATTGAGGATTGAGAATTGAGGATTGAGGATTGAGAATCGAAGATTGTGGATTGGGTATTGAGGATTGAAGAATGAGGATTAAGGATTGAGGATTGAGGATAGAGGATTGAAGGTTGAGTATTGAGGATTGAAGATTGACGATTGAGGATTGTGGGTTGAAGATTGTGTATTGAACATTGAGGACTGAGTGTTGAGGGTTCAGTGATGAGAATTGATGTTTGTGGATAGAGGTTTGAAGATTGCAGATTGAGTATTGAGTAATGAAAACTGTGAATTGAGGATATTCTATTGAGGATTGAGGATTGTCAACTGATTGCTGAGGACTGAGGCCTGAAGATTGAGGATTCAGGATTGAGGATTCAGAATTGAGGTTTGAAGACTGAGGATTGAGGATTGAAGAATGATTATTGAGGATTGAGTGTTGAGAATTGAGGATTGAGGATTGAGGATTGTGGATTGTGTAATGAGGATTGAAGAATGAGGATTGAGAATTGAGGATTGAGGATTGAGGATTGAGGATTGAAGATTGAGGATTGGGTATTGAGGATTGAACATTGAGGATTGAGGATTGAGGATCGAGGATTGTGGGTTGAGGATTGAAGATTGAATATTGATGATTGAAGATTGAGGATTGTGGACTGAGGGTTGTGGATTGAGGACGAGGACTGAGGGTTGATTATTGATGTTTGAGGTCAGAAGATTGAGGATTGAGGATTGAGAATCGAGGATTGAGGATTGAGGATTCAAGATTGAGGATTGGGTATTGAGGATTGAAGAATGAGGACTGAGTATTTAGGATTGAGGATCGAGGATTGAAGATTGAGTATTGAGGATTGAAGATTGAGGATTGAGGACTGAGGATTGAGGATTGAGTATTGAGGATTGAGGATTGAGGATTAAAGATTGAGTATTGAGGATTGAAGATTGAGGATTGTGGATTGAAGATTGAGTATTGAGGATTGAAGATTGAGGATTGAGGATTGAGGGTTGAGGTTTGAGGACGAGGGCTGAGGGTTGAGGATTGAGGTTTGAGGACAGAGAATTGAGGATTGAGGATTGAGAATTGATAATTGAGGATTGAGGATTGAAGATTTAGGATTGGGTATTGAGGATTGAGGATTGGGGATTGAGGATCTAGTATTGGAGATTGATTATTTAGGATTGAAGATAGAGGGTTGAGGATTGAGGATTGAGGATTGAGAATTGAGAATTGAGGATGAGGACTGAGGTTTGAGGATTGAGGATTGAGGATTGAGGATTGAGTGTTGAAGATTCAGTATTGAGGATTCAAGAGAGAGAATTGAGGATTGAGGATTTAACATTGAGGTCTGAGTGTTGAGGGTTGAGAGATGAGAATTGACGTTTGTGGATAGAGATATGCAGATTCGAATATTGCAGATTGAGTGTTGAGTATTGAAGACTGTGAATTGAGGATATTCTGTTGAGGATTGATGATAGCCAACTGATTGTTGAGGACTGAGGGCTGAAGATTTGGGATTCAGGATTGAGGATTCAGAATTGAGGTTTGAGGACTGAGGATTGAGGATTGAAGATTGAGTATTGAGGTTTGAGGATTGAGGATTGAGGATTGAGGATTGAGGATTGAGGATTGAGGATTGAAGATTGAGTATTGATGATTGAAGAGTGAGGATTGAGGACTGAGGGCTGAAGATTGAGGATTCAGGGTTGAGGATTCAGAATTGAGGTTTGAGGACTGAGGATTGAGGATTGAGGATTGAAGATTGAGTATTGAGGATTGAAGATTGAGGATTGAGGATTGAGGATTGAGGATTGAGGATTGAGGATGAGGGCTGAGGGTTGAGGATTGAGGTTTAAGGACTGAGGACTGAGGATTGAGGATTGAGAATTGAGGATTGAGGATTGAGAATCGAAGATTGTGGATTGGGTATTGAGGATTGAAGAATGAGGATTGAGGATTGAGGATTGAGGATAGAGGATTGAAGGTTGAGTATTGAGGATTGAAGATTGACGATTGAGGATTGTGGGTTGAAGATTGTGTATTGAACATTGAGGACTGAGTGTTGAGGGTTCAGTGATGAGAATTGATGTTTGTGGATAGAGGTTTGAAGATTGCAGATTGAGTATTGAGTAATGAAAACTGTGAATTGAGGATATTCTATTGAGGATTGAGGATTGTCAACTGATTGCTGAGGACTGAGGCCTGAAGATTGAGGATTCAGGATTGAGGATTCAGAATTGAGGTTTGAAGACTGAGGATTGAGGATTGAAGAATGATTATTGAGGATTGAGGGTTGAGAATTGAGGATTGAGGATTGAGGATCGAGAATTGAATATTGAGGATTGAGGATTGGGGATAGGATATTGTGGATTGAGTATTGAGGGTTGAGGATTGAGGATTGAAGATTGAGTATTGAGGTAGAAGATTGAGGATTGAGGACTGAGGGTTGAGGATTGAGGTTTGAGGACAGTGAATTGAGGATTGAGGATTGAGAATTGATAATTGAGTATTGAGGATTGAAGATTTAGGATTGGGTATTGAGGATTGAACATTGAGGATTGAGGATTGAGTATCGAGGATTGAGGATTGAGGATTGAAGATTGAATATTGATGATTGTAGATTGAGGATTGAGGATTGAAGATTGAGGATTGAGAACTGAGGATTGAGGATTGAGTATTGAGGATTGAGGATTGAGGATTGAAGATTGAGTATTGAGGTAGAAGATTGAGGATTGAGGACTGAGGATTGAGGATTGGGTATTGAGGATTGAGGATTGAGGATTGAAGATTGAGTATTGAGGATTGAAGATTGAGGATTGGGTATTGAGGATTGAGGATTGGGGATTGAGGATCTAGGATTGAGGATCGAGGATTGAAGATTGAGTATTGAGGATTGAAGATTGAGGATTGAGGATTGAGGATTGAGGACTGAGGATTGAAGATTGAGGATTGAGGATTAAAGATTGAGTATTGAGGATTGAAAATTGAGAATTGAGGATTGAGGATTGAACATTGAGGACTGAGTGTTGAGTGTTGAGTGGTGAGTATTGATGTTTGTGAATAGAGATTTGAAGGTCGCAGAATGAGTATTGTGTATTGGAAACTGTGAATTGAGGATATTCCATTGAGGATTGAGGTTTGTAACCTGATTGTTGAGGGCTGAGGGCTGAAGATTGAGGATTCAGGGTTGAGGATTCAGAATTGAGGTTTGAGGACTGAGGATTGAGGATTGAGGATTGAAGATTGAGTATTGAGGATTGAAGATTGAGGATTGAGGATTGAGGATTGAGGATTGAGGATGAGGGCTGAGGGTTGAGGATTGAGGTTTAAGGACTGAGGACTGAGGATTGAGGATTGAGGATTGAGTATTGAGGACTGAGGATTGAAGATTGAGGATTGAGGATTGAGGATTAAAGATTGAGCATTGAGGATTGAAGATTGAGAATTGAGGATTGAGGATTGAACATTGAGGACTGAGTGTTGAGGGTTGAGTGGTGAGAATTGATGTTTGTGGATAGAGATTTGAAGATTGCAGAATGAGTATTGTGTATTGAAAACTGTGAATTGAGGATATTCTATTGAGGATTGAGGATTGTAACCTGATTGTTGAGGACTGAGGGCTGAAGATTGAGGATTCAGGGTTGAGGATTCAGAATTGAGGTTTGAGGACTGAGGATTGAGGATTGAGGATTGAAGATTGAGTATTGAGGATTGAAGATTGAGGATTGAGGATTGAGGATTGAGGATTGAGGATGAGGGCTGAGGGTTGAGGATTGAGGTTTAAGGACTGAGGACTGAGGATTGAGGATTGAGAAATGAGGATTGAGGATTGAGGATTGAAGATTGAGGATTGGGTATTGAGGATTGAAGAATGACGATTGAGGATTGAGGATTGAGGATAGAGGATTGAAGATTGAGTATTGAGGATTGAAGATTGACGATTGAGGATTGTGGGTTGAAGATTGAGTATTGAACACTGAGGACTGAGTGTTGAGGGTTCAGTCATGAGAATGGATGTTTGTGGATAGAGGTTTGAAGATTGCAGATTGAGTATTAAGTATTGAAAACTGTGAATTGAGGATATTCTATTGAGGATTGAGGATTGTCAACTGATAGCTGAGGACTGAGGCCTGAAGATTGAGGATTGAGTATCGAGGATTGAGGATTGAGGATTGAAGATTGAATATTGATGATTGTAGATTGAGGATTGAGGATTGAAGATTGAGGGTTGAGGACTGAGGATTGAGGATTGAGTATTGAGGATTGAGGATCGAGGATTGAAGATTGAGTATTGAGGTAGAAGATTGAGGATTGAGGACTGAGGATTGAGGATTGAGTATTGAGGATTGAGGATTGAGGATTGAAGATTCAGTATTGAGGATTGAAGATTGAGGATTGTGGATTGAAGATTGAGTATTGAGGATTGAAGATTGAGGATTGAGGATTGAGGATTGAGAATTGACGATGAGGGCTGCGGGTTGAGGGTTGAGGTTTGAGGACTGAGGACTGAGAATTGAGGATTGAGAATTGAGGATTGAGGATTGAGGATTGAGGATTGAAGATTGAGGATTGGGTATTGAGGATTGAACATTGAGGATTGAGGATTGAGGATCGAGGATTGTGGGTTGAGGATTGAAGATTGAATATTGATGATTGAGGATTGAACATTGAGGACTGAGTGTTGAGTGTTGAGTGGTGAGTATTGATGTCTGTGAATAGAGATTTGAAGGTCGCAGAATGAGTATTGTGTATTGGAAACTGTGAATTGAGGATATTCCATTGAGGATTGATGATTGGCAACTGATTGTTGAGGACTGAGGGCTGAAGATTTAGGATTCAGGATTGAGGATTCAGAATTGAGGTTTGAGGACTGAGGATTGAGGATTGAAGATTGAGTATTGAGGATTGAGGACTGAGGATTGAGGATTGAGAATTGAGGATTGAGGATTGAAGATTGAGTATTGAGGATTGAAGATTGAGAATTGAGGACTGAGGATTGAGGATTGAGTATTGAGGATTGAGGATTGAGGATTGAAGATTGAGTATTGAGGATTGAAGATTGAGGATTGTGGATTGAAGATTGAGTATTGAGGATTGAAGATTGAGGATTGAGAATTGAGGATTGAGAATTGACGATGAGGGCTGAGGGTTGAGGATTGAGGTTTGAGGACTGAGGACTGAGGATTGAGGATTGAGAATTAAGGATTGAGGATTGAGGATTGAGGATTGAAGATTGAGGATTGGGTATTGAGGATTGAATATTGAGGATTGAGGACTGAGGGCTGAAGATTGAGGATTCAGGGTTGAGGATTCAGAATTGAGGTTTGAGCACTGAGGATTGAGGATTGAGGATTGAAGACTGAGTATTGAGGATTGAAGATTGAGGATTGAGGATTGAGGATTGAGGATTGAGGATGAGGGCTGAGGGTTGAGGATTGAGGTTTAAGGACTGAGGACTGAGGATTGAGGATTGAGAATTGAGGATTGAGGATTGAGGATTGAAGATTGAGGATTGGGTATTGAGGATTGAAGAATGAGGATTGAGGATTGAGGATTGAGGATAGAGGATTGAAGATTGAGTATTGAGGATTGAAGATTGACGATTGAGGATTGTGGGTTGAAGATTGAGTATTGAACATTGAGGACTGAGTGTTGAGGGTTCAGTGATGAGAATTAATGTTTGTGGATAGAGGTTTGAAGATTGCAGATTGAGTATTGAGTATTGAAAGCTGTGAATTGAGGATATTCTATTGAGGATTGAGGATTGTCAACTGATTGCTGAGGACTGAGGCCTGAAGATTGAGGATTCAGGATTGAGGATTCAGAATTGAGGTTTGAAGACTGAGGATTGAGGATTGAAGAATGATTATTGAGGATTGAGTGTTGAGAATTGAGGATTGAGGATTGAGGATTGTGGATTGTGTAATGAGGATTGAAGAATGAGGATTGAGAATTGAGGATTGAGGATTGAGGATTGAGGATTGAAGATTGAGGATTGGGTATTGAGGATTGAACATTGAGGATTGAGGATTGAGGATCGAGGATTGTGGGTTGAGGATTGAAGGTTGAATATTGATGATTGAAGATTGAGGATTGTGGACTGAGGGTTGTGGATTGAGGACGAGGACTGAGGGTTGATTATTGATGTTTGAGGTCAGAAGATTGAGGATTGAGGATTGAGAATCGAGGATTGAGGATTGAGGATTCAAGATTGAGGATTGGGTATTGAGGATTGAAGAATGAGGACTGAGGATTTAGGATTGAGGATCGAGGATTGAAGATTGAGTATTGAGGATTGAAGATTGAGGATTGAGGACTGAGGATTGAGGATTGAGTATTGAGGATTGAGGATTGAGGATTAAAGATTGAGTATTGAGGATTGAAGATTGAGGATTGTGGATTGAAGATTGAGTATTGAGGATTGAAGATTGAGGATTGAGGATTGAGGGTTGAGGTTTGAGGACGAGGGCTGAGGGTTGAGGATTGAGGTTTGAGGACAGAGAATTGAGGATTGAGGATTGAGAATTGATAATTGAGGATTGAGGATTGAAGATTGAGTATTGAGGTTTGAGGATTGAGGATTGAGGATTGAGGATTGAGGATTGAGGATTGAGGATTGAAGATTGAGTATTGATGATTGAAGAGTGAGGATTGAGGACTGAGGGCTGAAGATTGAGGATTCAGGGTTGAGGATTCAGAATTGAGGTTTGAGGACTGAGGATTGAGGATTGAGGATTGAAGATTGAGTATTGAGGATTGAAGATTGAGGATTGAGGATTGAGGATTGAGGATTGAGGATTGAGGATGAGGGCTGAGGGTTGAGGATTGAGGTTTGAGGACTGAGGACTGAGAATTGAGGATTGAGAATTGAGGATTGAGGATTGAGGATTGAGGATTGAAGATTGAGGATTGGGTATTGAGGATTGAACATTGAGGATTGAGGATTGAGGATCGAGGATTGTGGGTTGAGGATTGAAGATTGAATATTGATGATTGAGGATTGAACATTGAGGACTGAGTGTTGAGTGTTGAGTGGTGAGTATTGATGTTTGTGAATAGAGATTTGAAGGTCGCAGAATGAGTATTGTGTATTGGAAACTGTGAATTGAGGATATTCCATTGAGGATTGATGATTGGCAACTGATTGTTGAGGACTGAGGGCTGAAGATTTAGGATTCAGGATTGAGGATTCAGAATTGAGGTTTGAGGACTGAGGATTGAGGATTGAAGATTGAGTATTGAGGATTGAGGACTGAGGATTGAGGATTGAGAATTGAGGATTGAGGATTGAAGATTGAGTATTGAGGATTGAAGATTGAGAATTGAGGACTGAGGATTGAGGATTGAGTATTGAGGATTGAGGATTGAGGATTGAAGATTGAGTATTGAGGATTGAAGATTGAGGATTGTGGATTGAAGATTGAGTATTGAGGATTGAAGATTGAGGATTGAGAATTGAGGATTGAGAATTGACGATGAGGGCTGAGGGTTGAGGATTGAGGTTTGAGGACTGAGGACTGAGGATTGAGGATTGAGAATTAAGGATTGAGGATTGAGGATTGAGGATTGAAGATTGAGGATTGGGTATTGAGGATTGAATATTGAGGATTGAGGACTGAGGGCTGAAGATTGAGGATTCAGGGTTGAGGATTCAGAATTGAGGTTTGAGCACTGAGGATTGAGGATTGAGGATTGAAGACTGAGTATTGAGGATTGAAGATTGAGGATTGAGGATTGAGGATTGAGGATTGAGGATGAGGGCTGAGGGTTGAGGATTGAGGTTTAAGGACTGAGGACTGAGGATTGAGGATCGAGAATTGAGGATTGAGGATTGAGGATTGAAGATTGAGGATTGGGTATTGAGGATTGAAGAATGAGGATTGAGGATTGAGGATTGAGGATAGAGGATTGAAGATTGAGTATTGAGGATTGAAGATTGACGATTGAGGATTGTGGGTTGAAGATTGAGTATTGAACATTGAGGACTGAGTGTTGAGGGTTCAGTGATGAGAATTAATGTTTGTGGATAGAGGTTTGAAGATTGCAGATTGAGTATTGAGTATTGAAAGCTGTGAATTGAGGATATTCTGTTGAGGATTGAGGATTGTCAACTGATTGCTGAGGACTGAGGCCTGAAGATTGAGGATTCAGGATTGAGGATTCAGAACTGATGTTTGAAGACTGAGGATTGAGGATTGAAGAATGATTATTGAGGATTGAGGGTTGAGAATTGAGGATTGAGGATTGAGGAATGAGGATTGTGGATTGGGTAATGAGGATTGAAGAATGAGGATTGAGAATTGAGGATTGAGGATTGAGGATTGAAGATTGAGGATTGAGGATTGAGGGTTGAGGTTTGAGGACGAGGACTGAGGGTTGAGGATTGAGGTTTGAGGACAGAGAATTGAGGATTGAGGATTGAGAATTGATAATTGAGGATTGACGATTGAAGATTTAGGATTGGGTATTGAGGATTGAGGATTGGGGATTGAGGATCTAGTATTGGAGATCGATTATTTAGGATTGAAGATAGAGGGTTGAGGATTGAGGATTGAGGATTGAGAATTGAGAATTGAGGATGAGGACTGAGGTTTGAGGATTGAGAATTGAGGATTGAGGATTGAGTGTTGAAGATTCAGTATTGAGGATTGAAGATAGAGAATTGAGGATTGAGGATTTAACATTGAGGTCTGAGTGTTGAGGGTTGAGTGATGAGAATTGACGTTTGTGGATAGAGATATGCAGATTCGAAGATTGCAGATTGAGTATTGAGTATTGAAGACTGTGAATTGAGGGTATTCTATTGAGGATTGATGATTGGCAACTGATTGTTGAGGACTGAGGGCTGAAGATTTAGGATTCAGGATTGAGGATTCAGAATTGAGGTTTGAGGACTGAGGATTGAGGATTGAAGATTGAGTATTGAGGATTGAGGACTGAGGATTGAGGATTGAGGATTGAGGATTGAGGATTGAAGATTGAGTATTGAGGATTGAAGAGTGAGGATTGAGGACTGAGGATTGAGGATTGAGTATTGAGGATTGAGGATTGAGGATTGAGTATTGAGGATTGAAGAACGAGGATTGTGAATTGAGGATTGAGAATTGACGATAAGGGCTGAGGGTTGAGGATTGAGGTTTGAGGACTGAGGACTGAGGATTGAGGATTGAGAATTGAGGATTGAGGATTGAGGATTGAGGATTGAGGATTGAAGATTGAGCATTGGGTATTGAGGATTGAACATTGAGGATTGTGGATTGAGTATCGAGGATTGAGGATTGAGGATTGAAGATTGAGGATTGAGGACTGAGGATTGAGGATTGAGTATTGAGTATTGAGGATTGAGGATTGAAGATTGAGTATTGAGGTAGAAGATTGAGGATTGAGGACTGAGGATTGAGGATTGTGTATTGAGGATTGAGGATTGAGGATTGAAGATTCAGTATTGAGGATTGAAGATTGAGGATTGTGGATTGAAGATTGAGTATTGAGGATTGAAGATTGAGGATTGAGGATTGAGGATTGAGAATTGACGATGAGGGCTGCGGGTTGAGGGTTGAGGTTTCAGGACTGAGGACTGAGAATTGAGGATTGAGAATTGAGGATTGAGGATTGAGGATTGAGGATTGAAGATTGAGGATTGGGTATTGAGGATTGACATTGAGGATTGAGGATTGAGGATCGAGGATTGTGGGTTGAGGATTGAAGATTGAATATTGATGATTGAAGATTGAGGATTGAGGACTGAGGGTTGTGGATTGAGGACGAGGACTGGGGGTTGATTATTGATGTTTGAGGTCAGAAGATTGAGGACTGAGGATTGAGAATCGAGGATTGAGGATTGAGGATTGAAGATTGAGGATTGGGTATTGAGGATTGAAGAATGAGGACTGAGGATTTAGGATTGAGGATCGAGGATTGAAGATTGGGTATTGAGGATTGAATATTGAGGATTGAGGACTGAGGGCTGAAGATTGAGGATTCATGGTTGAGGATTCAGAATTGAGGTTTGAGGACTGAGGATTGAGGATTGAGGATTGAAGATTGAGTATTGAGGATTGAAGATTGAGGATTGAGGATTGAGGATTGAGGATTGAGGATGAGGGCTGAGGGTTGAGGATTGAGGTTTAAGGACTGAGGACTGAGGATTGAGGATTGAGAATTGAGGATTGAGTATTGAGGATTGAAGAGTGAGGATTGTGGATTGAAGATTGAGTATTGAGGATTGAAGAATGAGGATTGAGAATTGAGGATTGAGAATTGACGATGAGGGCTGAGGGTTGAGGATTGAGGTTTGAGGACTGAGAACTGAGGATTGAGGATTGAGAATTGAGGATTGAGGATTGAGGATTGAGGATTGAGGATTGAAGATTGAGGATTGGGTATTGAGGATTGAACATTGAGGATTGAGGATTGAGTATCGAGGATTGAGGATTGAGGATTGAAGATTGAGTATTGATGATTGTAGATTGAGGATTGAGGATTGAAGATTGAGGATTGAGGACTGAGGATTGAGGATTGAGTATTGAGGATTGAGGATTGAGGATTGAAGATTGAGTATTGAGGTAGAAGATTGAGGATTGAGGACTGAGGATTGAGGATTGAGTATTGAGCATTGAGGATTGAGGATTGAAGATTCAGTATTGAGGATTGAAGATTGAGGATTGTGGATTGAAGATTGAGTATTGAGGATTGAAGATTGAGGATTGAGGATTGAGGATTGAGAATTGACGATGAGGGCTGCGGGTTGAGGGTTGAGGTTTGAGGACTGAGGACTGAGAATTGAGGATTGAGAATTGAGGATTGAGAATTGAGGACTGAGGATTGAAGATTGAGGATTGGGTATTGAGGATTGAACATTGAGGATTGAGGATTGAGGATCGAGGATTGTGGGTTGAGGATTGAAGATTGAATATTGATGATTGAAGATTGAGGATTGTGGACTGAGGGTTGTGGATTGAGGACGAGGACTGAGGGTTGATCATTGATGTTTGAGGTCAGAAGATTGAGGATTGAGGATTGAGAATCGAGGATTGAGGATTGAGGATTCAAGATTGAGGATTGGGTATTGAGGATTGAAGAATGAGGACTGAGGATTTAGGATTGAGGATCGAGGATTGAAGATTGAGTATTGAGGATTGAATATTGAGGATTGAGGACTGAGGGCTGAAGATTGAGGATTCAGGGTTGAGGATTCAGAATTGAGGTTTGAGGACTGAGGATTGAGGATTGAGGATTGAAGATTGAGTATTGAGGATTGAAGATTGAGGATTGAGGATTGAGGATTGAGGATTGAGGTTTGAAGACTGAGGATTGAGGATTGAAGAATGATTATTGAGGATTGAGTGTTGAGAATTGAGGATTGAGGATTGAGGAATGAGGATTGTGGATTGGGTAATGAGGATTGAAGAATGAGGATTGAGAATTGAGGATTGACGATTGAGGATTGAAGATTGAGGATTGAGGATTGAGGGTTGAGGTTTGAGGACGAGGACTGAGGGTTGAGGATTGAGGTTTGAGGACAGAGAATTGAGGATTGAGGATTGAGAGTTGATAATTGAGGATTGAGGATTGAAGATTTAGGATTGGGTATTGAGGATTGAGGATTGGGGATTGAGGATCTAGTATTGGAGATTGATTATTTAGGATTGAAGATAGAGGGTTGAGGATTGAGGATTGAGGATTGAGAATTGAGAATTGAGGATGAGGACTGAGGTTTGAGGATTGAGGATTGAGGATTGAGGATTGAGTGTTGAAGATTCAGTATTGAGGATCGAAGATAGAGAATTGAGGATTGAGGATTTAACATTGATGTCTGAGTGTTGAGGGTTGAGTGATGAGAATTGACGTTTGTGGATAGAGATATGCAGATTCGAAGATTGCAGATTGAGTATTGAGTATTGAAGGCTGTGAATTGAGGATATTCTATTGAGGATTGATGATTGGCAACTGATTGTTGAGGACTGAGGGCTGAAGATTTAGGATTCAGGATTGAGGATTCAGAATTGAGGTTTGAGGACTGAGGATTGAGGATTGAAGATTGAGTATTGAGGATTGAGGACTGAGGATTGAGGATTGAGGATTGAGGATTGAGGATTGAAGATTGAGTATTGAGGATTGAAGATTGAGAATTGAGGACTGAGGAGTGAGGATTGAGTATTGAGGATTGAGGATTGAGGATTGAAGATTGAGTATTGAGGATTGAAGATTGAGGATTGTGGATTGAAGATTGAGTATTGAGGATTGAAGATTGAGGATTGAGAATTGAGGATTGAGAATTGACCATGAGGGCTGAGGGTTGAGGATTGAGGTTTGAGGACTGAGGACTGAGGATTGAGGATTGAGAATTAAGGATTGAGGATTGAGGATTGAGGATTGAAGATTGAGGATTGGGTATTGAGGATTGAATATTGAGGATTGAGGACTGAGGGCTGAAGATTGAGGATTCAGGGTTGAGGATTCAGAATTGAGGTTTGAGCACTGAGGATTGAGGATTGAGGATTGAAGACTGAGTATTGAGGATTGAAGATTGAGGATTGAGGATTGAGGATTGAGGATTGAGGATGAGGGCTGAGGGTTGAGGATTGAGGTTTAAGGACTGAGGACTGAGGATTGAGGATTGAGAATTGAGGATTGAGGATTGAGGATTGAAGATTGAGGATTGGGTATTGAGGATTGAAGAATGAGGATTGAGGATTGAGGATTGAGGATAGAGGATTGAAGATTGAGTATTGAGGATTGAAGATTGACGATTGAGGATTGTGGGTTGAAGATTGAGTATTGAACATTGAGGACTGAGTGTTGAGGGTTCAGTGATGAGAATTGATGTTTGTGGATAGAGGTTTGAAGATTGCAGATTGAGTATTGAGTATTGAAAACTGTGAATTGAGGATATTCTATTGAGGATTGAGGATTGTCAACTGATTGCTGAGGACTGAGGCCTGAAGATTGAGGATTCAGGATTGAGGATTCAGAATTGAGGTTTGAAGACTGAGGATTGAGGATTGAAGAATGATTATTGAGGATTGAGTGTTGAGAATTGAGGATTGAGGATTGAGGATTGTGGATTGTGTAATGAGGATTGAAGAATGAGGATTGAGAATTGAGGATTGAGGATTGAGGATTGAAGATTGAGTATTGAGGATTGAAGATTGAGGATTGAGGACTGAGGATTGAGGATTGAGTATTGAGGATTGAGGATTGAGGATTAAAGATTGAGTATTGAGGATTGAAGATTGAGGATTGCGGATTGAAGATTGAGTATTGAGGATTGAAGATTGAGGATTGAGGATTGAGGGTTGAGGTTTGAGGACGAGGACTGAGGGTTGATGATTGAGCTTTGAGGACAGAGAATTGAGGATTGAGGATTGAGAATTGATAATTGAGGATTGAGGATTGAAGATTTAGGATTGGGTATTGTGGATTGAGGATTGGGGATTGAGGGTCTAGTATTGGAGATTGATTGTTTAGGATTGAAGATAGAGGGTTGAGGATTGAGGATTGAGGATTGAGAATTGAGAATTGAGGATGAGGACTGAGGCTTGAGGATTGAGGATTGAGGTTTGAGGATTGAGTGTTGAAGATTCAGTATTGAGGATTGAAGATAGAGAATTGAGGATTGAGGATTTAACATTGAGGTCTGAGTGTTGAGGGTTGAGTGATGAGAATTGACGTTTGTGGATAGAGATATGCAGATTCGAAGATTGCAGATTGAGTATTGAGTATTGAAGACTGTGAATTGAGGGTATTCTATTGAGGATTGATGATTGGCAACTGATTGTTGAGGACTGAGGGCTGAAGATTTAGGATTCAGGATTGAGGATTCAGAATTGAGGTTTGAGGACTGAGGATTGAGGATTGAAGGTTGAGTATTGAGGATTGAGGACTGAGGATTGAGGATTGAGGATTGAGGATTGAGGATTGAAGATTGAGTATTGAGGATTGAAGAGTGAGGATTGAGGACTGAGGATTGAGGATTGAGTATTGAGGATTGAGGATTGAGGATTGAAGATTGAGTATTGAGGATTGAAGATTGAGGATTGTGGATTGAAGATTGAGTATTGAGGATTGAAGAATGAGGGTTGTGAATTGAGGATTGAGAATTGACGATGAGGGCTGAAGGTTGAGGATTGAGGTTTGAGGACTGAGGACTGAGGATTGAGGATTGAGAATTGAGGATTGAGGATTGAGGATTGAGGATTGAGGATTGAAGATTGAGGATTGGGTATTGAGGATTGAACATTGAGGATTGAGGATTGAGTATCGAGGATTGAGGATTGAGGATTGAAGATTGAATATTGATGATTGTAGATTGAGGATTGAGGATTGAAGATTGAGGATTGAGGACTGAGGATTGAGGATTGAGTATTGAGGATTGAGGATTGAGGATTGAAGATTGAGTATTGAGGTAGAAGATTGAGGATTGAGGACTGAGGATTGAGGATTGTGTATTGAGGATTGAGGATTGAGGATTGAAGATTCAGTATTGAGGATTGAAGATTGAGGATTGTGGATTGAAGATTGAGTATTGAGGATTGAAGATTGAGGATTGAGGATTGAGGATTGAGAATTGACGATGAGGGCTGCGCGTTGAGGGTTGAGGTTTGAAGACTGAGGACTGAGAATTGAGGATTGAGAATTGAGGATTGAGGATTGAGGATTGAGGATTGAAGATTGAGGATTGGGTATTGAGGATTGAACATTGAGGATTGAGGATTGAGGATCGAGGATTGTGGGTTGAGGTTTGAAGATTGAATATTGATGATTGAAGATTGAGGATTGAGGACTGAGCGTTGTGGATTGAGGACGAGGACTGAGGGTTGATTATTGATGTTTGAGGTCAGAAGATTGAGGATTGAGGATTGAGAATCGAGGATTGAGGATTGAGGATTGAAGATTGAGGATTGGGTATTGAGGATTGAAGAATGAGGACTGAGGATTTAGGATTGAGGATCGAGGATTGAAGATTGGGTATTGAGGATTGAATATTGAGGATTGAGGACTGAGGGCTGAAGATTGAGGATTCAGGGTTGAGGATTCAGAATTGAGGTTTGAGGACTGAGGATTGAGGATTGAGGATTGAAGATTGAGTATTGAGGATTGAAGATTGAGGATTGAGGATTGAGGATTGAGGATTGAGGATGAGGGCTGAGGGTTGAGGATTGAGGTTTAAGGACTGAGGACTGAGGATTGAGGATTGAGAATTGAGGATTGAGTATTGAGGATTGAAGAGTGAGGATTGTGGATTGAAGATTGAGTATTGAGGATTGAAGAATGAGGATTGAGAATTGAGGATTGAGAATTGACGATGAGGGCTGAGGGTTGAGGATTGAGGTTTGAGGACTGAGGACTGAGGATTGAGGATTGAGAATTGAGGATTGAGGATTGAGGATTGAGGATTGAGGATTGAAGATTGAGGATTGGGTATTGAGGATTGAACATTGAGGATTGAGGATTGAGTATCGAGGATTGAGGATTGAGGATTGAAGATTGAATATTGATGATTGTAGATTGAGGATTGAGGGTTGAAGATTGAGGATTGAGGACTGAGGATTGAGGATTTAGTATTGAGGATTGAGGATTGAGGATTGAAGATTGAGTATTGAGGTAGAAGATTGAGGATTGAGGACTGAGGATTGAGGATTGAGTATTGAGGATTGAGGATTGAGGATTGAAGATTCAGTATTGAGGATTGAAGATTGAGGATTGTGGATTGAAGATTGAGTATTGAGGATTGAAGATTGAGGATTGAGGATTGAGGATTGAGAATTGACGACGAGGGCTGCGGGTTGAGGGTTGAAGTTTGAGGACTGAGGACTGAGAATTGAGGATGGAGAATTGAGGATTGAGGATTGAGGATTGAGGATTGAAGATTGAGGATTGGGTATTGAGGATTGAACATTGAGGATTGAGGATTGAGGATCGAGGATTGTGGGTTGAGGATTGAAGATTGAATATTGATGATTGAAGATTGAGGATTGTGGACTGAGGGTTGTGGATTGAGGACGAGGACTGAGGGTTGATTATTGATGTTTGAGGTCAGAAGATTGAGGATTGAGGATTGAGAATCGAGGATTGAAGATTGAGGATTGTGGATTGAAGATTGAGTATTGAGGATTGAGGATTGAGGATTGAGGATTGAGGGTTGAGGTTTGAGGACGAGGGCTGAGGGTTGAGGATTGAGGTTTGAGGACAGAGAATTGAGGATTGAGGATTGAGAATTGATAATTGAGGATTGAGGATTGAAGATTTAGGATTGGGTATTGAGGATTGAGGATTGGGGATTGAGGATCTAGTATTGGAGATTGATTATTTAGGATTGAAGATAGAGGGTTGAGGATTGAGGATTGAGGATTGAGAATTGAGAATTGAGGATGAGGACTGAGGTTTGAGGATTGAGGATTGAGGATTGAGGATTGAGTGTTGAAGATTCAGTATTGAGGATTCAAGAGAGAGAATTGAGGATTGAGGATTTAACATTGAGGTCTGAGTGTTGAGGGTTGAGAGATGAGAATTGACGTTTGTGGATAGAGATATGCAGATTCGAAGATTGCAGATTGAGTGTTGAGTATTGAAGACTGTGAATTGAGGATATTCTGTTGAGGATTGATGATAGCCAACTGATTGTTGAGGACTGAGGGCTGAAGATTTGGGATTCAGGATTGAGGATTCAGAATTGAGGTTTGAGGACTGAGGATTGAGGATTGAAGATTGAGTATTGAGGTTTGAGGATTGAGGATTGAGGATTGAGGATTGAGGATTGAGGATTGAAGATTGAGTATTGAGGATTGAAGAGTGAGGATTGAGGACTGAGGGCTGAAGATTGAGGATTCAGGGTTGAGGATTCAGAATTGAGGTTTGAGGACTGAGGATTGAGGATTGAGGATTGAAGATTGAGTATTGAGGATTGAAGATTGAGGATTGAGGATTGAGGATTGAGGATTGAGGATTGAGGATGAGGGCTGAGGGTTGAGGATTGAGGTTTAAGGACTGAGGACTGAGGATTGAGGATTGAGAATTGAGGATTGAGGATTGAGAATCGAAGATTGTGGATTGGGTATTGAGGATTGAAGAATGAGGATTGAGGATTGAGGATTGAGGATAGAGGATTGAAGGCTGAGTATTGAGGATTGAAGATTGACGATTGAGGATTGTGGGTTGAAGATTGTGTATTGAACATTGAGGACTGGGTGTTGAGGGTTCAGTGATGAGAATTCATGTTTGTGGATAGAGGTTTGAAGATTGCAGATTGAGTATTGATTAATGAAAACTGTGAATTGAGGATATTCTATTGAGGATTGAGGATTGTCAACTGATTGCTGAGGACTGAGGCCTGAAGATTGAGGATTCAGGATTGAGGATTCAGAATTGAGGTTTGAAGACTGAGGATTGAGGATTGAAGAATGATTATTGAGGATTGAGGGTTGAGAATTGAGGATTGAGGATTGAGGATCGAGAATTGAATATTGAGGATTGAGGATTGGGGATAGGATATTGTGGATTGAGTATTGAGGGTTGAGGATTGAGGATTGAAGGTTGAGTATTGAGGTAGAAGATTGAGGATTGAGGACTGAGGGTTGAGGATTGAGGTTTGAGGACAGAGAATTGAGGATTGAGGATTGAGAATTGATAATTGAGTATTGAGGATTGAAGATTTAGGATTGGGTATTGAGGATTGAACATTGAGGATTGAGGATTGAGTATCGAGGATTGAGGATTGAGGATTGAAGATTGAATATTGATGATTGTAGATTGAGGATTGAGGATTGAAGATTGAGGATTGAGAACTGAGGATTGAGGATTGAGTATTGTGGATTGAGGATTGAGGATTGAAGATTGAGTATTGAGGTAGAAGATTGAGGATTGAGGACTGAGGATTGAGGATTGAGTATTGAGGATTGAGGATTGAGGATTGAAGATTGAGTATTGAGGATTGAAGATTGAGGATTGGGTATTGAGGATTGAGGATTGGGGATTGAGGATCTAGGATTGAGGATCGAGGATTGAAGATTGAGTATTGAGGATTGAAGATTGAGGATTGAGGATTGAGGATTGAGGACTGAGGATTGAAGATTGAGGATTGAGGATTAAAGATTGAGTATTGAGGATTGAAAATTGAGAATTGAGGATTGAGGATTGAACATTGAGGACTGAGTGTTGAGTGTTGAGTGGTGAGTATTGATGTTTGTGAATAGAGATTTGAAGGTCGCAGAATGAGTATTGTGTATTGGAAACTGTGAATTGAGGATATTCCATTGAGGATTGAGGTTTGTAACCTGATTGTTGAGGACTGAGGGCTCTGAAGATTGAGGATTCAGGGTTGAGGATTCAGAATTGAGGTTTGAGGACTGAGGATTGAGGATTGAGGATTGAAGATTGAGTATTGAGGATTGAAGATTGAGGATTGAGGATTGAGGATTGAGGATTGAGGATGAGGGCTGAGGGTTGAGGATTGAGGTTTAAGGACTGAGGACTGAGGATTGAGGATTGAGGATTGAGTATTGAGGACTGAGGATTGAAGATTGAGAATTGAGGATTGAGGATTGAACATTGAGGACTGAGTGTTGAGGGTTGAGTGGTGAGAATTGATGTTTGTGGATAGAGATTTGAAGATTGCAGAATGAGTATTGTGTATTGAAAACTGTGAATTGAGGATATTCCATTGAGGATTGAGGATTGTAACCTGATTGTTGAGGACTGAGGGCTGAAGATTGAGGATTCAGGGTTGAGGATTCAGAATTGAGGTTTGAGGACTGAGGATTGAGGATTGAGGATTGAAGATTGAGTATTGAGGATTGAAGATTGAGGATTGAGGATTGAGGATTGAGGATTGAGGATGAGGGCTGAGGGTTGAGGATTGAGGTTTAAGGACTGAGGACTGAGGATTGAGGATTGAGAATTGAGGATTGAGGATTGAGGATTGAAGATTTAGGATTGGGTATTGAGGATTGAGGATTGGGGATTGAGGATCTAGTATTGGAGATTGATTATTTAGGATTGAAGATAGAGGGTTGAGGATTGAGGATTGAGGATTGAGAATTGAGAATTGAGGATGAGGACTGAGGTTTGAGGATTGAGGATTGAGGATTGAGGATTGAGTGTTGAAGATTCAGTATTGAGGATCGAAGATAGAGAATTGAGGATTGAGGATTTAACATTGATGTCTGAGTGTTGAGGGTTGAGTGATGAGAATTGACGTTTGTGGATAGAGATATGCAGATTCGAAGATTGCAGATTGAGTATTGAGTATTGAAGGCTGTGAATTGAGGATATTCTATTGAGGATTGATGATTGGCAACTGATTGTTGAGGACTGAGGGCTGAAGATTTAGGATTCAGGATTGAGGATTCAGAATTGAGGTTTGAGGACTGAGGATTGAGGATTGAAGATTGAGTATTGAGGATTGAGGACTGAGGATTGAGGATTGAGGATTGAGGATTGAGGATTGAAGATTGAGTATTGAGGATTGAAGATTGAGAATTGAGGACTGAGGATTGAGGATTGAGTATTGAGGATTGAGGATTGAGGATTGAAGATTGAGTATTGAGGATTGAAGATTGAGGATTGTGGATTGAAGATTGAGTATTGAGGATTGAAGATTGAGGATTGAGAATTGAGGATTGAGAATTGACGATGAGGGCTGAGGGTTGAGGATTGAGGTTTGAGGACTGAGGACTGAGGATTGAGGATTGAGAATTAAGGATTGAGGATTGAGGATTGAGGATTGAAGATTGAGGATTGGGTATTGAGGATTGAATATTGAGGATTGAGGACTGAGGGCTGAAGATTGAGGATTCAGGGTTGAGGATTCAGAATTGAGGTTTGAGCACTGAGGATTGAGGATTGAGGATTGAAGACTGAGTATTGAGGATTGAAGATTGAGGATTGAGGATTGAGGATTGAGGATTGAGGATGAGGGCTGAGGGTTGAGGATTGAGGTTTAAGGACTGAGGACTGAGGATTGAGGATTGAGAATTGAGGATTGAGGATTGAGGATTGAAGATTGAGGATTGGGTATTGAGGATTGAAGAATGAGGATTGAGGATTGAGGATTGAGGATAGAGGATTGAAGATTGAGTATTGAGGATTGAAGATTGACGATTGAGGATTGTGGGTTGAAGATTGAGTATTGAACATTGAGGACTGAGTGTTGAGGGTTCAGTGATGAGAATTGATGTTTGTGGATAGAGGGTTGAAGATTGCAGATTGAGTATTGAGTATTGAAAACTGTGAATTGAGGATATTCTATTGAGGATTGAGGATTGTCAACTGATTGCTGAGGACTGAGGCCTGAAGATTGAGGATTCAGGATTGAGGATTCAGAATTGAGGTTTGAAGACTGAGGATTGAGGATTGAAGAATGATTATTGAGGATTGAGTGTTGAGAATTGAGGATTGAGGATTGAGGATTGTGGATTGTGTAATGAGGATTGAAGAATGAGGATTGAGAATTGAGGATTGAGGATTGAGGATTGAAGATTGAGTATTGAGGATTGAAGATTGAGGATTGAGGACTGAGGATTGAGGATTGAGTATTGAGTATTGAGGATTGAGGATTAAAGATTGAGTATTGAGGATTGAAGATTGAGGATTGCGGATTGAAGATTGAGTATTGAGGATTGAAGATTGAGGATTGAGGATTGAGGGTTGAGGTTTGAGGACGAGGACTGAGGGTTGAGGATTGAGCTTTGAGGACAGAGAATTGAGGATTGAGGATTGAGAATTGATAATTGAGGATTGAGGATTGAAGATTTAGGATTGGGTATTGAGGATTGAGGATTGGGGATTGAGGGTCTAGTATTGGAGATTGATTGTTTAGGATTGAAGATAGAGGGTTGAGGATTGAGGATTGAGGATTGAGAATTGAGAATTGAGGATGAGGACTGAGGCTTGAGGATTGAGGATTGAGGTTTGAGGATTGAGTGTTGAAGATTCAGTATTGAGGATTGAAGATAGAGAATTGAGGATTGAGGATTTAACATTGAGGTCTGAGTGTTGAGGGTTGAGTGATGAGAATTGACGTTTGTGGATAGAGATATGCAGATTCGAAGATTGCAGATTGAGTATTGAGTATTGAAGACTGTGAATTGAGGGTATTCTATTGAGGATTGATGATTGGCAACTGATTGTTGAGGACTGAGGGCTGAAGATTTAGGATTCAGGATTGAGGATTCAGAATTGAGGTTTGAGGACTGAGGATTGAGGATTGAAGGTTGAGTATTGAGGATTGAGGACTGAGGATTGAGGATTGAGGATTGAGGATTGAGGATTGAAGATTGAGTATTGAGGATTGAAGAGTGAGGATTGAGGACTGAGGATTGAGGATTGAGTATTGAGGATTGAGGATTGAGGATTGAAGATTGAGTATTGAGGATTGAAGATTGAGGATTGTGGATTGAAGATTGAGTATTGAGGATTGAAGAATGAGGGTTGTGAATTGAGGATTGAGGATTGAGTATCGAGGATTGAGGATTGAGGATTGAAGATTGAATACTGATGATTGTAGATTGAGGATTGAGGGTTGAAGATTGAGGATTGAGGACTGAGGATTGAGGATTTAGTATTGAGGATTGAGGATTGAGGATTGAAGATTGAGTATTGAGGTAGAAGATTGAGGATTGAGGACTGAGGATTGAGGATTGAGTATTGAGGATTGAGGATTGAGGATTGAAGATTCAGTATTGAGGATTGAAGATTGAGGATTGTGGATTGAAGATTGAGTATTGAGGATTGAAGATTGAGGATTGAGGATTGAGGATTGAGAATTGACGACGAGGGCTGCGGGTTGAGGGTTGAAGTTTGAGGACTGAGGACTGAGAATTGAGGATTGAGAATTGAGGATTGAGGATTGAGGATTGAGGATTGAAGATTGAGGATTGGGTATTGAGGATTGAACATTGAGGATTGAGGATTGAGGATCGAGGATTGTGGGTTGAGGATTGAAGATTGAATATTGATGATTGAAGATTGAGGATTGTGGACTGAGGGTTGTGGATTGAGGACGAGGACTGAGGGTTGATTATTGATGTTTGAGGTCAGAAGATTGAGGATTGAGGATTGAGAATCGAGGATTGAGGATTGAGGATTCAAGATTGAGGATTGGGTATTGAGGATTGAAGAATGAGGACTGAGGATTTAGGATTGAGGATCGAGGATTGAAGATTGAGTATTGAGGATTGAAGATTGAGGATTGAGGACTGAGGATTGAGGATTGAGTATTGAGGATTGAGGATTGAGGATTAAAGATTGAGTATTGAGGATTGAAGATTGAGGATTGTGGATTGAAGATTGAGTATTGAGGATTGAGGATTGAGGATTGAGGATTGAGGGTTGAGGTTTGAGGACGAGGGCTGAGGGTTGAGGATTGAGGTTTGAGGACAGAGAATTGAGGATTGAGGATTGAGAATTGATAATTGAGGATTGAGGATTGAAGATTTAGGATTGGGTATTGAGGATTGAGGATTGGGGATTGAGGATCTAGTATTGGAGATCGATTATTTAGGATTGAAGATAGAGGGTTGAGGATTGAGGATTGAGGATTGAGAATTGAGAATTGAGGATGAGGACTGAGGTTTGAGGATTGAGGATTGAGGATTGAGGATTGAGTGTTGAAGATTCAGTATTGAGGATTCAAGAGAGAGAATTGAGGATTGAGGATTTAACATTGAGGTCTGAGTGTTGAGGGTTGAGAGATGAGAATTGACGTTTGTGGATAGAGATATGCAGATTCGAAGATTGCAGATTGAGTGTTGAGTATTGAAGACTGTGAATTGAGGATATTCTGTTGAGGATTGATGATAGCCAACTGATTGTTGAGGACTGAGGGCTGAAGATTTGGGATTCAGGATTGAGGATTCAGAATTGAGGTTTGAGGACTGAGGATTGAGGATTGAAGATTGAGTATTGAGGTTTGAGGATTGAGGATTGAGGATTGAGGATTGAGGATTGAGGATTGAAGATTGAGTATTGAGGATTGAAGAGTGAGGATTGAGGACTGAGGGCTGAAGATTGAGGATTCAGGGTTGAGGATTCAGAATTGAGGTTTGAGGACTGAGGATTGAGGATTGAGGATTGAAGATTGAGTATTGAGGATTGAAGATTGAGGATTGAGGATTGAGGATTGAGGATTGAGGATTGAGGATGAGGGCTGAGGGTTGAGGATTGAGGTTTAAGGACTGAGGACTGAGGATTGAGGATTGAGAATTGAGGATTGAGGATTGAGAATCGAAGATTGTGGATTGGGTATTGAGGATTGAAGAATGAGGATTGAGGATTGAGGATTGAGGATAGAGGATTGAAGGCTGAGTATTGAGGATTGAAGATTGACGATTGAGGATTGTGGGTTGAAGATTGTGTATTGAACATTGAGGACTGAGTGTTGAGGGTTCAGTGATGAGAATTCATGTTTGTGGATAGAGGTTTGAAGATTGCAGATTGAGTATTGAGTAATGAAAACTGTGAATTGAGGATATTCTATTGAGGATTGAGGATTGTCAACTGATTGCTGAGGACTGAGGCCTGAAGATTGAGGATTCAGGATTGAGGATTCAGAATTGAGGTTTGAAGACTGAGGATTGAGGATTGAAGAATGATTATTGAGGATTGAGGGTTGAGAATTGAGGATTGAGGATTGAGGATCGAGAATTGAATATTGAGGATTGAGGATTGGGGATAGGATATTGTGGATTGAGTATTGAGGGTTGAGGATTGAGGATTGAAGGTTGAGTATTGAGGTAGAAGATTGAGGATTGAGGACTGAGGGTTGAGGATTGAGGTTTGAGGACAGAGAATTGAGGATTGAGGATTGAGAATTGATAATTGAGTATTGAGGATTGAAGATTTAGGATTGGGTATTGAGGATTGAACATTGAGGATTGAGGATTGAGTATCGAGGATTGAGGATTGAGGATTGAAGATTGAATATTGATGATTGTAGATTGAGGATTGAGGATTGAAGATTGAGGATTGAGAACTGAGGATTGAGGATTGAGTATTGAGGATTGAGGATTGAGGATTGAAGATTGAGTATTGAGGTAGAAGATTGAGGACTGAGGACTGAGGATTGAGGATTGAGTATTGAGGATTGAGGATTGAGGATTGAAGATTTAGTATTGAGGATTGAAGATTGAGGATTGGGTATTGAGGATTGAGGATTGGGGATTGAGGATCTAGGATTGAGGATCGAGGATTGAAGATTGAGTATTGAGGATTGAAGATTGAGGATTGAGGATTGAGGATTGAGGACTGAGGATTGAAGATTGAGGATTGAGGATTGAGGACTGAGGGCTGAAGATTGAGGATTCAGGGTTGAGGATTCAGAATTGAGGTTTGAGGACTGAGGATTGAGGATTGAGGATTGAAGATTGAGTATTGAGGATTGAAGGTTGAGGATTGAGGATTGAGGATTGAGGATTGAGGATGAGGGCTGAGGGTTGAGGATTGAGGTTTACGGACTGAGGACTGAGGATTGAGGATTGAGAATTGAGGATTGAGGATTGAGGATTGAGGATTGAAGATTGAGGATTGGGTATTGAGGATTGAAGAATGAGGATTGAGGATTGAGGATTGAGGATAGAGGATTGAAGATTGAGTATTGAGGATTGAAGATTTTCGATTGAGGATTGTGGGTTGAAGATTGTGTATTGAACATTGAGGACTGAGTGTTGAGGGTTCAGTGATGAGAATTGATGTTTGTGGATAGAGGTTTGAAGATTGCAGATTGAGTATTGAGTATTGAAAACTGTGAATTGAGGATATTCTATAGAGGATTGAGGATTGTCAACTGATTGCTGAGGACTGAGGCCTGAAGATTGAGGATTCAGGGTTGAGGATTCAGAATTGAGGTTTGAGGACTGAGGATTGAGGATTGAGGATTGAAGATTGAGTATTGAGGATTGAAGATTGAGGATTGAGGGTTGAGGATTGAGGTTTACGGACTGAGGACTGAGGATTGAGGATTGAGAATTGAGGATTGAGGATTGAGGATTGAGGATTGAAGATTGAGGATTGGGTATTGAGGATTGAAGAATGAGGATTGAGGATTGAGGATTGAGGATAGAGGATTGAAGATTGAGTATTGAGGATTGAAGATTTTCGATTGAGGATTGTGGGTTGAAGATTGTGTATTGAACATTGAGGACTGAGTGTTGAGGGTTCAGGATTGAGGATTCAGAATTGAGGTTTGAAGACTGAGGATTGAGGATTGAAGAATGATTATTGAGGATTGAGTGTTGAGAATTGAGGACTGAGGATTGAGGAATGAGGATTGTGGATTGGGTAATGAGGATTGAAGAATGAGGATTGAGAATTGAGGATTGAGGGTTGAGGTTTGAGGACGAGGACTGAGGGTTGAGGATTGAGGTTTGAGGACAGAGAATTGAGGATTGAGGATTGAGAGTTGATAATTGAGGATTGAGGATTGAAGATTTAGGATTGGGTATTGAGGATTGAGGATTGGGGATTGAGGATCTAGTATTGGAGATTGATTATTTAGGATTGAAGATAGAGGGTTGAGGATTGAGGATTGAGGATTGAGAATTGAGAATTGAGGATGAGGACTGAGGTTTGAGGATTGAGGATTGAGGATTGAGGATTGAGTGTTGAAGATTCAGTATTGAGGATCGAAGATAGAGAATTGAGGATTGAGGATTTAACATTGATGTCTGAGTGTTGAGGGTTGAGTGATGAGAATTGACGTTTGTGGATAGAGATATGCAGATTCGAAGATTGCAGATTGAGTATTGAGTATTGAAGGCTGTGAATTGAGGATATTCTATTGAGGATTGATGATTGGCAACTGATTGTTGAGGACTGAGGGCTGAAGATTTAGGATTCAGGATTGAGGATTCAGAGTTGAGGTTTGAGGACTGAGGATTGAGGATTGAAGATTGAGTATTGAGGATTGAGGACTGAGGATTGAGGATTGAGGATTGAGGATTGAGGATTGAAGATTGAGTATTGAGGATTGAAGATTGAGAATTGAGGACTGAGGATTGAGGATTGAGTATTGAGGATTGAGGATTGAGGATTGAAGATTGAGTATTGAGGATTGAAGATTGAGGATTGTGGATTGAAGATTGAGTATTGAGGATTGAAGATTGAGGATTGAGAATTGAGGATTGAGAATTGACGATGAGGGCTGAGGGTTGAGGATTGAGGTTTGAGGACTGAGGACTGAGGATTGAGGATTGAGAATTAAGGATTGAGGATTGAGGATTGAGGATTGAAGATTGAGGATTGGGTATTGAGGATTGAATATTGAGGATTGAGGACTGAGGGCTGAAGATTGAGGATTCAGGGTTGAGGATTCAGAATTGAGGTTTGAGCACTGAGGATTGAGGATTGAGGATTGAAGACTGAGTATTGAGGATTGAAGATTGAGGATTGTGGATTGAGGATTGAGGATTGAGGATGAGGTCTGAGGGTTGAGGATTGAGGTTTAAGGACTGAGGACTGAGGATTGAGGATTGAGAATTGAGGATTGAGGATTGAGGATTGAAGATTGAGGATTGGGTATTGAGGATTGAAGAATGAGGATTGAGGATTGAGGATTGAGGATAGAGGATTGAAGATTGAGTATTGAGGATTGAAGATTTTCGATTGAGGATTGTGGGTTGAAGATTGTGTATTGAACATTGAGGACTGAGTGTTGAGGGTTCAGGATTGAGGATTCAGAATTGAGGTTTGAAGACTGAGGATTGAGGATTGAAGAATGATTATTGAGGATTGAGTGTTGAGAATTGAGGACTGAGGATTGAGGAATGAGGATTGTGGATTGGGTAATGAGGATTGAAGAATGAGGATTGAGAATTGAGGATTGAGGGTTGAGGTTTGAGGACGAGGACTGAGGGTTGAGGATTGAGGTTTGAGGACAGAGAATTGAGGATTGAGGATTGAGAGTTGATAATTGAGGATTGAGGATTGAAGATTTAGGATTGGGTATTGAGGATTGAGGATTGGGGATTGAGGATCTAGTATTGGAGATTGATTATTTAGGATTGAAGATAGAGGGTTGAGGATTGAGGATTGAGGATTGAGAATTGAGAATTGAGGATGAGGACTGAGGTTTGAGGATTGAGGATTGAGGATTGAGGATTGAGTGTTGAAGATTCAGTATTGAGGATCGAAGATAGAGAATTGAGGATTGAGGATTTAACATTGATGTCTGAGTGTTGAGGGTTGAGTGATGAGTATTGACGTTTGTGGATAGAGATATGCAGATTCAAAGATTGCAGATTGAGTATTGAGTATTGAAGGCTGTGAATTGAGGATATTCTATTGAGGATTGATGATTGGCAACTGATTGTTGAGGACTGAGGGCTGAAGATTTAGGATTCAGGATTGAGGATTCAGAGTTGAGGTTTGAGGACTGAGGATTGAGGATTGAAGATTGAGTATTGAGGATTGAGGACTGAGGATTGAGGATTGAGGATTGAGGATTGAGGATTGAAGATTGAGTATTGAGGATTGAAGATTGAGAATTGAGGACTGAGGATTGAGGATTGAGTATTGAGGATTGAGGATTGAGGATTGAAGATTGAGTATTGAGGATTGAAGATTGAGGATTGTGGATTGAAGATTGAGTATTGAGGATTGAAGATTGAGGATTGAGAATTGAGGATTGAGAATTGACGATGAGGGCTGAGGGTTGAGGATTGAGGTTTGAGGACTGAGGACTGAGGATTGAGGATTGAGAATTAAGGATTGAGGATTGAGGATTGAGGATTGAAGATTGAGGATTGGGTATTGAGGATTGAATATTGAGGATTGAGGACTGAGGGCTGAAGATTGAGGATTCAGAGTTGAGGATTCAGAATTGAGGTTTGAGCACTGAGGATTGAGGATTGAGGATTGAAGACTGAGTATTGAGGATTGAAGATTGAGGATTGTGGATTGAGGATTGAGGATTGAGGATGAGGGCTGTGGGTTGAGGATTGAGGTTTAAGGACTGAGGACTGAGGATTGAGGATTGAGAATTGAGGATTGAGGATTGAGGATTGAAGATTGAGGATTGGGTATTGAGGATTGAAGAATGAGGATTGAGGATTGAGGATTGAGGATAGAGGATTGAAGATTGAGTATTGAGGATTGAAGATTAACGATTGAGGATTGTGGGTTGAAGATTGAGTATTGAACATTGAGGACTGAGTGTTGAGGGTTCAGTGATGAGAATTGATGTTTGTGGATAGAGGTTTGAAGATTGCAGATTGAGTATTGAGTATTGAAAACTGTGAATTGAGGATATTCTATTGAGGATTGAGGATTGTCAACTGATTGCTGAGGACTGAGGCCTGAAGATTGAGGATTCAGGATTGAGGATTCAGAATTGAGGTTTGAAGACTGAGGATTGAGGATTGAAGAATGATTATTGAGGATTGAGTGTTGAGAATTGAGGATTGAGGATTGAGGATTGTGGATTGTGTAATGAGGATTGAAGAATGAGGATTGAGAATTGAGGATTGAGGATTGAGGATTGAAGATTGAGTATTGAGGATTGAAGATTGAGGATTGAGGACTGAGGATTGAGGATTGAGTATTGAGGATTGAGGATTGAGGATTAAAGATTGAGTATTGAGGATTGAAGATTGAGGATTCGGGATTGAAGATTGAGTATTGAGGATTGAAGATTGAGGATTGAGGATTGAGGGTTGAGGTTTGAGGACGAGGACTGAGGGTTGAGGATTGAGCTTTGAGGACAGAGAATTGAGGATTGAGGATTGAGAATTGATAATTGAGGATTGAGGATTGAAGATTTAGGATTGGGTATTGAGGATTGAGGATTGGGGATTGAGGGTCTAGTATTGGAGATTGATTGTTTAGGATTGAAGATAGAGGGTTGAGGATTGAGGATTGAGGATTGAGAATTGAGAATTGAGGATGAGGACTGAGGCTTGAGGATTGAGGATTGAGGTTTGAGGATTGAGTGTTGAAGATTCAGTATTGAGGATTGAAGATAGAGAATTGAGGATTGAGGATTTAACATTGAGGTCTGAGTGTTGAGGGTTGAGTGATGAGAATTGACGTTTGTGGATAGAGATATGCAGATTCGAAGATTGCAGATTGAGTATTGAGTATTGAAGTCTGTGAATTGATGGTATTCTATTGAGGATTGATGATTGGCAACTGATTGTTGAGGACTGAGGGCTGAAGATTTAGGATTCAGGATTGAGGATTCAGAATTGAGGTTTGGGTACTGAGGATTGAGGATTGAAGATTGAGTATTGAGGATTGAGGACTGAGGATTGAGGATTGAGGATTGAGGATTGAGGATTGAAGATTGAGTATTGAGGATTGAAGATTGAGGATTGAGGACTGAGGATTGAGGATTGAGTATTGAGGTTTGAGGATTGAGGATTGAAGATTGAGTATTGAGGATTGAAGATTGAGGATTGTGGATTGAAGATTGAGTATTGAGGATTGAAGATTGAGGATTGAGAATTGAGGATTGAGAATTGACGATGAGGGCTGAGGGTTGAGGATTGAGGTTTGAGGACTGAGGACTGAGGATTGAGGATTGAGAATTAAGGATTGAGGATTGAGGATTGAGGATTGAAGATTGAGGATTGGGTATTGAGGATTGAACATTGAGGATTGAGGATTGAGTATCGAGGATTGAGGATTGAGGATTGAAGATTGAATATTGATGATTGCAGTTTGAGGATTGAGGATTGAAGATTGAGGATTGAGGACTGAGGATTGAGGATTGAGTATTGAGGATTGAGGATTGAGGATTGAAGATTGAGTATTGAGGTAGAAGATTGAGGATTGAGGACTGAGGATTGAGGATTGAGTATTGAGGATTGAGGATTGATGATTGAAGATTGAGTATTGAGGATTGAAGACTGAGGATTGTGGATTGAAAATTGAGTATTGAGGAATGAAGATTGAGGTTTGAGGATTGAGGATTGAGAATTGACGATGAGGGCTGCGGGTTGAGGGTTGAGGTTTGAGGACTGAGGACTGAGGATTGAGGATTGAGAACTGAGGATTGAGGATTGAGGATTGAGGATTGAAGATTGAGGATTGGGTATTGAGGATTGAACATTGAGGATTGAGGATTGAGGATCGAGGATTGAGGGTTGAGGATTGAAGATTGAATATTGATGATTGAATATTGAGGATTGAGGACTGAGGGTTGTGGATTGAGGACGAGGACTGAGGGTTGATTATTGATGTTTGAGGTCAGAAGATTGAGGATTGAGGATTGAGAATTGAGGATTGAGGATTGAGGATTGAAGATTGAGGATTGGGTATTGAGGATTGAAGAATGAGGACAGAGGATTTAGGATTGAGGATCGAGGATTGAAGATTGAGTATTGAGGATTGAATATTGAGGATTGAGGATTGGCGATTGAAGATTGAGGATTGAGGATTCAGGATTGAGGATTGAGGATTGAAGGTTGAGGATTGAGGATTGATGACTAAATATTGAGTGTTGAGGATTGAAGGCTGAGCATTGATGATTGAGGATTGAGGATTGAGGATTGAGGATTGAGGATTGAGGATTGAGGATTGAGGATTGAGCATTGAGGATTGAGGATTGAGGATTGAGGGTTGAGGATTGAGGATTGAGGATTGAGGATTGAGGATTGATGATTGAGGATTGAGGATTGAGGATTGAGGAGTGAGGGTTGATGATTGAGGATTGAGGTTTGAGGATTGAGGATTGAGGATTGAGGATTGATGATTGAGGACTGAGGATTGAGGAATGAGGATTGATGGCTGCAGGTTGATGATTGAAGGTAGAGAATTGAGGATTGAGTATTGAGGATTGAGGATTGAGGATCGAGAATTGAATATTGAGGATTGAGGATTGGGGATAGGATATCGTGGATTGAGTATTGAGGATTGAGGATTGAGGATTGAAGATTGAGTATTGAGGATTGAAGAGTGAGGATTGAGGACTGAGGGCTGAAGATTGAGGATTCAGGGTTGAGGATTCAGAATTGAGGTTTGAGGACTGAGTATTGAGGATTGAGGATTGAAGATTGAGTATTGAGGATTGAAGATTGAGTATTGAGGATTGAAGATTGACGATTGAGGATTGTGTGTTGAAGATTGAGTATTGAACACTGAGGACTGAGTGTTGAGGGTTCAGTGATGAGAATGGATGTTTGTGGATAGAGGTTTGAAGATTGCAGATTGAGTATTGAGTATTGAAAACTGTGAATTGAGGATATTCTATTGAGGATTGAGGATTGTCAACTGATAGCTGAGGTCTGAGGCCTGAAGATTGAGGATTCAGGATTGAGGATTCAGAATTGAGGTTTGAAGACTGAGTATTGAGGATTGAAGAATGATTATTGAGGATTGAGGGTTGAGAATTGAGGATTGAGGATTGAGGAATGAGGATTGCGGATTGGGTAATGAGGATTGAAGAATGAGGATTGAGAATTGAGGATTGAGGATTGAGGATTGAAGATTGAGTATTGAGGATTGAAGATTGAGGATTGAGGACTGAGGGTTGAGGATTGAGTATTGAGGATTGCGGATTGAGGATTAAAGATTGAGTATTGAGGATTGAAGATTGAGGATTGTAGATTGAAGATTGAGTATTGAGGATTGAAGATTGAGGATTGAGGATTGAGGGTTGAGGTTTGAGGACGAGGGCTGAGGGTTGTGGATTGAGGTTTGAGGACAGAGAATTGAGGATTGAGGATTGAGAATTGATAATTGAGGATTGAGGATTGAAGATTTAGGATTGGGTATTGAGGATTGAGGATTGGGGATTGAGGATCTAGTATTGGAAATTGATTATTTAGGATTGAAGATAGAGGGTTGAGGATTGAGGATTGAGGATTGAGAATTGAGAATTGAGGATGAGGACTGAGGTTTGAGGATTGAGAATTGAGGATTGAGGATTGAGTGTTGAAGATTCAGTATTGAGGATTGAAGATAGAGAATTGTGGATTGAGGATTTAACATTGAGGTCTGAGTGTTGAGGGTTGAGTGATGAGAATTGACGTTTGTGGATAGAGATATGCAGATTCGAAGATTGCAGATTGAGTATTGAGTATTGAAGACTGTGAATTGAGGGTATTCTATTGAGGATTGATGATTGGCAACTGATTGTTGAGGACTGAGGGCTGAAGATTTAGGATTCAGGATTGAGGATTCAGAATTGAGGTTTGAGGACTGAGGATTGAGGATTGAAGATTGAGTATTGAGGATTGAGGACTGAGGATTGAGGATTGAGGATTGAGGATTGAGGATTGAAGATTGAGTATTGAGGATTGAAGAGTGAGGATTGAGGACTGAGGATTGAGGATTGAGTATTGAGGATTGAGGATTGAGGATTGAAGATTGAGTACTGAGGATTGAAGATTGAGGATTGTGGATTGAAGATTGAGTATTGAGGATTGAAGAATGAGGATTGTGAATTGAGGATTGAGAATTGACGATGAGGGCTGAGGGTTGAGGATTGAGGTTTGAGGACTGAGGACTGAGGATTGAGGATTGAGAATTGAGGATTGAGGATTGAGGATTGAGGATTGAGGATTGAAGATTGAGCATTGGGTATTGAGGATTGAACATTGAGGATTGAGGATTGAGTATCGAGGATTGAGGATTGAGGATTGAAGATTGAATATTGATGATTGTAGATTGAGGATTGAGGATTGAAGATTGAGGATTGAGGACTGAGGATTGAGGATTGAGTATTGAGGATTGAGGATTGAGGATTGTGGGTTGAGGATTGAAGATTGAATATTGATGATTGAAGATTGAGGATTGAGGACTGAGGGTTGTGGATTGAGGACGAGGACTGAGGGTTGATTATTGATGTTTGAGGTCAGAAGATTGAGGACTGAGGATTGAGAATCGAGGATTGAGGATTGAAGATTGAAGATTGAGGATTGGGTATTGAGGATTGAAGAATGAGGACTGAGGATTTAGGATTGAGGATCGAGGATTGAAGATTGGGTATTGAGGATTGAATATTGAGGATTGAGGACTGAGGGCTGAAGATTGAGGATTCAGGGTTGAGGATTCAGAATTGAGGTTTGAGGACTGAGGATTGAGGATTGAGGATTGAAGATTGAGTATTGAGGATTGAAGATTGAGGATTGAGGATTGAGGATTGAGGATTGAGGATGAGGGCTGAGGGTTGAGGATTGAGGTTTAAGGACTGAGGACTGAGGATTGAGGATTGAGAATTGAGGATTGAGTATTGAGGATTGAAGAGTGAGGATTGTGGATTGAAGATTGAGTATTGAGGATTGAAGAATGAGGATTGAGAATTGAGGATTGAGAATTGACGATGAGGGCTGAGGGTTGAGGATTGAGGTTTGAGGACTGAGGACTGAGGATTGAGGATTGAGAATTGAGGATTGAGGATTGAGGATTGAGGATTGAGGATTGAAGATTGAGGATTGGGTATTGAGGATTGAACATTGAGGATTGAGGATTGAGTATCGAGGATTGAGGATTGAGGATTGAAGATTGAATATTGATGATTGTAGATTGAGGATTGAGGATTGAAGATTGGGTATTGAGGACTGAGGATTGAGGATTGAGTATTGAGGATTGAGGATTGAGGATTGAAGATTGATTATTGAGGTGGAAGATTGAGGATTGAGGACTGAGGATTGAGGATTGAGTATTGAGCATTGAGGATTGAGGATTGAAGATTCAGTATTGAGGATTGAAGATTGAGGATTGTGGATTGAACATTGAGTATTGAGGATTGAAGATTGAGGATTGAGGATTGAGGATTGAGAATTGACGATGAGGGCTGCGGGTTGAGGGTTGAGGTTTGAGGACTGAGGACTGAGAATTGAGGATTGAGAATTGAGGATTGAGGATTGAGGACTGAGGATTGAAGATTGAGGATTGGGTATTGAGGATTGAATATTGAGGATTGAGGACTGAGGGCTGAAGATTGAGGATTCAGGGTTGAGGATTCAGAATTGAGGTTTGAGCACTGAGGATTGAGGATTGAGGATTGAAGATTGAGTATTGAGGATTGAAGATTGAGGATTGAGGATTGAGGATTGAGGATTGAGGATGAGGGCTGAGGGTTGAGGATTGAGGTTTAAGGACTGAGGACTGAGGATTGAGGATTGAGAATTGAGGATTGAGGATTGAGGATTGAAGATTGAGGATTGGGTATTGAGGATTGAAGAATGAGGATTGAGGATTGAGGACTGAGGATAGAGGATTGAAGATTGAGTATTGAGGATTGAAGATTGACGATTGAGGATTGTGTGTTGAAGATTGAGTATTGAACATTGAGGTCTGAGTGTTGAGGGTTCAGTGATGAGAATTGATGTTTGTGGATAGAGGTTTGAAGATTGCAGATTGAGTATTGAGTATTGAAAACTGTGAATTGAGGATATTCTATTGAGGATTGAGGATTGTCAGCTGATTGCTGAGGACTGAGGCCTGAAGATTGAGGATTCAGGATTGAGGATTCAGAATTGAGGTTTGAAGACTGAGGATTGAGGATTGAAGAATGATTATTGAGGATTGAGTGTTGAGAATTGAGGATTGAGGATTGAGGATTGTGGATTGTGTAATGAGGATTGAAGAATGAGGATTGAGAATTGAGGATTGAGGATTGAGGATTGAAGATTGAGTATTGAGGATTGAAGATTGAGGATTGAGGACTGAGGATTGAGGATTGAGTATTGAGGATTGAGGATTGAGGATTAAAGATTGAGTATTGAGGATTGAAGATTGAGGATTGCGGATTGAAGATTGAGTATTGAGGATTGAAGATTGAGGATTGAGGATTGAGGGTTGAGGTTTGAGGACGAGGACTGAGGGTTGAGGATTGAGCTTTGAGGACAGAGAATTGAAGATTGAGTATTGAGGATTGAGGACTGAGGATTGAAGAATGAGGATAGAGGATTGTGGTTTGAGGATTGAGGATTGAGGATTGAGGATTGAGGATTGAGGATTGAGGATTGAGGATTGAGGATTGAGGGTTGAGGATTGAGGATTGAGGATTGATGATTGAGGATTGAGGATTGAGGATTGAGGAGTGAGGGTTGAGGATTGAGGATTGAGGTTTGAGGATTCAGGATTGAGGATTGAGGATTGATGATTGAGGACTGAGGATTGAGGAATGAGGATTGATGGCTGCAGGTTGATGATTGAAGGTAGAGAATTGAGGATTGAGTATTGAGGATTGAGGATTGAGGATCGAGAATTGAATATTGAGGATTGAGGATTGGGGATAGGATATTGTGGATTGAGTATTGAGGATTGAGGATTGAGGATTGAAGATTGAGTATTGAGGCAGAAGATTGAGGATTGAGGACTGAGGATTGAGGATTGAGTATTGAGGATTGTGGATTGGGGATTGAAGATTGAGTATTGAGGATTGAAGATTGAGGATTGTGGATTGAAGATTGAGTATTGAGGATTGAAGATTGAGGATTGAGGATTGGGTATTGAGGATTGAAGAATGAGGATAGAGGATTGAGGTTTGAGGATTGAGGATTGAGGATTGAGGATTGAGGATTGAGGATTGAGGATTGAGGATTGAGGATTGAGGGTTGAGGATTGAGGATTGAGGGTTGAGGATTGAGGATTGATGATTGAGGATTGAGGATTGAGGATTGAGGAGTGAGGGTTGATGATTGAGGATTGAGGTTTGAGGATTGAGGATTGAGGGTTGAGGATTGATGATTGAGGACTGAGGATTGAGGAATGAGGATTGATGGCTGCAGGTTGATGATTGAAGGTAGAGAATTGAGGATTGAGTATTGAGGATTGAGGATTGAGGATTGAGAATTGAGGATTGAGGATTGAACATTGAGGACTGAGTGTTGAGGGTTGAGTCGTGAGAATTGATGTTTGTGGATAGAGATTTGAAGATTGCAGAATGAGTATTGTGTATTGAAAACTGTGAATTGAGGATATTCCATTGAGGATTGAGGATTGTAACCTGATTGTTGAGGACTGAGGGCTGAAGATTGAGGATTCAGGGTTGAGGATTCAGAATTGAGGATTGAGGACTGAGGATTGAGGATTGAGGATTGAAGATTGAGTATTGAGGATTGAAGATTGAGGATTGAGGATTGAGGATTGAGGATTGAGGATGAGGGCTGAGGGTTGAGGATTGAGGTTTAAGGGCTGAGGACTGAGGATTGAGGATTGAGAATTGAGGATTGAGGATTGAGGATTGAAGATTGAGGATTGGGTATTGAGGATTGAAGAATGACGATTGAGGATTGAGGATTGAGGATAGAGGATTGAAGATTGAGTATTGAGGATTGAAGATTGACGATTGAGGATTGTGGGTTGAAGATTGAGTATTGAACACTGAGGACTGAGTGTTGAGGGTTCAGTGATGAGAATGGATGTTTGTGGATAGAGGTTTGAAGATTGAAGATTGAGTATTGAGTATTGAAAACTGTGAATTGAGGATATTCTATTGAGGATTGAGGATTGTCAACTGATAGCTGAGGACTGAGGCCTGAAGATTGAGGATTCAGGATTGAGGATTCAGGATTGAGGATTGAGGATTGAGGATTGAGGATTGAAGATTGAGGATTGGGTATTGAGGATTGAACATTGAGGATTGAGGATTGAGTATCGAGGATTGAGGACTGAGGATTGAAGATTGAATATTGATGATTGTAGATTGAGGATTGAGGATTGAAGATTGAGGGTTGAGGACTGAGGATTGAGGATTGAGTATTGAGGATTGAGGATCGAGGATTGAAGATTGAGTATTGAGGTAGAAGATTGAGGATTGAGGACTGAGGATTGAGGATTGAGTATTGAGGATTGAGGATTGAGGATTGAAGATTCAGTATTGAGGATTGAAGATTGAGGATTGTGGATTGAAGATTCAGTATTGAGGATTGAAGATTGAGGATTGAGGATTGAGGATTGAGAATTGACGATGAGGGCTGCGGGTTGAGGGTTGAGGTTTGAGGACTGAGGACTGAGAATTGAGGATTGAGAATTGAGGATTGAGGATTGAGGATTGAGGATTGAAGATTGAGGATTGGGTATTGAGGATTGAACATTGAGGATTGAGGATTGAGGATCGAGGATTGTGGGTTGAGGATTGAAGATTGAATATTGATGATTGAAGATTGAGGATTGAGGACTGAGGGTTGTGGATTGAGGATGAGGACTGAGGGTTGATTATTGATGTTTGAGGTCAGAAGATTGAGGATTGAGGATTGAGAATTGAGGATTGACGATTGAGGATTGAAGATTGAGGATTGGGTATTGAGGATTGAATAATGAGGATTGAGGATTGAGGATTGAGGATAGAGGATTGAAGATTGAGTATTGAGGATTGAATATTGAGGATTGAGGACTGAGGGCTGAAGATTGAGGATTCAGGGTTGAGGATTCAGAATTGAGGTTTGAGGACTGAGGATTGAGGATTGAGGATTGAAGATTGAGTATTGAGGATTGAAGGTTGAGGATTGAGGATTGAGGATTGAGGATTGAGGATGAGGGCTGAGGGTTGAGGATTGAGGTTTACGGACTGAGGACTGAGGATTGAGGATTGAGAATTGAGGATTGAGGATTGAGGATTGAGGATTGAAGATTGAGGATTGGGTATTGAGGATTGAAGAATGAGGATTGAGGATTGAGGATTGAGGATAGAGGATTGAAGATTGAGTATTGAGGATTGAAGATTTTCGATTGAGGATTGTGGGTTGAAGATTGTGTATTGAACATTGAGGACTGAGTGTTGAGGGTTCAGTGATGAGAATTGATGTTTGTGGATAGAGGTTTGAAGATTGCAGATTGAGTATTGAGTATTGAAAACTGTGAATTGAGGATATTCTATAGAGGATTGAGGATTGTCAACTGATTGCTGAGGACTGAGGCCTGAAGATTGAGGATTCAGGGTTGAGGATTCAGAATTGAGGTTTGAGGACTGAGGATTGAGGATTGAGGATTGAAGATTGAGTATTGAGGATTGAAGATTGCGGATTGAGGATTGAGGATTGAGGATTGAGGATGAGGGCTGAGGGTTGAGGATTGAGGTTTAAGGACTGAGGACTGAGGATTGAGGATTGAGAATTGAGGATTGAGTATTGAGGATTGAAGAGTGAGGATTGTGGATTGAAGATTGAGTATTGAGGATTGAAGAATGAGGATTGAGAATTGAGGATTGAGAATTGACGATGAGGGCTGAGGGTTGAGGATTGAGGTTTGAGGACTGAGGACTGAGGATTGAGGATTGAGAATTGAGGATTGAGGAGTGAGGATTGAGGATTGAGGATTGAAGATTGAGGATTGGGTATTGAGGATTGAACATTGAGGATTGAGGATTGAGGATTGAGTATTGAGCATTGAGGATTGAGGATTGAAGATTCAGTATTGAGGATTGAAGATTGAGGATTGTGGATTGAAGATTGAGTATTGAGGATTGAAGATTGAGGATTGAGGATTGAGGATTGAGAATTGACGATGAGGGCTGCGGGTTGAGGGTTGAGGGTTGAGGTTTGAGGACTGAGGCCTGAGAATTGAGGATTGAGAATTGAGGATTGAGGATTGAGGACTGAGGATTGAAGATTGAGGATAGGGTATTGAGGATTGAACATTGAGGATTGAGGATTGAGGATCGAGGATTGTGGGTTGAGGATTGAAGATTGAATATTGATGATTGAAGATTGAGGATTGTGGACTGAGGGTTGTGGATTGAGGACGAGGACTGAGGGTTGATTATTGATGTTTGAGGTCAGAAGATTGAGGATTGAGGATTGAGAATCGAGGATTGAGGATTGAGGATTCAAGATTGAGGATTGGGTATTGAGGATTGAAGAATGAGGACTGAGGATTTAGGATTGAGGATCGAGGATTGAAGATTGAGTATTGAGGATTGAATATTGAGGATTGAGGACTGAGGGCTGAAGATTGAGGATTCAGGGTTGAGGATTCAGAATTGAGGTTTGAGGACTGAGGATTGAGGATTGAGGATTGAAGATTGTGTATTGAGGATTGAAGGTTGAGGATTGAGGATTGAGGATTGAGGATTGAGGATGAGGGCTGAGGGTTGAGGATTGAGGTTTACGGACTGAGGACTGAGGATTGAGGATTGAGAATTGAGGATTGAGGATTGAGGATTGAGGATTGAAGATTGAGGATTGGGTATTGAGGATTGAAGAATGAGGATTGAGGATTGAGGATTGAGGATAGAGGATTGAAGATTGAGTATTGAGGATTGAAGATTTTCGATTGAGGATTGTGGGTTGAAGATTGTGTATTGAACATTGAGGACTGAGTGTTGAGGGTTCAGGATTGAGGATTCAGAATTGAGGTTTGAAGACTGAGGATTGAGGATTGAAGAATGATTATTGAGGATTGAGTGTTGAGAATTGAGGACTGAGGATTGAGGAATGAGGATTGTGGATTGGGTAATGAGGATTGAAGAATGAGGATTGAGAATTGAGGATTGAGGGTTGAGGTTTGAGGACGAGGACTGAGGGTTGAGGATTGAGGTTTGAGGACAGAGAATTGAGGATTGAGGATTGAGAGTTGATAATTGAGGATTGAGGATTGAAGATTTAGGATTGGGTATTGAGGATTGAGGATTGGGGATTGAGGATCTAGTATTGGAGATTGATTATTTAGGATTGAAGATAGAGGGTTGAGGATTGAGGATTGAGGATTGAGAATTGAGAATTGAGGATGAGGACTGAGGTTTGAGGATTGAGGATTGAGGATTGAGGATTGAGTGTTGAAGATTCAGTATTGAGGATCGAAGATAGAGAATTGAGGATTGAGGATTTAACATTGATGTCTGAGTGTTGAGGGTTGAGTGATGAGAATTGACGTTTGTGGATAGAGATATGCAGATTCGAAGATTGCAGATTGAGTATTGAGTATTGAAGGCTGTGAATTGAGGATATTCTATTGAGGATTGATGATTGGCAACTGATTGTTGAGGACTGAGGGCTGAAGATTTAGGATTCAGGATTGAGGATTCAGAGTTGAGGTTTGAGGACTGAGGATTGAGGATTGAAGATTGAGTATTGAGGATTGAGGACTGAGGATTGAGGATTGAGGATTGAGGATTGAGGATTGAAGATTGAGTATTGAGGATTGAAGATTGAGAATTGAGGACTGAGGATTGAGGATTGAGTATTGAGGATTGAGGATTGAGGATTGAAGATTGAGTATTGAGGATTGAAGATTGAGGATTGTGGATTGAAGATTGAGTATTGAGGATTGAAGATTGAGGATTGAGAATTGAGGATTGAGAATTGACGATGAGGGCTGAGGGTTGAGGATTGAGGTTTGAGGACTGAGGACTGAGGATTGAGGATTGAGAATTAAGGATTGAGGATTGAGGATTGAGGATTGAAGATTGAGGATTGGGTATTGAGGATTGAATATTGAGGATTGAGGACTGAGGGCTGAAGATTGAGGATTCAGGGTTGAGGATTCAGAATTGAGGTTTGAGCACTGAGGATTGAGGATTGAGGATTGAAGACTGAGTATTGAGGATTGAAGATTGAGGATTGTGGATTGAGGATTGAGGATTGAGGATTGAGGATGAGGGCTGAGGGTTGAGGATTGAGGTTTAAGGACTGAGGACTGAGGATTGAGGATTGAGAATTGAGGATTGAGGATTGAGGATTGAAGATTGAGGATTGGGTATTGAGGATTGAAGAATGAGGATTGAGGATTGAGGATTGAGGATAGAGGATTGAAGATTGAGTATTGAGGATTGAAGATTAACGATTGAGGATTGTGGGTTGAAGATTGAGTATTGAACATTGAGGACTGAGTGTTGAGGGTTCAGTGATGAGAATTGATGTTTGTGGATAGAGGTTTGAAGATTGCAGATTGAGTATTGAGTATTGAAAACTGTGAATTGAGGATATTCTATTGAGGATTGAGGATTGTCAACTGATTGCTGAGGACTGAGGCCTGAAGATTGAGGATTCAGGATTGAGGATTCAGAATTGAGGTTTGAAGACTGAGGATTGAGGATTGAAGAATGATTATTGAGGATTGAGTGTTGAGAATTGAGGATTGAGGATTGAGGATTGTGGATTGTGTAATGAGGATTGAAGAATGAGGATTGAGAATTGAGGATTGAGGATTGAGGATTGAAGATTGAGTATTGAGGATTGAAGATTGAGGATTGAGGACTGAGGATTGAGGATTGACTATTGAGGATTGAGGATTGAGGATTAAAGATTGAGTATTGAGGATTGAAGATTGAGGATTCGGGATTGAAGATTGAGTATTGAGGATTGAAGATTGAGGATTGAGGATTGAGGGTTGAGGATTGAAGATTGAATATTGATGATTGAAGATTGAGGATTGAGGACTGAGGGTTGTGGATTGAGGACGAGGACTGAGGGTTGATTATTGATGTTTGAGGTCAGAAGATTGAGGATTGAGGATTGAGAATTGAGGATTGAGGATTGAGGATTGAAGATTGAGGATTGGGTATTGAGGATTGAAGAATGAGGACAGAGGATTTAGGATTGAGGATCGAGGATTGAAGATTGAGTATTGAGGATTGAATATTGAGGATTGAGGATTGGGGATTGAAGATTGAGGATTGAGGATTCAGGATTGAGGATTGAGGATTGAAGGTTGAGGATTGAGGATTGATGACTAAATATTGAGTGTTGAGGATTGAAGACTGAGCATTGATGATTGAGGATTGAGGATTGAGGATTGAGGATTGAGGATTGAGGATTGAGGATTGAGGATTGAGCATTGAGGATTGAGGATTGAGGATTGAGGGTTGAGGATTGAGGATTGAGGATTGAGGATTGAGGATTGATGATTGAGGATTGAGGATTGAGGATTGAGGAGTGAGGGTTGATGATTGAGGATTGAGGTTTGAGGATTGAGGATTGAGGATTGAGGATTGATGATTGAGGACTGAGGATTGAGGAATGAGGATTGATGGCTGCAGGTTGATGATTGAAGGTAGAGAATTGAGGATTGAGTATTGAGGATTGAGGATTGAGGATCGAGAATTGAATATTGAGGATTGAGGATTGGGGATAGGATATCGTGGATTGAGTATTGAGGATTGAGGATTGAGGATTGAAGATTGAGTATTGAGGATTGAAGAGTGAGGATTGAGGACTGAGGGCTGAAGATTGAGGATTCAGGGTTGAGGATTCAGAATTGAGGTTTGAGGACTGAGTATTGAGGATTGAGGATTGAAGATTGAGTATTGAGGATTGAAGATTGAGGATTGAGGATTGAGGATTGAGGATTGAGGATTGAGGATGAGGGCCGAGTGTTGAGGATTGAGGTTTAAGGACTGAGGACTGAGGATTGAGGATTGAGAATTGAGGATTGAGGATTGAGAATCGAAGATTGTGGATTGGGTATTGAGGATTGAAGAATGAGGATTGAGGATTGAGGATTGAGGATAGAGGATCGAAGGTTGAGTATTGAGGATTGAAGATTGACGATTGAGGATTGTGGGTTGAAGATTGTGTATTGAACATTGAGGACTGAGTGTTGAGGGTTCAGTGGTGAGAATTGATGTTTGTGGATAGAGGTTTGAAGATTGCAGATTGAGTATTGAGTAATGAGAACTGTGAATTGAGGATATTCTATTGAGGATTGAGGATTGTCAACTGATTGCTGAGGACTGAGGCCTGAAGATTGAGGATTCAGGATTGCGGATTCAGAATTGAGGTTTGAAGACTGAGGATTGAGGATTGAAGAATGATTATTGAGGATTGAGGGTTGAGAATTGAGGATTGAGGATTGAGGATCGAGAATTGAATATTGAGGATTGAGGATTGGGGATAGGATATTGTGGATTGAGTATTGAGGGTTGAGGATTGAGGATTGAAGATTGAGTATTGAGGTAGAAGATTGAGGATTGAGGACTGAGGGTTGAGGATTGAGGTTTGAGGACAGAGAATTGAGGATTGAGGATTGAGAATTGATAATTGAGTATTGAGGATTGAAGATTTAGGATTGGGTATTGAGGATTGAACATTGAGGATTGAGGATTGAGTATCGAGGATTGAGGATTGAGGATTGAAGATTGAATATTGATGATTGTAGATTGAGGATTGAGGATTGAAGATTGAGGATTGAGAACTGAGGATTGAGGATTGAGTATTGAGGATTGAGGATTGAGGATTGAAGATTGAGTATTGAGGTAGAAGATTGAGGATTGAGGACTGAGGATTGAGGATTGAGTATTGAGGATTGAGGATTGAGGATTGAAGATTGAGTATTGAGGATTGAAGATTGAGGATTGGGTATTGAGGATTGAGGATTGGGGATTGAGGATCTAGGATTGAGGATCGAGGATTGAAGATTGTGTATTGAGGATTGAAAATTGAGAATTGAGGATTGAGGATTGAACATTGAGTACTGAGTGTTGAGTGTTGAGTGGTGAGTATTGATGTTTGTGAATAGAGATTTGAAGGTCGCAGAATGAGTATTGTATATTGGAAACTGTGAATTGAGGATATTCCATTGAGGATTGAGGTTTGTAACCTGATCGTTGAGGACTGAGGGCTGAAGATTGAGGATTCAGGGTTGAGGATTCAGAATTGAGGTTTGAGGACTGAGGATTGAGGATTGAGGATTGAAGATTGAGTATTGAGGATTGAAGATTGAGGATTGAGGATTGAGGATTGAGGATTGAGGATGAGGGCTGAGGGTTGAGGATTGAGGTTTAAGGACTGAGGACTGAGGATTGAGGATTGAGGATTGAGTATTGAGGACTGAAGATTGAAGATTGAGGATTGAGGATTGAGGATTAAAGATTGAGTATTGAGGATTGAAGATTGAGAATTGAGGATTGAGGATTGAACATTGAGGACTGAGTGTTGAGGGTTGAGTGGTGAGAATTGATGTTTGTGGATAGAGATTTGAAGATTGCAGAATGAGTATTGTGTATTGAAAACTGTGAATTGAGGATATTCCATTGAGGATTGAGGATTGTAACCTGATTGTTGAGGACTGAGGGCTGAAGATTGAGGATTCAGGGTTGAGGATTCAGAATTGAGGTTTGAGGACTGAGGATTGAGTATTGAGGATTGAAGATTGAGTATTGAGGATTGAAGATTGAGTATTGAGGATTGAAGATTGACGATTGAGGATTGTGTGTTGAAGATTGAGTATTGAACACTGAGGACTGAGTGTTGAGGGTTCAGTGATGAGAATGGATGTTTGTGGATAGAGGTTTGAAGATTGCAGATTGAGTATTGAGTATTGAAAACTGTGAATTGAGGATATTCTATTGAGGATTGAGGATTGTCAACTGATAGCTGAGGTCTGAGGCCTGAAGATTGAGGATTCAGGATTGAGGATTCAGAATTGAGGTTTGAAGACTGAGTATTGAGGATTGAAGAATGATTATTGAGGATTGAGGGTTGAGAATTGAGGATTGAGGATTGAGGAATGAGGATTGCGGATTGGGTAATGAGGATTGAAGAATGAGGATTGAGAATTGAGGATTGAGGATTGAGGATTGAAGATTGAGTATTGAGGATTGAAGATTGAGGATTGAGGACTGAGGGTTGAGGATTGAGTATTGAGGATTGCGGATTGAGGATTAAAGATTGAGTATTGAGGATTGAAGATTGAGGATTGTAGATTGAAGATTGAGTATTGAGGATTGAAGATTGAGGATTGAGGATTGAGGGTTGAGGTTTGAGGACGAGGGCTGAGGGTTGTGGATTGAGGTTTGAGGACAGAGAATTGAGGATTGAGGATTGAGAATTGATAATTGAGGATTGAGGATTGAAGATTTAGGATTGGGTATTGAGGATTGAGGATTGGGGATTGAGGATCTAGTATTGGAAATTGATTATTTAGGATTGAAGATAGAGGGTTGAGGATTGAGGATTGAGGATTGAGAATTGAGAATTGAGGATGAGGACTGAGGTTTGAGGATTGAGAATTGAGGATTGAGGATTGAGTGTTGAAGATTCAGTATTGAGGATTGAAGATAGAGAATTGTGGATTGAGGATTTAACATTGAGGTCTGAGTGTTGAGGGTTGAGTGATGAGAATTGACGTTTGTGGATAGAGATATGCAGATTCGAAGATTGCAGATTGAGTATTGAGTATTGAAGACTGTGAATTGAGGGTATTCTATTGAGGATTGATGATTGGCAACTGATTGTTGAGGACTGAGGGCTGAAGATTTAGGATTCAGGATTGAGGATTCAGAATTGAGGTTTGAGGACTGAGGATTGAGGATTGAAGATTGAGTATTGAGGATTGAGGACTGAGGATTGAGGATTGAGGATTGAGGATTGAGGATTGAAGATTGAGTATTGAGGATTGAAGAGTGAGGATTGAGGACTGAGGATTGAGGATTGAGTATTGAGGATTGAGGATTGAGGATTGAAGATTGAGTACTGAGGATTGAAGATTGAGGATTGTGGATTGAAGATTGAGTATTGAGGATTGAAGAATGAGGATTGTGAATTGAGGATTGAGAATTGACGATGAGGGCTGAGGGTTGAGGATTGAGGTTTGTGGACTGAGGACTGAGGATTGAGGATTGAGAATTGAGGATTGAGGATTGAGGATTGAGGATTGAGGATTGAAGATTGAGCATTGGGTATTGAGGATTGAACATTGAGGATTGAGGATTGAGTATCGAGGATTGAGGATTGAGGATTGAAGATTGAATATTGATGATTGTAGATTGAGGATTGAGGATTGAAGATTGAGGATTGAGGACTGAGGATTGAGGATTGAGTATTGAGGATTGAGGATTGAGGATTGTGGGTTGAGGATTGAAGATTGAATATTGATGATTGAAGATTGAGGATTGAGGACTGAGGGTTGTGGATTGAGGACGAGGACTGAGGGTTGATTATTGATGTTTGAGGTCAGAAGATTGAGGACTGAGGATTGAGAATCGAGGATTGAGGATTGAGGATTGAAGATTGAGGATTGGGTATTGAGGATTGAAGAATGAGGACTGAGGATTTAGGATTGAGGATCGAGGATTGAAGATTGGGTATTGAGGATTGAATATTGAGGATTGAGGACTGAGGGCTGAAGATTGAGGATTCAGGGTTGAGGATTCAGAATTGAGGTTTGAGGACTGAGGATTGAGGATTGAGGATTGAAGATTGAGTATTGAGGATTGAAGATTGAGGATTGAGGATTGAGGATTGAGGATTGAGGATGAGGGCTGAGGGTTGAGGATTGAGGTTTAAGGACTGAGGACTGAGGATTGAGGATTGAGAATTGAGGATTGAGTATTGAGGATTGAAGAGTGAGGATTGTGGATTGAAGATTGAGTATTGAGGATTGAAGAATGAGGATTGAGAATTGAGGATTGAGAATTGACGATGAGGGCTGAGGGTTGAGGATTGAGGTTTGAGGACTGAGGACTGAGGATTGAGGATTGAGAATTGAGGATTGAGGATTGAGGATTGAGGATTGAGGATTGAAGATTGAGGATTGGGTATTGAGGATTGAACATTGAGGATTGAGGATTGAGTATCGAGGATTGAGGATTGAGGATTGAAGATTGAATATTGATGATTGTAGATTGAGGATTGAGGATTGAAGATTGAGTATTGAGGACTGAGGATTGAGGATTGAGTATTGAGGATTGAGGATTGAGGATTGAAGATTGATTATTGAGGTGGAAGATTGAGGATTGAGGACTGAGGATTGAGGATTGAGTATTGAGCATTGAGGATTGAGGATTGAAGATTCAGTATTGAGGATTGAAGATTGAGGATTGTGGATTGAACATTGAGTATTGAGGATTGAAGATTGAGGATTGAGGATTGAGGATTGAGAATTGACGATGAGGGCTGCGGGTTGAGGGTTGAGGTTTGAGGACTGAGGACTGAGAATTGTGGATTGAGAATTGAGGATTGAGGATTGAGGACTGAGGATTGAAGATTGAGGATTGGGTATTGAGGATTGAATATTGAGGATTGAGGACTGAGGGCTGAAGATTGAGGATTCAGGGTTGAGGATTCAGAATTGAGGTTTGAGCACTGAGGATTGAGGATTGAGGATTGAAGATTGAGTATTGAGGATTGAAGATTGAGGATTGAGGATTGAGGATTGAGGATTGAGGATGAGGGCTGAGGGTTGAGGATTGAGGTTTAAGGACTGAGGACTGAGGATTGAGGATTGAGAATTGAGGATTGAGGATTGAGGATTGAAGATTGAGGATTGGGTATTGAGGATTGAAGAATGAGGATTGAGGATTGAGGACTGAGGATAGAGGATTGAAGATTGAGTATTGAGGATTGAAGATTGACGATTGAGGATTGTGTGTTGAAGATTGAGTATTGAACATTGAGGTCTGAGTGTTGAGGGTTCAGTGATGAGAATTGATGTTTGTGGATAGAGGTTTGAAGATTGCAGATTGAGTATTGAGTATTGAAAACTGTGAATTGAGGATATTCTATTGAGGATTGAGGATTGTCAGCTGATTGCTGAGGACTGAGGCCTGAAGATTGAGGATTCAGGATTGAGGATTCAGAATTGAGGTTTGAAGACTGAGGATTGAGGATTGAAGAATGATTATTGAGGATTGAGTGTTGAGAATTGAGGATTGAGGATTGAGGATTGTGGATTGTGTAATGAGGATTGAAGAATGAGGATTGAGAATTGAGGATTGAGGATTGAGGATTGAAGATTGAGTATTGAGGATTGAAGATTGAGGATTGAGGACTGAGGGTTGAGGATTGAGTATTGAGGATTGAGGATTGAGGATTAAAGATTGAGTATTGAGGATTGAAGATTGAGGATTGCGGATTGAAGATTGAGTATTGAGGATTGAAGATTGAGGATTGAGGATTGAGGGTTGAGGTTTGAGGACGAGGACTGAGGGTTGAGGATTGAGCTTTGAGGACAGAGAATTGAAGATTGAGTATTGAGGATTGAGGACTGAGGATTGAAGAATGAGGATAGAGGATTGTGGTTTGAGGATTGAGGATTGAGGATTGAGGATTGAGGATTGAGGATTGAGGATTGAGGATTGAGGATTGAGGGTTGAGGATTGAGGATTGAGGATTGATGATTGAGGATTGAGGATTGAGGATTGAGGAGTGAGGGTTGAGGATTGAGGATTGAGGTTTGAGGATTCAGGATTGAGGATTGAGGATTGATGATTGAGGACTGAGGATTGAGGAATGAGGATTGATGGCTGCAGGTTGATGATTGAAGGTAGAGAATTGAGGATTGAGTATTGAGGATTGAGGATTGAGGATCGAGAATTGAATATTGAGGATTGAGGATTGGGGATAGGATATTGTGGATTGAGTATTGAGGATTGAGGATTGAGGATTGAAGATTGAGTATTGAGGCAGAAGATTGAGGATTGAGGACTGAGGATTGAGGATTGAGTATTGAGGATTGTGGATTGGGGATTGAAGATTGAGTATTGAGGATTGAAGATTGAGGATTGTGGATTGAAGATTGAGTATTGAGGATTGAAGATTGAGGATTGAGGATTGGGTATTGAGGATTGAAGAATGAGGATAGAGGATTGAGGTTTGAGGATTGAGGATTGAGGATTGAGGATTGAGGATTGAGGATTGAGGATTGAGGATTGAGGATTGAGGGTTGAGGATTGAGGATTGAGGGTTGAGGATTGAGGATTGATGATTGAGGATTGAGGATTGAGGATTGAGGAGTGAGGGTTGATGATTGAGGATTGAGGTTTGAGGATTGAGGATTGAGGATTGAGGATTGATGATTGAGGACTGAGGATTGAGGAATGAGGATTGATGGCTGCAGGTTGATGATTGAAGGTAGAGAATTGAGGATTGAGTATTGAGGATTGAGGATTGAGGATTGAGAATTGAGGATTGAGGATTGAACATTGAGGACTGAGTGTTGAGGGTTGAGTCGTGAGAATTGATGTTTGTGGATAGAGATTTGAAGATTGCAGAATGAGTATTGTGTATTGAAAACTGTGAATTGAGGATATTCCATTGAGGATTGAGGATTGTAACCTGATTGTTGAGGACTGAGGGCTGAAGATTGAGGATTCAGGGTTGAGGATTCAGAATTGAGGATTGAGGACTGAGGATTGAGGATTGAGGATTGAAGATTGAGTATTGAGGATTGAAGATTGAGGATTGAGGATTGAGGATTGAGGATTGAGGATGAGGGCTGAGGGTTGAGGATTGAGGTTTAAGGGCTGAGGACTGAGGATTGAGGATTGAGAATTGAGGATTGAGGATTGAGGATTGAAGATTGAGGATTGGGTATTGAGGATTGAAGAATGACGATTGAGGATTGAGGATTGAGGATAGAGGATTGAAGATTGAGTATTGAGTATTGAAAACTGTGAATTGAGGATATTCTATTGAGGATTGAGGATTGTCAACTGATAGCTGAGGACTGAGGCCTGAAGATTGAGGATTCAGGATTGAGGATTCAGGATTGAGGATTGAGGATTGAGGATTGAGGATTGAAGATTGAGGATTGGGTATTGAGGATTGAACATTGAGGATTGAGGATTGAGTATCGAGGATTGAGGACTGAGGATTGAAGATTGAATATTGATGATTGTAGATTGAGGATTGAGGATTGAAGATTGAGGGTTGAGGACTGAGGATTGAGGATTGAGTATTGAGGATTGAGGATCGAGGATTGAAGATTGAGTATTGAGGTAGAAGATTGAGGATTGAGGACTGAGGATTGAGGATTGAGTATTGAGGATTGAGGATTGAGGATTGAAGATTCAGTATTGAGGATTGAAGATTGAGGATTGTGGATTGAAGATTCAGTATTGAGGATTGAAGATTGAGGATTGAGGATTGAGGATTGAGAATTGACGATGAGGGCTGCGGGTTGAGGGTTGAGGTTTGAGGACTGAGGACTGAGAATTGAGGATTGAGAATTGAGGATTGAGGATTGAGGATTGAGGATTGAAGATTGAGGATTGGGTATTGAGGATTGAACATTGAGGATTGAGGATTGAGGATCGAGGATTGTGGGTTGAGGATTGAAGATTGAATATTGATGATTGAAGATTGAGGATTGAGGACTGAGGGTTGTGGATTGAGGATGAGGACTGAGGGTTGATTATTGATGTTTGAGGTCAGAAGATTGAGGATTGAGGATTGAGAATTGAGGATTGACGATTGAGGATTGAAGATTGAGGATTGGGTATTGAGGATTGAATAATGAGGATTGAGGATTGAGGATTGAGGATAGAGGATTGAAGATTGAGTATTGAGGATTGAATATTGAGGATTGAGGACTGAGGGCTGAAGATTGAGGATTCAGGGTTGAGGATTCAGAATTGAGGTTTGAGGACTGAGGATTGAGGATTGAGGATTGAAGATTGAGTATTGAGGATTGAAGGTTGAGGATTGAGGATTGAGGATTGAGGATTGAGGATGAGGGCTGAGGGTTGAGGATTGAGGTTTACGGACTGAGGACTGAGGATTGAGGATTGAGAATTGAGGATTGAGGATTGAGGATTGAGGATTGAAGATTGAGGATTGGGTATTGAGGATTGAAGAATGAGGATTGAGGATTGAGGATTGAGGATAGAGGATTGAAGATTGAGTATTGAGGATTGAAGATTTTCGATTGAGGATTGTGGGTTGAAGATTGTGTATTGAACATTGAGGACTGAGTGTTGAGGGTTCAGTGATGAGAATTGATGTTTGTGGATAGAGGTTTGAAGATTGCAGATTGAGTATTGAGTATTGAAAACTGTGAATTGAGGATATTCTATAGAGGATTGAGGATTGTCAACTGATTGCTGAGGACTGAGGCCTGAAGATTGAGGATTCAGGGTTGAGGATTCAGAATTGAGGTTTGAGGACTGAGGATTGAGGATTGAGGATTGAAGATTGAGTATTGAGGATTGAAGATTGAGGATTGAGGATTGAGGATTGAGGATTGAGGATGAGGGCTGAGGGTTGAGGATTGAGGTTTAAGGACTGAGGACTGAGGATTGAGGATTGAGAATTGAGGATTGAGTATTGAGGATTGAAGAGTGAGGATTGTGGATTGAAGATTGAGTATTGAGGATTGAAGAATGAGGATTGAGAATTGAGGATTGAGAATTGACGATGAGGGCTGAGGGTTGAGGATTGAGGTTTGAGGACTGAGGACTGAGGATTGAGGATTGAGAATTGAGGATTGAGGAGTGAGGATTGAGGATTGAGGATTGAAGATTGAGGATTGGGTATTGAGGATTGAACATTGAGGATTGAGGATTGAGGATTGAGTATTGAGCATTGAGGATTGAGGATTGAAGATTCAGTATTGAGGATTGAAGATTGAGGATTGTGGATTGAAGATTGAGTATTGAGGATTGAAGATTGAGGATTGAGGATTGAGGATTGAAAATTGACGATGAGGGCTGCGGGTTGAGGGTTGAGGGTTGAGGTTTGAGGACTGAGGCCTGAGAATTGAGGATTGAGAATTGAGGATTGAGGATTGAGGACTGAGGATTGAAGATTGAGGATAGGGTATTGAGGATTGAACATTGAGGATTGAGGATTGAGGATCGAGGATTGTGGGTTGAGGATTGAAGATTGAATATTGATGATTGAAGATTGAGGATTGTGGACTGAGGGTTGTGGATTGAGGACGAGGACTGAGGGTTGATTATTGATGTTTGAGGTCAGAAGATTGAGGATTGAGGATTGAGAATCGAGGATTGAGGATTGAGGATTCAAGATTGAGGATTGGGTATTGAGGATTGAAGAATGAGGACTGAGGATTTAGGATTGAGGATCGAGGATTGAAGATTGAGTATTGAGGATTGAATATTGAGGATTGAGGACTGAGGGCTGAAGATTGAGGATTCAGGGTTGAGGATTCAGAATTGAGGTTTGAGGACTGAGGATTGAGGATTGAGGATTGAAGATTGTGTATTGAGGATTGAAGGTTGAGGATTGAGGATTGAGGATTGAGGATTGAGGATGAGGGCTGAGGGTTGAGGATTGAGGTTTACGGACTGAGGACTGAGGATTGAGGATTGAGAATTGAGGATTGAGGATTGAGGATTGAGGATTGAAGATTGAGGATTGGGTATTGAGGATTGAAGAATGAGGATTGAGGATTGAGGATTGAGGATAGAGGATTGAAGATTGAGTATTGAGGATTGAAGATTTTCGATTGAGGATTGTGGGTTGAAGATTGTGTATTGAACATTGAGGACTGAGTGTTGAGGGTTCAGGATTGAGGATTCAGAATTGAGGTTTGAAGACTGAGGATTGAGGATTGAAGAATGATTATTGAGGATTGAGTGTTGAGAATTGAGGACTGAGGATTGAGGAATGAGGATTGTGGATTGGGTAATGAGGATTGAAGAATGAGGATTGAGAATTGAGGATTGAGGGTTGAGGTTTGAGGACGAGGACTGAGGGTTGAGGATTGAGGTTTGAGGACAGAGAATTGAGGATTGAGGATTGAGAGTTGATAATTGAGGATTGAGGATTGAAGATTTAGGATTGGGTATTGAGGATTGAGGATTGGGGATTGAGGATCTAGTATTGGAGATTGATTATTTAGGATTGAAGATAGAGGGTTGAGGATTGAGGATTGAGGATTGAGAATTGAGAATTGAGGATGAGGACTGAGGTTTGAGGATTGAGGATTGAGGATTGAGGATTGAGTGTTGAAGATTCAGTATTGAGGATCGAAGATAGAGAATTGAGGATTGAGGATTTAACATTGATGTCTGAGTGTTGAGGGTTGAGTGATGAGAATTGACGTTTGTGGATAGAGATATGCAGATTCGAAGATTGCAGATTGAGTATTGAGTATTGAAGGCTGTGAATTGAGGATATTCTATTGAGGATTGATGATTGGCAACTGATTGTTGAGGACTGAGGGCTGAAGATTTAGGATTCAGGATTGAGGATTCAGAGTTGAGGTTTGAGGACTGAGGATTGAGGATTGAAGATTGAGTATTGAGGATTGAGGACTGAGGATTGAGGATTGAGGATTGAGGATTGAGGATTGAAGATTGAGTATTGAGGATTGAAGATTGAGAATTGAGGACTGAGGATTGAGGATTGAGTATTGAGGATTGAGGATTGAGGATTGAAGATTGAGTATTGAGGATTGAAGATTGAGGATTGTGGATTGAAGATTGAGTATTGAGGATTGAAGATTGAGGATTGAGAATTGAGGATTGAGAATTGACGATGAGGGCTGAGGGTTGAGGATTGAGGTTTGAGGACTGAGGACTGAGGATTGAGGATTGAGAATTAAGGATTGAGGATTGAGGATTGAGGATTGAAGATTGAGGATTGGGTATTGAGGATTGAATATTGAGGATTGAGGACTGAGGGCTGAAGATTGAGGATTCAGGGTTGAGGATTCAGAATTGAGGTTTGAGCACTGAGGATTGAGGATTGAGGATTGAAGACTGAGTATTGAGGATTGAAGATTGAGGATTGTGGATTGAGGATTGAGGATTGAGGATTGAGGATGAGGGCTGAGGGTTGAGGATTGAGGTTTAAGGACTGAGGACTGAGGATTGAGGATTGAGAATTGAGGATTGAGGATTGAGGATTGAAGATTGAGGATTGGGTATTGAGGATTGAAGAATGAGGATTGAGGATTGAGGATTGAGGATAGAGGATTGAAGATTGAGTATTGAGGATTGAAGATTAACGATTGAGGATTGTGGGTTGAAGATTGAGTATTGAACATTGAGGACTGAGTGTTGAGGGTTCAGTGATGAGAATTGATGTTTGTGGATAGAGGTTTGAAGATTGCAGATTGAGTATTGAGTATTGAAAACTGTGAATTGAGGATATTCTATTGAGGATTGAGGATTGTCAACTGATTGCTGAGGACTGAGGCCTGAAGATTGAGGATTCAGGATTGAGGATTCAGAATTGAGGTTTGAAGACTGAGGATTGAGGATTGAAGAATGATTATTGAGGATTGAGTGTTGAGAATTGAGGATTGAGGATTGAGGATTGTGGATTGTGTAATGAGGATTGAAGAATGAGGATTGAGAATTGAGGATTGAGGATTGAGGATTGAAGATTGAGTATTGAGGATTGAAGATTGAGGATTGAGGACTGAGGATTGAGGATTGACTATTGAGGATTGAGGATTGAGGATTAAAGATTGAGTATTGAGGATTGAAGATTGAGGATTCGGGATTGAAGATTGAGTATTGAGGATTGAAGATTGAGGATTGAGGATTGAGGGTTGAGGTTTGAGGACGAGGACTGAGGGTTGAGGATTGAGCTTTGAGGACAGAGAATTGAGGATTGAGGATTGAGAATTGATAATTGAGGATTGAGGATTGAAGATTTAGGATTGGGTATTGAGGATTGAGGATTGGGGATTGAGGGTCTAGTATTGGAGATTGATTGTTTAGGATTGAAGATAGAGGGTTGAGGATTGAGGATTGAGGATTGAGAATTGAGAATTGAGGATGAGGACTGAGGCTTGAGGATTGAGGATTGAGGTTTGAGGATTGAGTGTTGAAGATTCAGTATTGAGGATTGAAGATAGAGAATTGAGGATTGAGGATTTAACATTGAGGTCTGAGTGTTGAGGGTTGAGTGATGAGAATTGACGTTTGTGGATAGAGATATGCAGATTCGAAGATTGCAGATTGAGTATTGAGTATTGAAGTCTGTGAATTGATGGTATTCTATTGAGGATTGATGATTGGCAACTGATTGTTGAGGACTGAGGGCTGAAGATTTAGGATTCAGGATTGAGGATTCAGAATTGAGGTTTGGGTACTGAGGATTGAGGATTGAAGATTGAGTATTGAGGATTGAGGACTGAGGATTGAGGATTGAGGATTGAGGATTGAGGATTGAAGATTGAGTATTGAGGATTGAAGATTGAGGATTGAGGACTGAGGATTGAGGATTGAGTATTGAGGTTTGAGGATTGAGGATTGAAGATTGAGTATTGAGGATTGAAGATTGAGGATTGTGGATTGAAGATTGAGTATTGAGGATTGAAGATTGAGGATTGAGAATTGAGGATTGAGAATTGACGATGAGGGCTGAGGGTTGAGGATTGAGGTTTGAGGACTGAGGACTGAGGATTGAGGATTGAGAATTAAGGATTGAGGATTGAGGATTGAGGATTGAAGATTGAGGATTGGGTATTGAGGATTGAACATTGAGGATTGAGGATTGAGTATCGAGGATTGAGGATTGAGGATTGAAGATTGAATATTGATGATTGCAGTTTGAGGATTGAGGATTGAAGATTGAGGATTGAGGACTGAGGATTGAGGATTGAGTATTGAGGATTGAGGATTGAGGATTGAAGATTGAGTATTGAGGTAGAAGATTGAGGATTGAGGACTGAGGATTGAGGATTGAGTATTGAGGATTGAGGATTGATGATTGAAGATTGAGTATTGAGGATTGAAGACTGAGGATTGTGGATTGAAAATTGAGTATTGAGGAATGAAGATTGAGGTTTGAGGATTGAGGATTGAGAATTGACGATGAGGGCTGCGGGTTGAGGGTTGAGGTTTGAGGACTGAGGACTGAGGATTGAGGATTGAGAACTGAGGATTGAGGATTGAGGATTGAGGATTGAAGATTGAGGATTGGGTATTGAGGATTGAACATTGAGGATTGAGGATTGAGGATCGAGGATTGAGGGTTGAGGATTGAAGATTGAATATTGATGATTGAAGATTGAGGATTGAGGACTGAGGGTTGTGGATTGAGGACGAGGACTGAGGGTTGATTATTGATGTTTGAGGTCAGAAGATTGAGGATTGAGGATTGAGAATTGAGGATTGAGGATTGAGGATTGAAGATTGAGGATTGGGTATTGAGGATTGAAGAATGAGGACAGAGGATTTAGGATTGAGGATCGAGGATTGAAGATTGAGTATTGAGGATTGAATATTGAGGATTGAGGATTGGGGATTGAAGATTGAGGATTGAGGATTCAGGATTGAGGATTGAGGATTGAAGGTTGAGGATTGAGGATTGATGACTAAATATTGAGTGTTGAGGATTGAAGACTGAGCATTGATGATTGAGGATTGAGGATTGAGGATTGAGGATTGAGGATTGAGGATTGAGGATTGAGGATTGAGCATTGAGGATTGAGGATTGAGGATTGAGGGTTGAGGATTGAGGATTGAGGATTGAGGATTGAGGATTGATGATTGAGGATTGAGGATTGAGGATTGAGGAGTGAGGGTTGATGATTGAGGATTGAGGTTTGAGGATTGAGGATTGAGGATTGAGGATTGATGATTGAGGACTGAGGATTGAGGAATGAGGATTGATGGCTGCAGGTTGATGATTGAAGGTAGAGAATTGAGGATTGAGTATTGAGGATTGAGGATTGAGGATCGAGAATTGAATATTGAGGATTGAGGATTGGGGATAGGATATCGTGGATTGAGTATTGAGGATTGAGGATTGAGGATTGAAGATTGAGTATTGAGGATTGAAGAGTGAGGATTGAGGACTGAGGGCTGAAGATTGAGGATTCAGGGTTGAGGATTCAGAATTGAGGTTTGAGGACTGAGTATTGAGGATTGAGGATTGAAGATTGAGTATTGAGGATTGAAGATTGAGGATTGAGGATTGAGGATTGAGGATTGAGGATTGAGGATGAGGGCCGAGTGTTGAGGATTGAGGTTTAAGGACTGAGGACTGAGGATTGAGGATTGAGAATTGAGGATTGAGGATTGAGAATCGAAGATTGTGGATTGGGTATTGAGGATTGAAGAATGAGGATTGAGGATTGAGGATTGAGGATAGAGGATTGAAGGTTGAGTATTGAGGATTGAAGATTGACGATTGAGGATTGTGGGTTGAAGATTGTGTATTGAACATTGAGGACTGAGTGTTGAGGGTTCAGTGGTGAGAATTGATGTTTGTGGATAGAGGTTTGAAGATTGCAGATTGAGTATTGAGTAATGAGAACTGTGAATTGAGGATATTCTATTGAGGATTGAGGATTGTCAACTGATTGCTGAGGACTGAGGCCTGAAGATTGAGGATTCAGGATTGCGGATTCAGAATTGAGGTTTGAAGACTGAGGATTGAGGATTGAAGAATGATTATTGAGGATTGAGGGTTGAGAATTGAGGATTGAGGATTGAGGATCGAGAATTGAATATTGAGGATTGAGGATTGGGGATAGGATATTGTGGATTGAGTATTGAGGGTTGAGGATTGAGGATTGAAGATTGAGTATTGAGGTAGAAGATTGAGGATTGAGGACTGAGGGTTGAGGATTGAGGTTTGAGGACAGAGAATTGAGGATTGAGGATTGAGAATTGATAATTGAGTATTGAGGATTGAAGATTTAGGATTGGGTATTGAGGATTGAACATTGAGGATTGAGGATTGAGTATCGAGGATTGAGGATTGAGGATTGAAGATTGAATATTGATGATTGTAGATTGAGGATTGAGGATTGAAGATTGAGGATTGAGAACTGAGGATTGAGGATTGAGTATTGAGGATTGAGGATTGAGGATTGAAGATTGAGTATTGAGGTAGAAGATTGAGGATTGAGGACTGAGGATTGAGGATTGAGTATTGAGGATTGAGGATTGAGGATTGAAGATTGAGTATTGAGGATTGAAGATTGAGGATTGGGTATTGAGGATTGAGGATTGGGGATTGAGGATCTAGGATTGAGGATCGAGGATTGAAGATTGAGTATTGAGGATTGAAAATTGAGAATTGAGGATTGAGGATTGAACATTGAGTACTGAGTGTTGAGTGTTGAGTGGTGAGTATTGATGTTTGTGAATAGAGATTTGAAGGTCGCAGAATGAGTATTGTATATTGGAAACTGTGAATTGAGGATATTCCATTGAGGATTGAGGTTTGTAACCTGATCGTTGAGGACTGAGGGCTGAAGATTGAGGATTCAGGGTTGAGGATTCAGAATTGAGGTTTGAGGACTGAGGATTGAGGATTGAGGATTGAAGATTGAGTATTGAGGATTGAAGATTGAGGATTGAGGATTGAGGATTGAGGATTGAGGATGAGGGCTGAGGGTTGAGGATTGAGGTTTAAGGACTGAGGACTGAGGATTGAGGATTGAGGATTGAGTATTGAGGACTGAGGATTGAAGATTGAGGATTGAGGATTGAGGATTAAAGATTGAGTATTGAGGATTGAAGATTGAGAATTGAGGATTGAGGATTGAACATTGAGGACTGAGTGTTGTGGGTTGAGTGGTGAGAATTGATGTTTGTGGATAGAGATTTGAAGATTGCAGAATGAGTATTGTGTATTGAAAACTGTGAATTGTGGATATTCCATTGAGGATTGAGGATTGTAACCTGATTGTTGAGGACTGAGGGCTGAAGATTGAGGATTCAGGGTTGAGGATTCAGAATTGAGGTTTGAGGACTGAGGATTGAGTATTGAGGATTGAAGATTGAGTATTGAGGATTGAAGATTGAGTATTGAGGATTGAAGATTGACGATTGAGGATTGTGTGTTGAAGATTGAGTATTGAACACTGAGGACTGAGTGTTGAGGGTTCAGTGATGAGAATGGATGTTTGTGGATAGAGGTTTGAAGATTGCAGATTGAGTATTGAGTATTGAAAACTGTGAATTGAGGATATTCTATTGAGGATTGAGGATTGTCAACTGATAGCTGAGGTCTGAGGCCTGAAGATTGAGGATTCAGGATTGAGGATTCAGAATTGAGGTTTGAAGACTGAGTATTGAGGATTGAAGAATGATTATTGAGGATTGAGGGTTGAGAATTGAGGATTGAGGATTGAGGAATGAGGATTGCGGATTGGGTAATGAGGATTGAAGAATGAGGATTGAGAATTGAGGATTGAGGATTGAGGATTGAAGATTGAGTATTGAGGATTGAAGATTGAGGATTGAGGACTGAGGGTTGAGGATTGAGTATTGAGGATTGCGGATTGAGGATTAAAGATTGAGTATTGAGGATTGAAGATTGAGGATTGTAGATTGAAGATTGAGTATTGAGGATTGAAGATTGAGGATTGAGGATTGAGGGTTGAGGTTTGAGGACGAGGGCTGAGGGTTGTGGATTGAGGTTTGAGGACAGAGAATTGAGGATTGAGGATTGAGAATTGATAATTGAGGATTGAGGATTGAAGATTTAGGATTGGGTATTGAGGATTGAGGATTGGGGATTGAGGATCTAGTATTGGAGATTGATTATTTAGGATTGAAGATAGAGGGTTGAGGATTGAGGATTGAGGATTGAGAATTGAGAATTGAGGATGAGGACTGAGGTTTGAGGATTGAGAATTGAGGATTGAGGATTGAGTGTTGAAGATTCAGTATTGAGGATTGAAGATAGAGAATTGTGGATTGAGGATTTAACATTGAGGTCTGAGTGTTGAGGGTTGAGTGATGAGAATTGACGTTTGTGGATAGAGATATGCAGATTCGAAGATTGCAGATTGAGTATTGAGTATTGAAGACTGTGAATTGAGGGTATTCTATTGAGGATTGATGATTGGCAACTGATTGTTGAGGACTGAGGGCTGAAGATTTAGGATTCAGGATTGAGGATTCAGAATTGAGGTTTGAGGACTGAGGATTGAGGATTGAAGATTGAGTATTGAGGATTGAGGACTGAGGATTGAGGATTGAGGATTGAGGATTGAGGATTGAAGATTGAGTATTGAGGATTGAAGAGTGAGGATTGAGGACTGAGGATTGAGGATTGAGTATTGAGGATTGAGGATTGAGGATTGAAGATTGAGTACTGAGGATTGAAGATTGAGGATTGTGGATTGAAGATTGAGTATTGAGGATTGAAGAATGAGGATTGTGAATTGAGGATTGAGAATTGACGATGAGGGCTGAGGGTTGAGGATTGAGGTTTGAGGACTGAGGACTGAGGATTGAGGATTGAGAATTGAGGATTGAGGATTGAGGATTGAGGATTGAGGATTGAAGATTGAGCATTGGGTATTGAGGATTGAACATTGAGGATTGAGGATTGAGTATCGAGGATTGAGGATTGAGGATTGAAGATTGAATATTGATGATTGCAGTTTGAGGATTGAGGATTGAAGATTGAGGATTGAGGACTGAGGATTGAGGATTGAGTATTGAGGATTGAGGATTGAGGATTGAAGATTGAGTATTGAGGTAGAAGATTGAGGATTGAGGACTGAGGATTGAGGATTGAGTATTGAGGATTGAGGATTGATGATTGAAGATTGAGTATTGAGGATTGAAGACTGAGGATTGTGGATTGAAAATTGAGTATTGAGGAATGAAGATTGAGGTTTGAGGATTGAGGATTGAGAATTGACGATGAGGGCTGCGGGTTGAGGGTTGAGGTTTGAGGACTGAGGACTGAGGATTGAGGATTGAGAACTGAGGATTGAGGATTGAGGATTGAGGATTGAAGATTGAGGATTGGGTATTGAGGATTGAACATTGAGGATTGAGGATTGAGGATCGAGGATTGAGGGTTGAGGATTGAAGATTGAATATTGATGATTGAAGATTGAGGATTGAGGACTGAGGGTTGTGGATTGAGGACGAGGACTGAGGGTTGATTATTGATGTTTGAGGTCAGAAGATTGAGGATTGAGGATTGAGAATTGAGGATTGAGGATTGAGGATTGAAGATTGAGGATTGGGTATTGAGGATTGAAGAATGAGGACAGAGGATTTAGGATTGAGGATCGAGGATTGAAGATTGAGTATTGAGGATTGAATATTGAGGATTGAGGATTGGGGATTGAAGATTGAGGATTGAGGATTCAGGATTGAGGATTGAGGATTGAAGGTTGAGGATTGAGGATTGATGACTAAATATTGAGTGTTGAGGATTGAAGACTGAGCATTGATGATTGAGGATTGAGGATTGAGGATTGAGGATTGAGGATTGAGGATTGAGGATTGAGGATTGAGCATTGAGGATTGAGGATTGAGGATTGAGGGTTGAGGATTGAGGATTGAGGATTGAGGATTGAGGATTGATGATTGAGGATTGAGGATTGAGGATTGAGGAGTGAGGGTTGATGATTGAGGATTGAGGTTTGAGGATTGAGGATTGAGGATTGAGGATTGATGATTGAGGACTGAGGATTGAGGAATGAGGATTGATGGCTGCAGGTTGATGATTGAAGGTAGAGAATTGAGGACTGAGGATTGAGGATTGAGTATTGAGGATTGAGGATTGAGAATCGAAGATTGTGGATTGGGTATTGAGGATTGAAGAATGAGGATTGAGGATTGAGGATTGAGGATAGAGGATTGAAGGTTGAGTATTGAGGATTGAAGATTGACGATTGAGGATTGTGGGTTGAAGATTGTGTATTGAACATTGAGGACTGAGTGTTGAGGGTTCAGTGGTGAGAATTGATGTTTGTGGATAGAGGTTTGAAGATTGCAGAATGAGTATTGTGTATTGAAAACTGTGAATTGAGGATATTCCATTGAGGATTGAGGATTGTAACCTGATTGTTGAGGACTGAGGGCTGAAGATTGAGGATTCAGGGTTGAGGATTCAGAATTGAGGTTTGAGGACTGAGGATTGAGTATTGAGGATTGAAGATTGAGTATTGAGGATTGAAGATTGAGTATTGAGGATTGAAGATTGACGATTGAGGATTGTGTGTTGAAGATTGAGTATTGAACACTGAGGACTGAGTGTTGAGGGTTCAGTGATGAGAATGGATGTTTGTGGATAGAGGTTTGAAGATTGCAGATTGAGTATTGAGTATTGAAAACTGTGAATTGAGGATATTCTATTGAGGATTGAGGATTGTCAACTGATAGCTGAGGTCTGAGGCCTGAAGATTGAGGATTCAGGATTGAGGATTCAGAATTGAGGTTTGAAGACTGAGTATTGAGGATTGAAGAATGATTATTGAGGATTGAGGGTTGAGAATTGAGGATTGAGGATTGAGGAATGAGGATTGCGGATTGGGTAATGAGGATTGAAGAATGAGGATTGAGAATTGAGGATTGAGGATTGAGGATTGAAGATTGAGTATTGAGGATTGAAGATTGAGGATTGAGGACTGAGGGTTGAGGATTGAGTATTGAGGATTGCGGATTGAGGATTAAAGATTGAGTATTGAGGATTGAAGATTGAGGATTGTAGATTGAAGATTGAGTATTGAGGATTGAAGATTGAGGATTGAGGATTGAGGGTTGAGGTTTGAGGACGAGGGCTGAGGGTTGTGGATTGAGGTTTGAGGACAGAGAATTGAGGATTGAGGATTGAGAATTGATAATTGAGGATTGAGGATTGAAGATTTAGGATTGGGTATTGAGGATTGAGGATTGGGGATTGAGGATCTAGTATTGGAGATTGATTATTTAGGATTGAAGATAGAGGGTTGAGGATTGAGGATTGAGGATTGAGAATTGAGAATTGAGGATGAGGACTGAGGTTTGAGGATTGAGAATTGAGGATTGAGGATTGAGTGTTGAAGATTCAGTATTGAGGATTGAAGATAGAGAATTGTGGATTGAGGATTTAACATTGAGGTCTGAGTGTTGAGGGTTGAGTGATGAGAATTGACGTTTGTGGATAGAGATATGCAGATTCGAAGATTGCAGATTGAGTATTGAGTATTGAAGACTGTGAATTGAGGGTATTCTATTGAGGATTGATGATTGGCAACTGATTGTTGAGGACTGAGGGCTGAAGATTTAGGATTCAGGATTGAGGATTCAGAATTGAGGTTTGAGGACTGAGGATTGAGGATTGAAGATTGAGTATTGAGGATTGAGGACTGAGGATTGAGGATTGAGGATTGAGGATTGAGGATTGAAGATTGAGTATTGAGGATTGAAGAGTGAGGATTGAGGACTGAGGATTGAGGATTGAGTATTGAGGATTGAGGATTGAGGATTGAAGATTGAGTACTGAGGATTGAAGGTTGAGGATTGTGGATTGAAGATTGAGTATTGAGGATTGAAGAATGAGGATTGTGAATTGAGGATTGAGAATTGACGATGAGGGCTGAGGGTTGAGGATTGAGGTTTGAGGACTGAGGACTGAGGATTGAGGATTGAGAATTGAGGATTGAGGATTGAGGATTGAGGATTGAGGATTGAAGATTGAGCATTGGGTATTGAGGATTGAACATTGAGGATTGAGGATTGAGTATCGAGGATTGAGGATTGAGGATTGAAGATTGAATATTGATGATTGCAGTTTGAGGATTGAGGATTGAAGATTGAGGATTGAGGACTGAGGATTGAGGATTGAGTATTGAGGATTGAGGATTGAGGATTGAAGATTGAGTATTGAGGTAGAAGATTGAGGATTGAGGACTGAGGATTGAGGATTGAGTATTGAGGATTGAGGATTGATGATTGAAGATTGAGTATTGAGGATTGAAGACTGAGGATTGTGGATTGAAAATTGAGTATTGAGGAATGAAGATTGAGGTTTGAGGATTGAGGATTGAGAATTGACGATGAGGGCTGCGGGTTGAGGGTTGAGGTTTGAGGACTGAGGACTGAGGATTGAGGATTGAGAACTGAGGATTGAGGATTGAGGATTGAGGATTGAAGATTGAGGATTGGGTATTGAGGATTGAACATTGAGGATTGAGGATTGAGGATCGAGGATTGAGGGTTGAGGATTGAAGATTGAATATTGATGATTGAAGATTGAGGATTGAGGACTGAGGGTTGTGGATTGAGGACGAGGACTGAGGGTTGATTATTGATGTTTGAGGTCAGAAGATTGAGGATTGAGGATTGAGAATTGAGGATTGAGGATTGAGGATTGAAGATTGAGGATTGGGTATTGAGGATTGAAGAATGAGGACAGAGGATTTAGGATTGAGGATCGAGGATTGAAGATTGAGTATTGAGGATTGAATATTGAGGATTGAGGATTGGGGATTGAAGATTGAGGATTGAGGATTCAGGATTGAGGATTGAGGATTGAAGGTTGAGGATTGAGGATTGATGACTAAATATTGAGTGTTGAGGATTGAAGACTGAGCATTGATGATTGAGGATTGAGGATTGAGGATTGAGGATTGAGGATTGAGGATTGAGGATTGAGGATTGAGCATTGAGGATTGAGGATTGAGGATTGAGGGTTGAGGATTGAGGATTGAGGATTGAGGATTGAGGATTGATGATTGAGGATTGAGGATTGAGGATTGAGGAGTGAGGGTTGATGATTGAGGATTGAGGTTTGAGGATTGAGGATTGAGGATTGAGGATTGATGATTGAGGACTGAGGATTGAGGAATGAGGATTGATGGCTGCAGGTTGATGATTGAAGGTAGAGAATTGAGGACTGAGGATTGAGGATTGAGTATTGAGGATTGAGGATTGAGAATCGAAGATTGTGGATTGGGTATTGAGGATTGAAGAATGAGGATTGAGGATTGAGGATTGAGGATAGAGGATTGAAGGTTGAGTATTGAGGATTGAAGATTGACGATTGAGGATTGTGGGTTGAAGATTGTGTATTGAACATTGAGGACTGAGTGTTGAGGGTTCAGTGGTGAGAATTGATGTTTGTGGATAGAGGTTTGAAGATTGCAGAATGAGTATTGTGTATTGAAAACTGTGAATTGAGGATATTCCATTGAGGATTGAGGATTGTAACCTGATTGTTGAGGACTGAGGGCTGAAGATTGAGGATTCAGGGTTGAGGATTCAGAATTGAGGTTTGAGGACTGAGGATTGAGTATTGAGGATTGAAGATTGAGTATTGAGGATTGAAGATTGAGTATTGAGGATTGAAGATTGACGATTGAGGATTGTGTGTTGAAGATTGAGTATTGAACACTGAGGACTGAGTGTTGAGGGTTCAGTGATGAGAATGGATGTTTGTGGATAGAGGTTTGAAGATTGCAGATTGAGTATTGAGTATTGAAAACTGTGAATTGAGGATATTCTATTGAGGATTGAGGATTGTCAACTGATAGCTGAGGTCTGAGGCCTGAAGATTGAGGATTCAGGATTGAGGATTCAGAATTGAGGTTTGAAGACTGAGTATTGAGGATTGAAGAATGATTATTGAGGATTGAGGGTTGAGAATTGAGGATTGAGGATTGAGGAATGAGGATTGCGGATTGGGTAATGAGGATTGAAGAATGAGGATTGAGAATTGAGGATTGAGGATTGAGGATTGAAGATTGAGTATTGAGGATTGAAGATTGAGGATTGAGGACTGAGGGTTGAGCATTGAGTATTGAGGATTGCGGATTGAGGATTAAAGATTGAGTATTGAGGATTGAAGATTGAGGATTGTAGATTGAAGATTGAGTATTGAGGATTGAAGATTGAGGATTGAGGATTGAGGATTGTGGATTGAACATTGAGTATTGAGGATTGAAGATTGAGGATTGAGGATTGAGGATTGAGAATTGACGATGAGGGCTGCGGGTTGAGGGTTGAGGTTTGAGGACTGAGGACTGAGAATTGAGGATTGAGAATTGAGGATTGAGGATTGAGGACTGAGGATTGAAGATTGAGGATTGGGTATTGAGGATTGAATATTGAGGATTGAGGACTGAGGGCTGAAGATTGAGGATTCAGGGTTGAGGATTCAGAATTGAGGTTTGAGCACTGAGGATTGAGGATTGAGGATTGAAGATTGAGTATTGAGGATTGAAGATTGAGGATTGAGGATTGAGGATTGAGGATTGAGGATGAGGGCTGAGGGTTGAGGATTGAGGTTTAAGGACTGAGGACTGAGGATTGAGGATTGAGAATTGAGGATTGAGGATTGAGGATTGAAGATTGAGGATTGGGTATTGAGGATTGAAGAATGAGGATTGAGGATTGAGGACTGAGGATAGAGGATTGAAGATTGAGTATTGAGGATTGAAGATTGACGATTGAGGATTGTGTGTTGAAGATTGAGTATTGAACATTGAGGTCTGAGTGTTGAGGGTTCAGTGATGAGAATTGATGTTTGTGGATAGAGGTTTGAAGATTGCAGATTGAGTATTGAGTATTGAAAACTGTGAATTGAGGATATTCTATTGAGGATTGAGGATTGTCAACTGATTGCTGAGGACTGAGGCCTGAAGATTGAGGATTCAGGATTGAGGATTCAGAATTGAGGTTTGAAGACTGAGGATTGAGGATTGAAGAATGATTATTGAGGATTGAGTGTTGAGAATTGAGGATTGAGGATTGAGGATTGTGGATTGTGTAATGAGGATTGAAGAATGAGGATTGAGAATTGAGGATTGAGGATTGAGGATTGAAGATTGAGTATTGAGGATTGAAGATTGAGGATTGAGGACTGAGGATTGAGGATTGAGTATTGAGGATTGAGGATTGAGGATTAAAGATTGAGTATTGAGGATTGAAGATTGAGGATTGCGGATTGAAGATTGAGTATTGAGGATTGAAGATTGAGGATTGAGGATTGAGGGTTGAGGTTTGAGGACGAGGACTGAGGGTTGAGGATTGAGCTTTGAGGACAGAGAATTGAAGATTGAGTATTGAGGATTGAGGACTGAGGATTGAAGAATGAGGATAGAGGATTGTGGTTTGAGGATTGAGGATTGAGGATTGAGGATTGAGGATTGAGGATTGAGGATTGAGGATTGAGGATTGAGGGTTGAGGATTGAGGATTGAGGATTGATGATTGAGGATTGAGGATTGAGGATTGAGGAGTGAGGGTTGAGGATTGAGGATTGAGGTTTGAGGATTCAGGATTGAGGATTGAGGATTGATGATTGAGGACTGAGGATTGAGGAATGAGGATTGATGGCTGCAGGTTGATGATTGAAGGTAGAGAATTGAGGATTGAGTATTGAGGATTGAGGATTGAGGATCGAGAATTGAATATTGAGGATTGAGGATTGGGGATAGGATATTGTGGATTGAGTATTGAGGATTGAGGATTGAGGATTGAAGATTGAGTATTGAGGCAGAAGATTGAGGATTGAGGACTGAGGATTGAGGATTGAGTATTGAGGATTGTGGATTGGGGATTGAAGATTGAGTATTGAGGATTGAAGATTGAGGATTGTGGATTGAAGATTGAGTATTGAGGATTGAAGATTGAGGATTGAGGATTGGGTATTGAGGATTGAAGAATGAGGATAGAGGATTGAGGTTTGAGGATTGAGGATTGAGGATTGAGGATTGAGGATTGAGGATTGAGGATTGAGGATTGAGGATTGAGGGTTGAGGATTGAGGATTGAGGGTTGAGGATTGAGGATTGATGATTGAGGATTGAGGATTGAGGATTGAGGAGTGAGGGTTGATGATTGAGGATTGAGGTTTGAGGATTGAGGATTGAGGATTGAGGATTGATGATTGAGGACTGAGGATTGAGGAATGAGGATTGATGGCTGCAGGTTGATGATTGAAGGTAGAGAATTGAGGATTGAGTATTGAGGATTGAGGATTGAGGATCGAGAATTGAATATTGAGGATTGAGGATTGGGGATAGGATATTGTGGATTGAGTATTGAGGATTGAGGATTGAGGATTGAAGATTGAGTATTGAGGCAGAAGATTGAGGATTGAGGACTGAGGATTGAGGATTGAGGATTGAGGATTGAGACTTGAGGATTGAGGATTGAGGATTGAAGTTTGAGGATTGGGCATTGAGGATTGTACACTGAGGACTGAGTGTTGAGGGTTGAGTGATGAGAATTGATGTTTGTGGATAGAGATTTGAAGATTGCAGATTGAGTATTGTGAATTGAAAACTGTGAATTGAGGAGATTCTATTGAGGATTGTGGATTGTCACCCGATTGTTGAGGACTGAGGTCTGAAGATTGAGGATTCAGGATTGAGGATTCAGGATAGAGGACGAGGACTGAGGGTTGAGTATTGATGTTTGAGGTCTGAGGATTGAGGATTGCGGATTGTGGATTGAGGATTGAAGATTGAGGATTAAGGATTGAAGATTGAGTATTGAGGTTTGAAGACTGACGATTGAGGGTTGAGGATTGAGGATTGGGGATTGAGGATTGAGGATTGATGACTGAGTATTGAGGATTGAAGATTGAGGATTGAGGATTGAGGATTGTGGATTGAGGATTGAAGATTGAGGATTGGGGACTGAGCGTTGAGTGTTGAGTGATGAGAATTGGTGTTTGTGGATAGAGATTTAAAGATTTCAGATTGAGTATTGTGTATTGAAGTCTGTGAATTGATGATATTCTATTGAGGATTGAGAATTGACAACTGATTGTTGCGGACTGAGGTCTGAAGATTGAGGATTCAGGATTGAGGATTCAGGATTGAGGACGAGGACTGAGGGTTGAGTATTGATGTTTGAGGTCTGAGGATTAAAGAATGAGGATTGAGAATTGGGGATTGAGGATTGAGGATTGAAGATTGAGGATTGGGTATTGAGGATTGAAGAATGAGGATTGAGGATTGAGGATTGAGGTTGAAGATTGAGGATTGAGAACTGAGGATTGAGGATTGAGTATTGAGGATTGAGGATTGAGGATTGAGGATTGAAGATTGAGGATTGGGTATTGAGGATTGAAGAATGAGGACTGAGGACTTAGGATTGAGGATCGAGGATTGAAGATTGAGTATTGAGGATTGAATGTTGAGGATTGAGGATTGAGGATTGAGGATTGAGGATTGAGGATTGAGGATTCAGGATTGAGGATTGAGGATTGAAGATTGAGGATTGAGGATTTAGGACAAGGACTGACGGTTGAGGATTGAGGTTTGAGGTCTGAGGATTGAAGATAGAGGGTTGAGGATTGAGGATTGAGGATTGAGGATCGAGGATTGGGGCTTGAGGATTGAAGATTGAACATTGATGATTGAAGATTGAGGATTGAGGATTGAGGGTTGTGGATTGAGGACGAGGACTGAGGGTTGAGTATTGATGTTTGAGGTCTGAGGATTGGGGATTGAGGATTGAGAATCGTGGATTGAGGGTTGAGGATTGAAGATTGAGGATTGGGTATTGAGGATTGAAGAATGAGGACAGAGGATTTAGGATTGAGGAATGAGGATTGAAGATTGAGTATTGAGGATTGAAGATTGAGGATTGAGGATTGAGGATTGAGGATTGAGGGTTGTGGACTGAGGATTGAGGATTGATGATTGAGGATTGAGGCTTGAGGATTGAGGATTGAGGATTGAAGATTGAGGATTGCGAATCGAGGATGAGGGCTGAAGGTTGAGTATTGAGGATTGAAGACTGACGATTGAGGACTGAGGACTGAGGGTTGAGGATTTAGGATTGAGAATTGAGGATTGAGGATTGAGGATTGAAGATTGAGGATTGGGTATTGAGGATTGAAGAATCAGGATTGAGGATTGAGGATTGAGGATTGAGGATTGAGGATTGAAGATTGAGGATTGAGAATTGAGGATTGAGGATTGAAGATTGAGTATTGAGGATTGAAGGTTGAGGATTGAGGATTGAGGATTGAGGATTGAGGATTGAAGATTGAGGATTGAGGATTGAGGATTGAGGATTGACGATTGACGATTGAGGATTGTGGATTGAAGATTGAGTATTGAACATTGAGGACTGAGTGTTGAGGGCTCAGTGATGAGAATTGATGTTTGTGGATAGAGGTTTGAAGATTGCAGATTGAGTATTGAGTATTGAAAACTGTGAATTGAGGATATTCTATTGAGGATTGAGGATTGTCAACTGATTGTTGAGGACTGAGGGCTGAAGATTGAGGATTCAGGATTGAGGATTCAGAATTGTGGTTTGAGGACTGAGGATTGAGGGTTGAAGATTGATTATTGAGGATCGAGGGTTGAGACTTGAGGATTGAGGATTGAGGACTGAAGTTTGAGGATTGGGCATTGAGGATGGAACACTGAGGACTGAGTGTTGAGGGTTGAGTGATGAGAATTGATGTTTGTGGATAGAGATTTGAAGATTGCAGATTGAGTATTGTGAATTGAAAACTGTGAATTGAGGATATTCTATTGAGGATTGTGGATTGTCACCCGATTGTTGAGGACTGAGGTCTGAAGATTGAGGATTCAGGATTGAGGATTCAGGATAGAGGACGAGGACTGAGGGTTGAGTATTGATGTTTGAGGTCTGAGGATTGAGGATTGCGGATTGTGGATTGAGGATTGAAGATTGAGGATTGAGGATTAAAGATTGAGTATTGAGGTTTGAAGACTGACGATTGAGGGTTGAGGATTGAGGATTGGGGATTGAGGATTGAGGATTGATGACTGAGTATTGAGGATTGAAGATTGAGGATTGAGGATTGAGGATTGTGGATTGAGGATTGAAGATTGAGGATTGGGGACTGAGCGTTGAGTATTGAGTCATGAGAATTGGTGTTTGTGGATAGAGGTTTAAAGATTTCAGATTGAGTATTGTGTATTGAAGTCTGTGAATTGATGATATTCCATTGAGGATTGAGAATTGACAACTGATTGTTGAGGACTGAGGTCTGAAGATTGAGGATTCAGGAATGAGGATTCAGGATTGAGGACGAGGACTGAGGGTTGAGTATTGATGTTTGAGGTCTGAGGATTAAAGAATGAGGACTGAGAATTGGGGATTGAGGATTGAGGATTGAAGATTGAGGATTGGGTATTGAGGATTGAAGAATGAGGATTGAGGATTGAGGATTGAGGTTGAAGATTGAGGATTGAGAACTGAGGATTGAGGATTGAGTATTGAGGATTGAGGATTGAGGATTGAAGATTGAGTATTGAGGATTGAAGATTGAGGATTGTGGATTGAAGATTGAGTATCGAGGATTGAAGATTGAGGATTGAGGATTGAGGATTTAGGATTGACGATGAGGGCTGCGGGTTGAGGGTTGAGGTTTGAGGACTGAGGACTGAGGATTGAGGATTGAGAATTGAGTATTGAGGATTGAAGATTGAGGATTGAGGATTGAGGATTGTGGATTGAGGATTGAAGATTGAGGATTGGGGACTGAGCGTTGAGTGTTGAGTGATGAGAATTGGTGTTTGTGGATAGAGATTTAAAGATTTCAGATTGAGTATTGTGTATTGAAGTCTGTGAATTGATGATATTCTATTGAGGATTGAGAATTGACAACTGATTGTTGAGGACTGAGGTCTGAAGATTGAGGATTCAGGATTGAGGATTCAGGATTGAGGACGAGGACTGAGGGTTGAGTATTGATGTTTGAGGTCTGAGGATTAAAGAATGAGGACTGAGAATTGGGGATTGAGGATTGAGGATTGAAGATTGAGGATTGGGTATTGAGGATTGAAGAATGAGGATTGAGGATTGAGGATTGAGGATTGAGGATTGAGGATTGAGGATTGAGGGTTGTGGACTGAGGATTGAGGATTGATGATTGAGGATTGAGGCTTGAGGATTGAGGATTGAGGATTGAAGATTGAAGATTGAGGCTTGAGGATTGAGGATTGAGGATTGAAGATTGAGGATTGACGATTGACGATTGAGGATTGTGGATTGAAGATTGAGTATTGAACATTGAGGACTGAGTGTTGAGGGCTCAGTGATGAGAATTGATGTTTGTGGATAGAGGTTTGAAGATTGCAGATTGAGTATTGAGTATTGAAAACTGTGAATTGAGGATATTCTATTGAGGATTGAGGATTGTCAACTGATTGTTGAGGACTGAGGGCTGAAGATTGAGGATTCAGGATTGAGGATTCAGAATTGTGGTTTGAGGACTGAGGATTGAGGGTTGAAGATTGATTATTGAGGATCGATGGTTGAGACTTGAGGATTGAGGATTGAGGACTGAAGTTTGAGGATTGGGCATTGAGGATTGAACACTGAGGACTGAGTGTTGAGGGTTGAGTGATGAGAATTGATGTTTGTGGATAGAGATTTGAAGATTGCAGATTGAGTATTGTGAATTGAAAACTGTGAATTGAGGATATTCTATTGAGGATTGTGGATTCTCACCCGATTGTTGAGGACTGAGGTCTGAAGATTGAGGATTCAGGATTGAGGATTCAGGATAGAGGACGAGGACTGAGGGTTGAGTATTGATGTTTGAGGTCTGAGGATTGAGGATTGCGGATTGTGGATTGAGGATTGAAGATTGAGGATTGAGGATTGAAGATTGAGTATTGAGGTTTGAAGACTGACGATTGAGGGTTGAGGATTGAGGATTGGGGATTGAGGATTGAGGATTGATGACTGAGTATTGAGGATTGAAGATTGAGGATTGAGGATTGAGGATTGTGGATTGAGGATTGAAGATTGAGGATTGGGGACTGAGCGTTGAGTGTTGAGTGATGAGAATTGGTGTTTGTGGATAGAGATTTAAAGATTTCAGATTGAGTATTGTGTATTGAAGTCTGTGAATTGATGATATTCTATTGAGGATTGAGAATTGACAACTGATTGTTGAGGACTGAGGTCTGAAGATTGAGGATTCAGGATTGAGGATTCAGGATTGAGGACGAGGACTGAGGGTTGAGTATTGATGTTTGAGGTCTGAGGATTAAAGAATGAGGACTGAGAATTGGGGATTGAGGATTGAGGATTGAAGATTGAGGATTGGGTATTGAGGATTGAAGAATGAGGATTGAGGATTGAGGATTGAGGTTGAAGATTGAGGATTGAGAACTGAGGATTGAGGATTGAGTATTGAGGATTGAGGATTGAGGATTGAAGATTGAGTATTGAGGATTGAAGATTGAGGATTGTGGATTGAAGATTGAGTATCGAGGATTGAAGATTGAGGATTGAGGATTGAGGATTTAGGATTGACGATGAGGGCTGCGGGTTGAGGGTTGAGGTTTGAGGACTGAGGACTGAGAATTGAGGATTGAGAATTGAGGATTGAGGATTGAGGATTATAGATTGAGTATTGAGGATTGAATATTCAGGATTGTGGTTTGAAGATTGAGTATTGAGTATTGAAGATTGAGGATTGAGTATTGAGGATTGAGAATTGACGATGAGGGCTGATGGTTGAGGATTGAGGTTTGAGGACTGAGGACTGAGGATTGAGGATTGAGAATTGAGGATTGAGGATTGAAGTCTGAGGATTAAAGATTGAGGATTGAGAATTGGGGATTGAGTATTGAGGGTTGAGTATTCAGGATTGAGGATTGAGTATTGAAGGTTGAGGATTGATGACTGAGGATTGAGGGTTTAGGATTGAGGATTGAGGATTCAAGATTGAGTGTTGAGGATTGAGGGTTGAGGATTGAGGATTGAGTATTGAGGATTGAAGATTGAGGATTGTGGATTGAAGATTGAGTATTGAGGATTGAAGATTGAGGATTGAGGATTGAGGATTGAGAATTGACGATGAGGGCTGAGGGTTGAGGATTGAGGTTTGAGGACTGAGGACTGAGGATTGAGGATTGAGAATTGAGGACTGAAGATTGAGGGTTGAGGACTGGGGATTGAGGATTGAGTATTGAGGATTGAGGATTGAGGATTAAAGATTGAGTATTGAGGATTGAAGATTGAGGATTGTGGATTGAAAATTGAGTATTGAGGATTGAAGATTGAGGATTGAGGATTGAGGATTGAGAATTGACGATGAGGGCTGAGGGTTCAGGATTGAGGTTTGAGGACTGAGGACTGAGGATTGAGGATTGAGAATTGAGGACTGAGGATTGAGGATTGAGGATTGAGAATTGATAATTGAGGATTGAGGATTGAAGATCTAGGATTGGGTATTGAGGATTGAGTATTGGGGATTGAGGATCTAGTATTGGAGATTGATTATTTGGGATTGAAGATAGGGGGTTGAGGATTGATGATTGAGGATTGAGAATTGAGGATGAGGACTGAGGTTTGAGGATTGAGGTTAGAGGAATGAGGATTGAGGATTGAGGATTGAGGATTCAGGATTCAGGATTGAGGATTGAGTATTGAAGGTTGAGGATTGATGACTGAGGATTGAGGGTTGAGGATTGAGGATTGAGGATTGAAGATTGAGTGTTGAGGATTGAGGGTTGAGGATTGAGTATTTGGTATTGAGGATTGAAGAATGAGGATTGAGGATTGAGGATTGTGGATTGAGGATTGAAGATTGAGTATTGAGGATTGAAGATTGACGATTGAGGATTGTGGATTGAGGATTGAGGATTGAACGTTGAGGACTGAGTGTTGAGGGTTCAGTGATGAGAATTGATGTTTGTGGATAGAGGTTTGAAGATTGCAGATTGAGTAATAAGTATTGAAAACTGTGAATTGAGGATATTCTATTGAGGATTGAGGATTGTCAACCGATTGTTGAGGTCTGAGGGCTGAACATTGAGGATTCAGGATTGAGGATTCAGAATTGAGGTTTGAGGACTGAGGATTGAGGATTGAAGGCTGATTATTGAGTATTGAGGATTGAGAATTGAGGATTGAGTATTGAGGATTGAAGATTGAGGATTGGGTATTGAGGATTGAAGAATAAGGATTGAGGATTGAGGTTTGAGGATTAAAGATTGAGCATTGAGGATTGAAGATTGAGGGTTGAGGACTGAGGATTGAGGATTGAGTATTGAGGATTGAGGATTGAGGATTAAAGATTGAGTATTGAGGATTGAAGATTGAGGATTGTGGATTGAAGATTGAGTATTGAGGATTGAAGATTGAGGACTGAGGATTGAGGATTGAGAATTGACGGTGAGGGCTGCGGGTTGAGGATTGAGGTTTGAGGACTGAGGACTGAGGATTGAGGATTGAGAATTGAGGAGTGAGGATTGAGGATTGAGGATTGAAGATTGAGGACTGGGGATTGAGGATTGAAGATTGACGATTGAGGATTGTGGATTGAGGATTGAGGATTGAACGTTGAGGACTGAGTGTTGAGGGTTGAGTGATGAGAATTGATGTTTGTGGATAGAGGTTTGAAGATTGCAGGTTGAGTATTGAGTATTGAAAACTATGTATTGAGGATATTCTGTTGAGGATTCAGGGTTGACAACTGATTGTTGAGGACAGAGGGCTGAAGATTGAGGATTCAGGATTGAGGATTCAGAATTGAGGTTTGAGGACTGAGGATTGAGGATTGAGGATTCAGGATAGAGGATTGAGGTTTGAGGATGAGGGCTGAGGGTTGAGTATTGAGGTTTGAGGACTGAGGACTGAGGATTGAGGATTGAGAATTGAGGATTGAGGATTGAGTGTTGAAGATTGAGGATTGGGTATTGAGGATTGAAGAATGAGGTTTGAGGATTGAGGATTGAGGATTGAGGATTGAAGATTGAGTATTGAGGTTTGAAGACTGACCATTGAGGGTTGAGGATTGAGGATTGAGGATTGAGGATTGAGGATCGATGATTGAGTATTGGGGATTGAAGATTGAGGATTGAGGATTGAGGATTGTGGATTGAGGATTGAAGATTGAGGATTGGGGACTGAGCGTTGAGTGTTGAGTGATGAGGATTGGTGTTTGTGGATAGAGATTTAAAGATTTCAGATTGAGTATTGGGTATTGAAAACTGTGAATTGATGATATCCTATTGAGGATTGAGAATTGACAACTGATTGTTGAGGACTGAGGTCTGAAGATTGAGGATTGAGGATTGAGGATTCAGGATTGAAGACGAGGACTGAGAGTTGAGTATTGACGTTTGAGGTCTGAGAATTGAGGATTGAGGATTGAGAATTGGGGATTGAGGATTGAGGATTGAAGATTGAGGATTGAGGTTTGAAGATTGAGGATTGGGTATTGAGGAATGAAGAATGAGGATTGAGGATTGAGGATTGAGGATTGAGGATTGAGGATTGAGTATTGAGGATTGAGGATTGAGGATTGAAGATTGAGTACTGAGGATTGAAGATTGAGGATTGTGGATTGAAGATTGAGTATTGAGGATTGAAGAATGAGGATTGTGAATTGAGGATTGAGAATTGACGATGAGGGCTGAGGGTTGAGGATTGAGGTTTGAGGACTGAGGACTGAGGATTGAGGATTGAGAATTGAGGATTGAGGATTGAGGATTGAGGATTGAGGATTGAAGATTGAGCATTGGGTATTGAGGATTGAACATTGAGGATTGAGGATTGAGTATCGAGGATTGAGGATTGAGGATTGAAGATTGAATATTGATGATTGTAGATTGAGGATTGAGGATTGAAGATTGAGGATTGAGGACTGAGGATTGAGGATTGAGTATTGAGGATTGAGGATTGAGGATTGTGGGTTGAGGATTGAAGATTGAATATTGATGATTGAAGATTGAGGATTGAGGACTGAGGGTTGTGGATTGAGGACGAGGACTGAGGGTTGATTATTGATGTTTGAGGTCAGAAGATTGAGGACTGAGGATTGAGAATCGAGGATTGAGGATTGAGGATTGAAGATTGAGGATTGGGTATTGAGGATTGAAGAATGAGGACTGAGGATTTAGGATTGAGGATCGAGGATTGAAGATTGGGTATTGAGGATTGAATATTGAGGATTGAGGACTGAGGGCTGAAGATTGAGGATTCAGGGTTGAGGATTCAGAATTGAGGTTTGAGGACTGAGGATTGAGGATTGAGGATTGAAGATTGAGTATTGAGGATTGAAGATTGAGGATTGAGGATTGAGGATTGAGGATTGAGGATGAGGGCTGAGGGTTGAGGATTGAGGTTTAAGGACTGAGGACTGAGGATTGAGGATTGAGAATTGAGGATTGAGTATTGAGGATTGAAGAGTGAGGATTGTGGATTGAAGATTGAGTATTGAGGATTGAAGAATGAGGATTGAGAATTGAGGATTGAGAATTGACGATGAGGGCTGAGGGTTGAGGATTGAGGTTTGAGGACTGAGGACTGAGGATTGAGGATTGAGAATTGAGGATTGAGGATTGAGGATTGAGGATTGAGGATTGAAGATTGAGGATTGGGTATTGAGGATTGAACATTGAGGATTGAGGATTGAGTATCGAGGATTGAGGATTGAGGATTGAAGATTGAATATTGATGATTGTAGATTGAGGATTGAGGATTGAAGATTGAGTATTGAGGACTGAGGATTGAGGATTGAGTATTGAGGATTGAGGATTGAGGATTGAAGATTGATTATTGAGGTAGAAGATTGAGGATTGAGGACTGAGGATTGAGGATTGAGTATTGAGCATTGAGGATTGAGGATTGAAGATTCAGTATTGAGGATTGAAGATTGATGATTGTGGATTGAACATTGAGTATTGAGGATTGAAGATTGAGGATTGAGGATTGAGGATTGAGAATTGACGATGAGGGCTGCGGGTTGAGGGTTGAGGTTTGAGGACTGAGGACTGAGAATTGAGGATTGAGAATTGAGGATTGAGGATTGAGGACTGAGGATTGAAGATTGAGGATTGGGTATTGAGGATTGAATATTGAGGATTGAGGACTGAGGGCTGAAGATTGAGGATTCAGGGTTGAGGATTCAGAATTGAGGTTTGAGCACTGAGGATTGAGGATTGAGGATTGAAGATTGAGTATTGAGGATTGAAGATTGAGGATTGAGGATTGAGGATTGAGGATTGAGGATGAGGGCTGAGGGTTGAGGATTGAGGTTTAAGGACTGAGGACTGAGGATTGAGGATTGAGAATTGAGGATTGAGGATTGAGGATTGAAGATTGAGGATTGGGTATTGAGGATTGAAGAATGAGGATTGAGGATTGAGGACTGAGGATAGAGGATTGAAGATTGAGTATTGAGGATTGAAGATTGACGATTGAGGATTGTGTGTTGAAGATTGAGTATTGAACATTGAGGTCTGAGTGTTGAGGGTTCAGTGATGAGAATTGATGTTTGTGGATAGAGGTTTGAAGATTGCAGATTGAGTATTGAGTATTGAAAACTGTGAATTGAGGATATTCTATTGAGGATTGAGGATTGTCAACTGATTGCTGAGGACTGAGGCCTGAAGATTGAGGATTCAGGATTGAGGATTCAGAATTGAGGTTTGAAGACTGAGGATTGAGGATTGAAGAATGATTATTGAGGATTGAGTGTTGAGAATTGAGGATTGAGGATTGAGGATTGTGGATTGTGTAATGAGGATTGAAGAATGAGGATTGAGAATTGAGGATTGAGGATTGAGGATTGAAGATTGAGTATTGAGGATTGAAGATTGAGGATTGAGGACTGAGGATTGAGGATTGAGTATTGAGGATTGAGGATTGAGGATTAAAGATTGAGTATTGAGGATTGAAGATTGAGGATTGCGGATTGAAGATTGAGTATTGAGGATTGAAGATTGAGGATTGAGGATTGAGGGTTGAGGTTTGAGGACGAGGACTGAGGGTTGAGGATTGAGCTTTGAGGACAGAGAATTGAAGATTGAGTATTGAGGATTGAGGACTGAGGATTGAAGAATGAGGATAGAGGATTGTGGTTTGAGGATTGAGGATTGAGGATTGAGGATTGAGGATTGAGGATTGAGGATTGAGGATTGAGGATTGAGGGTTGAGGATTGAGGATTGAGGATTGATGATTGAGGATTGAGGATTGAGGATTGAGGAGTGAGGGTTGAGGATTGAGGATTGAGGTTTGAGGATTCAGGATTGAGGATTGAGGATTGATGATTGAGGACTGAGGATTGAGGAATGAGGATTGATGGCTGCAGGTTGATGATTGAAGGTAGAGAATTGAGGATTGAGTATTGAGGATTGAGGATTGAGGATCGAGAATTGAATATTGAGGATTGAGGATTGGGGATAGGATATTGTGGATTGAGTATTGAGGATTGAGGATTGAGGATTGAAGATTGAGTATTGAGGCAGAAGATTGAGGATTGAGGACTGAGGATTGAGGATTGAGTATTGAGGATTGTGGATTGGGGATTGAAGATTGAGTATTGAGGATTGAAGATTGAGGATTGTGGATTGAAGATTGAGTATTGAGGATTGAAGATTGAGGATTGAGGATTGGGTATTGAGGATTGAAGAATGAGGATAGAGGATTGAGGTTTGAGGATTGAGGATTGAGGATTGAGGATTGAGGATTGAGGATTGAGGATTGAGGATTGAGGATTGAGGGTTGAGGATTGAGGATTGAGGGTTGAGGATTGAGGATTGATGATTGAGGATTGAGGATTGAGGATTGAGGAGTGAGGGTTGATGATTGAGGATTGAGGTTTGAGGATTGAGGATTGAGGATTGAGGATTGATGATTGAGGACTGAGGATTGAGGAATGAGGATTGATGGCTGCAGGTTGATGATTGAAGGTAGAGAATTGAGGATTGAGTATTGAGGATTGAGGATTGAGGATCGAGAATTGAATATTGAGGATTGAGGATTGGGGATAGGATATTGTGGATTGAGTATTGAGGATTGAGGATTGAGGATTGAAGATTGAGTATTGAGGCAGAAGATTGAGGATTGAGGACTGAGGATTGAGGATTGAGGATTGAGGATTGAGACTTGAGGATTGAGGATTGAGGATTGAAGTTTGAGGATTGGGCATTGAGGATTGAACACTGAGGACTGAGTGTTGAGGGTTGAGTGATGAGAATTGATGTTTGTGGATAGAGATTTGAAGATTGCAGATTGAGTATTGTGAATTGAAAACTGTGAATTGAGGAGATTCTATTGAGGATTGTGGATTGTCACCCGATTGTTGAGGACTGAGGTCTGAAGATTGAGGATTCAGGATTGAGGATTCAGGATAGAGGACGAGGACTGAGGGTTGAGTATTGATGTTTGAGGTCTGAGGATTGAGGATTGCGGATTGTGGATTGAGGATTGAAGATTGAGGATTAAGGATTGAAGATTGAGTATTGAGGTTTGAAGACTGACGATTGAGGGTTGAGGATTGAGGATTGGGGATTGAGGATTGAGGATTGATGACTGAGTATTGAGGATTGAAGATTGAGGATTGAGGATTGAGGATTGTGGATTGAGGATTGAAGATTGAGGATTGGGGACTGAGCGTTGAGTGTTGAGTGATGAGAATTGGTGTTTGTGGATAGAGATTTAAAGATTTCAGATTGAGTATTGTGTATTGAAGTCTGTGAATTGATGATATTCTATTGAGGATTGAGAATTGACAACTGATTGTTGCGGACTGAGGTCTGAAGATTGAGGATTCAGGATTGAGGATTCAGGATTGAGGACGAGGACTGAGGGTTGAGTATTGATGTTTGAGGTCTGAGGATTAAAGAATGAGGATTGAGAATTGGGGATTGAGGATTGAGGATTGAAGATTGAGGATTGGGTATTGAGGATTGAAGAATGAGGATTGAGGATTGAGGATTGAGGTTGAAGATTGAGGATTGAGAACTGAGGATTGAGGATTGAGTATTGAGGATTGAGGATTGAGGATTGAGGATTGAAGATTGAGGATTGGGTATTGAGGATTGAAGAATGAGGACTGAGGACTTAGGATTGAGGATCGAGGATTGAAGATTGAGTATTGAGGATTGAATGTTGAGGATTGAGGATTGAGGATTGAGGATTGAGGATTGAGGATTGAGGATTCAGGATTGAGGATTGAGGATTGAAGATTGAGGATTGAGGATTTAGGACAAGGACTGACGGTTGAGGATTGAGGTTTGAGGTCTGAGGATTGAAGATAGAGGGTTGAGGATTGAGGATTGAGGATTGAGGATCGAGGATTGGGGCTTGAGGATTGAAGATTGAACATTGATGATTGAAGATTGAGGATTGAGGATTGAGGGTTGTGGATTGAGGACGAGGACTGAGGGTTGAGTATTGATGTTTGAGGTCTGAGGATTGAGGATTGAGGATTGAGAATCGTGGATTGAGGGTTGAGGATTGAAGATTGAGGATTGGGTATTGAGGATTGAAGAATGAGGACAGAGGATTTAGGATTGAGGAATGAGGATTGAAGATTGAGTATTGAGGATTGAAGATTGAGGATTGAGGATTGAGGATTGAGGATTGAGGGTTGTGGACTGAGGATTGAGGATTGATGATTGAGGATTGAGGCTTGAGGATTGAGGATTGAGGATTGAAGATTGAGGATTGCGAATCGAGGATGAGGGCTGAAGGTTGAGTATTGAGGATTGAAGACTGACGATTGAGGACTGAGGACTGAGGGTTGAGGATTTAGGATTGAGAATTGAGGATTGAGGATTGAGGATTGAAGATTGAGGATTGGGTATTGAGGATTGAAGAATCAGGATTGAGGATTGAGGATTGAGGATTGAGGATTGAGGATTGAAGATTGAGGATTGAGAATTGAGGACTGAGGATTGAAGATTGAGTATTGAGGATTGAAGGTTGAGGATTGAGGATTGAGGATTGAGGATTGAGGATTGAAGATTGAGGATTGAGGATTGAGGATTGAGGATTGACGATTGACGATTGAGGATTGTGGATTGAAGATTGAGTATTGAACATTGAGGACTGAGTGTTGAGGGCTCAGTGATGAGAATTGATGTTTGTGGATAGAGGTTTGAAGATTGCAGATAGAGTATTGAGTATTGAAAACTGTGAATTGAGGATATTCTATTGAGGATTGAGGATTGTCAACTGATTGTTGAGGACTGAGGGCTGAAGATTGAGGATTCAGGATTGAGGATTCAGAATTGTGGTTTGAGGACTGAGGATTGAGGGTTGAAGATTGATTATTGAGGATCGAGGGTTGAGACTTGAGGATTGAGGATTGAGGACTGAAGTTTGAGGATTGGGCATTGAGGATGGAACACTGAGGACTGAGTGTTGAGGGTTGAGTGATGAGAATTGATGTTTGTGGATAGAGATTTGAAGATTGCAGATTGAGTATTGTGAATTGAAAACTGTGAATTGAGGATATTCTATTGAGGATTGTGGATTGTCACCCGATTGTTGAGGACTGAGGTCTGAAGATTGAGGATTCAGGATTGAGGATTCAGGATAGAGGACGAGGACTGAGGGTTGAGTATTGATGTTTGAGGTCTGAGGATTGAGGATTGCGGATTGTGGATTGAGGATTGAAGATTGAGGATTGAGGATTGAAGATTGAGTATTGAGGTTTGAAGACTGACGATTGAGGGTTGAGGATTGAGGATTGGGGATTGAGGATTGAGGATTGATGACTGAGTATTGAGGATTGAAGATTGAGGATTGAGGATTGAGGATTGTGGATTGAGGATTGAAGATTGAGGATTGGGGACTGAGCGTTGAGTATTGAGTCATGAGAATTGGTGTTTGTGGATAGAGGTTTAAAGATTTCAGATTGAGTATTGTGTATTGAAGTCTGTGAATTGATGATATTCTATTGAGGATTGAGAATTGACAACTGATTGTTGAGGACTGAGGTCTGAAGATTGAGGATTCAGGATTGAGGATTCAGGATTGAGGACGAGGACTGAGGGTTGAGTATTGATGTTTGAGGTCTGAGGATTAAAGAATGAGGACTGAGAATTGGGGATTGAGGATTGAGGATTGAAGATTGAGGATTGGGTATTGAGGATTGAAGAATGAGGATTGAGGATTGAGGATTGAGGTTGAAGATTGAGGATTGAGAACTGAGGATTGAGGATTGAGTATTGAGGATTGAGGATTGAGGATTGAAGATTGAGTATTGAGGATTGAAGATTGAGGATTGTGGATTGAAGATTGAGTATCGAGGATTGAAGATTGAGGATTGAGGATTGAGGATTTAGGATTGACGATGAGGGCTGCGGGTTGAGGGTTGAGGTTTGAGGACTGAGGACTGAGGATTGAGGATTGAGAATTGAGTATTGAGGATTGAAGATTGAGGATTGAGGATTGAGGATTGTGGATTGAGGATTGAAGATTGAGGATTGGGGACTGAGCGTTGAGTGTTGAGTGATGAGAATTGGTGTTTGTGGATAGAGATTTAAAGATTTCAGATTGAGTATTGTGTATTGAAGTCTGTGAATTGATGATATTCTATTGAGGATTGAGAATTGACAACTGATTGTTGAGGACTGAGGTCTGAAGATTGAGGATTCAGGATTGAGGATTCAGGATTGAGGACGAGGACTGAGGGTTGAGTATTGATGTTTGAGGTCTGAGGATTAAAGAATGAGGACTGAGAATTGGGGATTGAGGATTGAGGATTGAAGATTGAGGATTGGGTATTGAGGATTGAAGAATGAGGATTGAGGATTGAGGATTGAGGATTGAGGATTGAGGATTGAGGATTGAGGGTTGTGGACTGAGGATTGAGGATTGATGATTGAGGATTGAGGCTTGAGGATTGAGGATTGAGGATTGAAGATTGAAGATTGAGGATTGAGGATTGAGGGTTGTGGATTGAGGACGAGGACTGAGGGTTGAGTATTGATGTTTGAGGTCTGAGGATTGAGGATTGAGGATTGAGAATCGTGGATTGAGGGTTGAGGATTGAAGATTGAGGATTGGGTATTGAGGATTGAAGAATGAGGACAGAGGATTTAGGATTGAGGAAAGAGGATTGAAGATTGAGTATTGAGGATTGAAGATTGAGGATTGAGGATTGAGGATTGAGGATTGAGGGTTGTGGACTGAGGATTGAGGATTGATGATTGAGGATTGAGGCTTGAGGATTGAGGATTGAGGATTGAAGATTGAGGATTGACGATTGACGATTGAGGATTGTGGATTGAAGATTGAGTATTGAACATTGAGGACTGAGTGTTGAGGGCTCAGTGATGAGAATTGATGTTTGTGGATAGAGGTTTGAAGATTGCAGATTGAGTATTGAGTATTGAAAACTGTGAATTGAGGATATTCTATTGAGGATTGAGGATTGTCAACTGATTGTTGAGGACTGAGGGCTGAAGATTGAGGATTCAGGATTGAGGATTCAGAATTGTGGTTTGAGGACTGAGGATTGAGGGTTGAAGATTGATTATTGAGGATCGATGGTTGAGACTTGAGGATTGAGGATTGAGGACTGAAGTTTGAGGATTGGGCATTGAGGATTGAACACTGAGGACTGAGTGTTGAGGGTTGAGTGATGAGAATTGATGTTTGTGGATAGAGATTTGAAGATTGCAGATTGAGTATTGTGAATTGAAAACTGTGAATTGAGGATATTCTATTGAGGATTGTGGATTCTCACCCGATTGTTGAGGACTGAGGTCTGAAGATTGAGGATTCAGGATTGAGGATTCAGGATAGAGGACGAGGACTGAGGGTTGAGTATTGATGTTTGAGGTCTGAGGATTGAGGATTGCGGATTGTGGATTGAGGATTGAAGATTGAGGATTGAGGATTGAAGATTGAGTATTGAGGTTTGAAGACTGACGATTGAGGGTTGAGGATTGAGGATTGGAGATTGAGGATTGAGGATTGATGACTGAGTATTGAGGATTGAAGATTGAGGATTGAGGATTGAGGATTGTGGATTGAGGATTGAAGATTGAGGATTGGGGACTGAGCGTTGAGTGTTGAGTGATGAGAATTGGTGTTTGTGGATAGAGATTTAAAGATTTCAGATTGAGTATTGTGTATTGAAGTCTGTGAATTGATGATATTCTATTGAGGATTGAGAATTGACAACTGATTGTTGAGGACTGAGGTCTGAAGATTGAGGATTCAGGATTGAGGATTCAGGATTGAGGACGAGGACTGAGGGTTGAGTATTGATGTTTGAGGTCTGAGGATTAAAGAATGAGGACTGAGAATTGGGGATTGAGGATTGAGGATTGAAGATTGAGGATTGGGTATTGAGGATTGAAGAATGAGGATTGAGGATTGAGGATTGAGGTTGAAGATTGAGGATTGAGAACTGAGGATTGAGGATTGAGTATTGAGGATTGAGGATTGAGGATTGAAGATTGAGTATTGAGGATTGAAGATTGAGGATTGTGGACTGAAGATTGAGTATCGAGGATTGAAGATTGAGGATTGAGGATTGAGGATTTAGGATTGACGATGAGGGCTGCGGGTTGAGGGTTGAGGTTTGAGGACTGAGGACTGAGGATTGAGGATTGAGAATTGAGGATTGAGGATTGAAGATTGAGGATTGAGGATTGAGGATTGTGGATTGAGGATTGAAGATTGAGGATTGGGGACTGAGCGTTGAGTGTTGAGTGATGAGAATTGGTGTTTGTGGATAGAGATTTAAAGATTTCAGATTGAGTATTGTGTATTGAAGTCTGTGAATTGATGATATTCTATTGAGGATTGAGAATTGACAACTGATTGTTGAGGACTGAGGTCTGAAGATTGAGGATTCAGGATTGAGGATTCAGGATTGAGGACGAGGACTGAGGGTTGAGTATTGATGTTTGAGGTCTGAGGATTAAAGAATGAGGACTGAGAATTGGGGATTGAGGATTGAGGATTGAAGATTGAGGATTGGGTATTGAGGATTGAAGAATGAGGATTGAGGATTGAGGATTGAGGATTGAGGATTGAGGATTGAGGATTGAGGGTTGTGGACTGAGGATTGAGGATTGATGATTGAGGATTGAGGCTTGAGGATTGAGGATTGAGGATTGAAGATTGAAGATTGAGGATTGAGGATTGAGGGTTGTGGATTGAGGACGAGGACTGAGGGTTGAGTATTGATGTTTGAGGTCTGAGGATTGAGGATTGAGGATTGAGAATCGTGGATTGAGGGTTGAGGATTGAAGATTGAGGATTGGGTATTGAGGATTGAAGAATGAGGACAGAGGATTTAGGATTGAGGAATGAGGATTGAAGATTGAGTATTGAGGATTGAAGATTGAGGATTGAGGATTGAGGATTGAGGATTGAGGGTTGTGGACTGAGGATTGAGGATTGATGATTGAGGATTGAGGCTTGAGGATTGAGGATTGAGGATTGAAGATTGAGGATTGACGATTGACGATTGAGGATTGTGGATTGAAGATTGAGTATTGAACATTGAGGACTGAGTGTTGAGGGCTCAGTGATGAGAATTGATGTTTGTGGATAGAGGTTTGAAGATTGCAGATTGAGTATTGAGTATTGAAAACTGTGAATTGATGATATTCTATTGAGGATTGAGGATTGTCAACTGATTGTTGAGGACTGAGGGCTGAAGATTGAGGATTCAGGATTGAGGATTCAGAATTGTGGTTTGAGGACTGAGGATTGAGGGTTGAAGATTGATTATTGAGGATCGATGGTTGAGACTTGAGGATTGAGGATTGAGGACTGAAGTTTGAGGATTGGGCATTGAGGATTGAACACTGAGGACTGAGTGTTGAGGGTTGAGTGATGAGAATTGATGTTTGTGGATAGAGATTTGAAGATTGCAGATTGAGTATTGTGAATTGAAAACTGTGAATTGAGGATATTCTATTGAGGATTGTGGATTCTCACCCGATTGTTGAGGACTGAGGTCTGAAGATTGAGGATTCAGGATTGAGGATTCAGGATAGAGGACGAGGACTGAGGGTTGAGTATTGATGTTTGAGGTCTGAGGATTGAGGATTGCGGATTGTGGATTGAGGATTGAAGATTGAGGATTGAGGATTGAAGATTGAGTATTGAGGTTTGAAGACTGACGATTGAGGGTTGAGGATTGAGGATTGGAGATTGAGGATTGAGGATTGATGACTGAGTATTGAGGATTGAAGATTGAGGATTGAGGATTGAGGATTGTGGATTGAGGATTGAAGATTGAGGATTGGGGACTGAGCGTTGAGTGTTGAGTGATGAGAATTGGTGTTTGTGGATAGAGATTTAAAGATTTCAGATTGAGTATTGTGTATTGAAGTCTGTGAATTGATGATATTCTATTGAGGATTGAGAATTGACAACTGATTGTTGAGGACTGAGGTCTGAAGATTGAGGATTCAGGATTGAGGATTCAGGATTGAGGACGAGGACTGAGGGTTGAGTATTGATGTTTGAGGTCTGAGGATTAAAGAATGAGGACTGAGAATTGGGGATTGAGGATTGAGGATTGAAGATTGAGGATTGGGTATTGAGGATTGAAGAATGAGGATTGAGGATTGAGGATTGAGGTTGAAGATTGAGGATTGAGAACTGAGGATTGAGGATTGAGTATTGAGGATTGAGGATTGAGGATTGAAGATTGAGTATTGAGGATTGAAGATTGAGGATTGTGGATTGAAGATTGAGTATCGAGGATTGAAGATTGAGGATTGAGGATTGAGGATTTAGGATTGACGATGAGGGCTGCGGGTTGAGGGTTGAGGTTTGAGGACTGAGGACTGAGAATTGAGGATTGAGAATTGAGGATTGAGGATTGAGGATTATAGATTGAGTATTGAGGATTGAATATTCAGGATTGTGGTTTGAAGATTGAGTATTGAGTATTGAAGATTGAGGATTGAGTATTGAGGATTGAGAATTGACGATGAGGGCTGATGGTTGAGGATTGAGGTTTGAGGACTGAGGACTGAGGATTGAGGATTGAGAATTGAGAATTGAGGATTGAAGTCTGAGGATTAAAGATTGAGGATTGAGAATTGGGGATTGAGTATTGAGGGTTGAGTATTCAGGATTGAGGATTGAGTATTGAAGGTTGAGGATTGATGACTGAGGATTGAGGGTTTAGGATTGAGGATTGAGGATTCAAGATTGAGTGTTGAGGATTGAGGGTTGAGGATTGAGGATTGAGTATTGAGGATTGAAGATTGAGGATTGTGGATTGAAGATTGAGTATTGAGGATTGAAGATTGAGGATTGAGGATTGAGGATTGAGAATTGACGATGAGGGCTGAGGGTTGAGGATTGAGGTTTGAGGACTGAGGACTGAGGATTGAGGATTGAGAATTGAGGACTGAAGATTGAGGGTTGAGGACTGGGGATTGAGGATTGAGTATTGAGGATTGAGGATTGAGGATTAAAGATTGAGTATTGAGGATTGAAGATTGAGGATTGTGGATTGAAAATTGAGTATTGAGGATTGAAGATTGAGGATTGAGGATTGAGGATTGAGAATTGACGATGAGGGCTGAGGGTTCAGGATTGAGGTTTGAGGACTGAGGACTGAGGATTGAGGATTGAGAATTGAGGACTGAGGATTGAGGATTGAGGATTGAGAATTGATAATTGAGGATTGATGATTGAAGATCTAGGATTGGGTATTGAGGATTGAGTATTGGGGATTGAGGATCTAGTATTGGAGATTGATTATTTGGGATTGAAGATAGGGGGTTGAGGATTGATGATTGAGGATTGAGAATTGAGGATGAGGACTGAGGTTTGAGGATTGAGGTTAGAGGAATGAGGATTGAGGATTGAGGATTGAGGATTCAGGATTCAGGATTGAGGATTGAGTATTGAAGGTTGAGGATTGATGACTGAGGATTGAGGGTTGAGGATTGAGGATTGAGGATTGAAGATTGAGTGTTGAGGATTGAGGGTTGAGGATTGAGTATTTGGTATTGAGGATTGAAGAATGAGGATTGAGGATTGAGGATTGTGGATTGAGGATTGAAGATTGAGTATTGAGGATTGAAGATTGACGATTGAGGATTGTGGATTGAGGATTGAGGATTGAACGTTGAGGACTGAGTGTTGAGGGTTCAGTGATGAGAATTGATGTTTGTGGATAGAGGTTTGAAGATTGCAGATTGAGTAATAAGTATTGAAAACTGTGAATTGAGGATATTCTATTGAGGATTGAGGATTGTCAACCGATTGTTGAGGTCTGAGGGCTGAACATTGAGGATTCAGGATTGAGGATTCAGAATTGAGGTTTGAGGACTGAGGATTGAGGATTGAAGGCTGATTATTGAGTATTGAGGATTGAGAATTGAGGATTGAGTATTGAGGATTGAAGATTGAGGATTGGGTATTGAGGATTGAAGAATGAGGATTGAGGATTGAGGTTTGAGGATTAAAGATTGAGCATTGAGGATTGAAGATTGAGGGTTGAGGACTGAGGATTGAGGATTGAGTATTGAGGATTGAGGATTGAGGATTAAAGATTGAGTATTGAGGATTGAAGATTGAGGATTGTGGATTGAAGATTGAGTATTGAGGATTGAAGATTGAGGACTGAGGATTGAGGATTGAGAATTGACGGTGAGGGCTGAGGGTTGAGGATTGAGGTTTGAGGACTGAGGACTGAGGATTGAGGATTGAGAATTGAGGAGTGAGGATTGAGGATTGAGGATTGAACATTGAGGACTGGGGATTGAGGATTGAAGATTGACGATTGAGGATTGTGGATTGAGGATTGAGGATTGAACGTTGAGGACTGAGTGTTGAGGGTTGAGTGATGAGAATTGATGTTTGTGGATAGAGGTTTGAAGATTGCAGGTTGAGTATTGAGTATTGAAAACTATGTATTGAGGATATTCTGTTGAGGATTCAGGGTTGACAACTGATTGTTGAGGACAGAGGGCTGAAGATTGAGGATTCAGGATTGAGGATTCAGAATTGAGGTTTGAGGACTGAGGATTGAGGATTGAGGATTCAGGATAGAGGATTGAGGATTGAGGATGAGGGCTGAGGGTTGAGTATTGAGGTTTGAGGACTGAGGACTGAGGATTGAGGATTGAGAATTGAGGATTGAGGATTGAGTGTTGAAGATTGAGGATTGGGTATTGAGGATTGAAGAATGAGGTTTGAGGATTGAGGATTGAGGATTGAGGATTGAAGATTGAGTATTGAGGTTTGAAGACTGACCATTGAGGGTTGAGGATTGAGGATTGAGGATTGAGGATTGAGGATCGATGATTGAGTATTGGGGATTGAAGATTGAGGATTGAGGATTGAGGATTGTGGATTGAGGATTGAAGATTGAGGATTGGGGACTGAGCGTTGAGTGTTGAGTGATGAGGATTGGTGTTTGTGGATAGAGATTTAAAGATTTCAGATTGAGTATTGGGTATTGAAAACTGTGAATTGATGATATCCTATTGAGGATTGAGAATTGACAACTGATTGTTGAGGACTGAGGTCTGAAGATTGAGGATTGAGGATTGAGGATTCAGGATTGAAGACGAGGACTGAGAGTTGAGTATTGACGTTTGAGGTCTGAGAATTGAGGATTGAGGATTGAGAATTGGGGATTGAGGATTGAGGATTGAAGATTGAGGATTGAGGTTTGAAGATTGAGGATTGGGTATTGAGGATTGAAGAATGAGGATTGAGGATTGAGGATTGAGGATTGAGGATTGAAGATTGAGTATTGAGGTTGAAGATTGAGGATTGAGGACTGAGGATTGAGGATTGAGTATTGAGGATTGAGGATTGAGGATTGAAGATTCAGTATTGAGGATTGAGTATTGAACATTGAGGACTGAGTGTTGAGGGCTCAGTGATGAGAATTGATGTTTGTGGATAGAGGTTTGAAGATTGCAGATTGAGTATTGAGTATTGAAAACTGTGAATTGAGGATATTCTATTGAGGATTGAGGATTGTCAACTGGTTGTTGAGGACTGAGGGCTGAAGATTGATGATTCAGGATTGAGGATTCAGAATTGTGGTTTGAGGACTGAGGATTGAGGATTGAAGATTGATTATTGAGGATCGAGGATTGGGACTTGAGGATTGAGGATTGAGTATTGAAGTTTGAGGATAGGGCATTGAGGATTGAAGACTGAGGATTGATGATTGAGGATTGAGGATTGAGGATTGAGGATTGAGTATTGAGGACTGAGGATTGAAGATTGAGGATTGAGGATTGAGGATTAAAGATTGAGTATTGAGGATTGAAGATTGAGAATTGAGGATTGAGGATTGAACACTGAGGACTGAGTGTTGAGGGTTGAGTGATGAGAACTGATGTTTGTGGATAGAGATTTGAAGATTGCAGATTGAGTATTGTGAATTGAAAACTGTGAATTGAGGATATTCTATTGAGGATTGAGGATTGTCAACTGATTGTTGAGGACTGAGGGCTGAAGATTGAGGATTCAGGATTGAGGATTCAGAATTGAGGTTTGAGGACTGAGGATTGTGGATCGAAGATAGATTATTGAGGATTGAGGATTGAGAATTGAGGATTGAGGATTGAGGATTGAAGATTGAGGATTGGGTATTGAGGATTGAAGAATGAGGATTGAGGATTGAGGATTGACGATTGAGCATTGAAGATTGAGTATTGAGGATTGAAGATTGAGGATTGAGGACTGAGGATTGAGGATTGAGTATTGAGGATTGTGGATGGAGGATTGAGGATTAAAGATTGAGTATTGAGGATTGAAGATTGAGGATTGTGGATTGATGATTGGGTATTGAGGATTGAAGATTGAGGATTGAGGATTGAGGATTGAGAATTGACGATGAGGGCTGAGGGTTGAGGATTGAGGTTTCAGGACTGAGGACTGAGGATTGAGGATTGAGAATTGAGGACTGAGGATTGAGGATTGAGGATTGAGGATTGAAGATTGAGGATTGGGTATTGAGGATTGGACATTGAGGATTGAGGATTGAGGATCGAGGATTGAGGATTGAGGATTGAAGATTGAGGATTGAGGATTGATCATTAAAGATTGAGTGTTGAGGATTGAAGGTTGAGGATTGATGATTGAGGATTGAGGATTGAGGATTGAGGATTGAGGATTGAGTATTGAAGGTTGAGGATTGATGATTGAGTATTGAGGATTGAGGATTGAGGATTGAGTATTGAGGACTGAGGATTGAAGATTGAGGATTGAGGATTGAGGATTAAAGATTGAGTATTGAGGATTGAAGATTGAGAATTGAGGATTGAGGATTGAACACTGAGGACTGAGTGTTGAGGGTTGAGTGATGAGAATTGATGTTTGTGGATAGAGATTTGAAGATTGCAGATTGAGTATTGTGAATTGAAAACTGTGAATTCAGGATATTCTATTGAGGATTGTGGATTGTCACCCGATTGTTGAGGACTGAGGTCTGAAGATTGAGGATTCAGGATTGAGGATTCAGGATAGAGGACGTGGACTGAGGGTTGAGTATTGATGTTTGAGGTCTGAGGATTGAGGATTGCGGATTGAGGATTGAGGATTGAAGATTGAGGATTGAGGATTGAAGATTGAGTATTGAGGTTTGAAGACTGACGATTGAGGGTTGAGGATTGAGGATTGGGGATTGAGGATTGAGGATTGATGACTGAGTATTGAGGATTGAAGATTGAGGATTGAGGATTGAGGATTGTGGATTGGGGATTGAAGATTGAGGATTGGGGACTGAGCGTTGAGTGTTGAGTGATGAGAATTGGTGTTTGTGGATAGAGATTTAAAGATTTCAGATTGAGTATTGTGTATTGAAATCTGTGAATTGATGATATTCTATTGAGGATTGAGAATTGACAACTGATTGTTGAGGACTGAGGTCTGAAGATTGAGGATTCAGGATTGAGGATTCAGGATTGAGGACGAGGACTGAGGGTTGAGTATTGATGTTTGAGGTCTGAGGATTAAAGGATGAGGATTGAGAATTGGGGATTGAGGATTGAGGATTGAAGATTGAGGATTGGGTAGTGAGGATTGAAGAATGAGGATTGAGGATTGAGGTTGAAGATTGAGGATTGAGATCTGAGGATTGAGGATTGAGTATTGAGGATTGAGGATTGAGGATTGAAGATTGAGTATTGAGGATTGAAGATTGAGGATTGTGGATTGAAGATTGAGTATTGAGGATTGAAGATTGAGGATTGAGGATTGAGGATTTAGAATTGACGATGAGGGCTGCGGGTTGAGGGTTGAGGTTTGAGGACTGAGGACTGAGGATTGAGGATTGAGAATTGAGGATTGAGGATTGAGGATTATAGATTGAGTATTGAGGATTGAAGATTCAGGATTGTGGATTGAAGATTGAGTATTGAGGATTGAAGATTGAGGATTGAGTATTGAGGATTGAGAATTGACGATGAGGGCTGAGGGTTGAGGATTGAGGTTTGAGGACTAAGGACTGAGTGTTGAGGATTGAGGTTTGAGGAATGAGGATTGAGGATTGAGGATTGAAGATTGAGTATTTATGATTGAAGATTGAGGATTGAGGATTGAGGGTTGAGGATTGAGGACGAGGACTGACAGTGGAGGATTGTGGTTTGAGGATTGAAGATTGGGGATTGGGTATTGCGGATTGAAGAATGAGGATTGAGGATTGAGTATTGAGGATTGAGGATTGAAGATTGAGTATTGAGGATTGAAGACTGACGATTGAGGATTGAGGATTGAGGGTTGAGGTTTTAGGATTGAGAATTGAGGATTGAGGATTGAGGATTGAAGATTGAGGATTGGGTATTGAGGATTGAAGAATGAGGATTTCGGATTGAGGATTGGGGATTGAGGATTGAAGATTGAGGATTGAGAATTGAGGATTGAGGATTGAAGATTGAGTATTGAGGATTCAAGATTGAGGATTGAGTATTGAGGATTGAGGATTGAGGATTGAAGATTGAGGATTGGGGACTGAGCGTTGAGGGTTGAGTGATGAGAATTGATGTTTGTGGATGGAGATTTGAAGATTGAAGATTGAGGATTGAGTATTGAAAACTGAGAATTCAGGATATTCTATTGAGTATTGAGAATTTTGGATTGATGGTTGAGTATTGAGGATTAATGGTTGAGGGTTGTGTGTTGAATATTGAGGATTGGCGGATTGAGTATTGAAGATTGAAGACTGAGGGTTGAGGATTGAGGTTTGAGGACAGAGGATTGAGGATTGAGGATTGAGAATTGATAATTGAGGATTGAGGATTGAAGATTTAGGATTGGGTATTGAGGATTGAGGATTGGGGATTGAGGATCTAGTATTGGAGATTGATTATTTAGGATTGAAGATAGAGGGTTGAGGATTGAGGATTGAGGATTGAGGATCGAGGATTGGGGCTTGAGGATTGAAGATTGAACATTGATGATTGAAGATTGAGGATTGAGGATTGAGGGTTGTGGGTTGAGGACGAGGACTGAGGGTTGAGTATTGATGTTTGAGGTCTGAGGATTGAGGATTGAGGATTGAGAATCGAGGATTGAGGGTTGCGGATTGAAGATTGAGGATTGGGTATTGAGGATTGAAGAATGAGGACAGAGGATTTAGGATTGAGGAATGAGGATTGAAGATTGAGTATTGAGGATTGAAGATTGAGGATTGAGGATTGAGGATTGAGGATTGAGGGTTGTGGATTGAGGATTGAGGATTGATGATTGAGGATTGAGGCTTGACGATTGAGGACTGAGGATTGAGGGTTGAGGATTTAGGATTGAGGATTGAAGATTGAGGATTGAGAATTGAGGATTGTGGATTGAAGATTGAGTATTGCGGATTGAAGATTCAGGATTGTGGATTGAAGATTGAGTATTGAGGATTGAAGATTGAGTATTGAGGATTGAAGATTGAGGATTGAGTATTGAGGATTGAGAATTGACGATGAGGGCTGAGGGTTGAGGATTGAGGTTTGAGGACTGAGGCCTGAGGATTGAGGATTGAGAATTGAGGATTGAGGATTGAGGTCTGAAGATTAAAGATTGAGGATTGAGAATTGGGGATTGAGGATTGAGGGTTGAGGATTCAGGATTGAGGATTGAGTATTGAAGGTTGAGGATTGATGACTGAGGATTGAGGGTTGAGGATTGAGGATTGAGTATTGAAGATTGAGTGTTGAGGATTGAGGGTTGAGGATTGAGGATTGAGTATTGAGGATTGAGGATGAGGGCTGATTTTTGAGGTTTGAGGTTTAATGACTGAGGACTGAGGATTGAGGATTGAGAATTGAGGATTGAGGATTGAGGATTGAAGATTGAGGATTTGGTATTGAGGATTGAAGAATGAGGATTGAGGATTGAGGATTGTGGATTGAGGATTGAAGATTGAGTATTGAGGATTGAAGATTGACGCTTGAGGTTTGTGGATTGAAGATTGAGTATTGAACATCGAGGACTGAGTGTTGAGGGTTCAGTGATGAGAATTGATGTTTGTGGATAGAGGTTTGAAGATTGCAGATTGAGTAATGAGTATTCAAAACTGTGAATTGAGGATATTCTATTGAGGATTGAGGATTGTCAACTGATTGTTGAAGTCTGAGGGCTGAACATTGAGGATTCAGGATTGAGGATTCAGAATTGAGGTTTGAGGACTGAGGATTGAGGATTGAGGATTGAGAATTGAGGATTGAGGATTGAGGATTGAAGATTGAGGATTGGGTATTGAGGATTGAAGAATGAGGATTGAGGATTGAGGATTGAGGATTGAGGATTGAAGATTGAGCATTGAGGATTGAAGATTGAGGGTTGAGGACTGAGGATTGAGGATTGAGTATTGAGGATTGAGGATTGAGGATTAAAGATTGAGTATTGAGGATTGAAGATTGAGGACTGTGGATTGTGGATTGAAGATTGAGTATTGAGGATTGAAGATTGAGGATTGAGGATTGAGGATTGAGAATTGACGATGAGGGCTGAGGGTTGAGGATTGAGGTTGGAGGACTGAGGACTGAGGATTGAGGATTGAGAATTGAGGACTGAGGATTGAGGATTGAGGATTGAGAATTGATAATTGAGGATTGAGGATTGAAGATTGAGGATTGGGTATTGAGGATTGAGGATTGGGGATTGAGGATCTAGTATTGGAGATTGATTATTTAGGATTGAAGATAGGGGGTTGAGGATTGAGGATTGAGGATTGAGAATTGAGAATTGAGGATGAGGACTGAGGCTTGAGTATTGAGGTTTGAGGAATGAGGATTGATGATTGAGGATTGAGGATTGAGGATTCAGGATTGAGGATTGAGTATTGAAGGTTGAGGATTGATGACTGAGGATTGAGGGTTGAGGATTGAGGATTGAGGATTGAAGATTGAGTGTTGAGGATTGAGGGTTGAGGATTGAGGATTGAGTATTGAGGATTGAGGATGAGGGCTGAGATTTGAGGTTTGAGGTTTAATGACTGAGGACTGAGGATTGAGGATTGAGAATTGAGGATTGAGGTTTGAGGATTGAAGATTGAGGATTTGGTATTGAGGATTGAAGAATGAGGATTGAGTATTGAGGATTGTGGATTGAGGATTGAAGATTGAGTATTGAGGATTGAAGATTGACACTTGAGGATTGTGGATTGAAGATTGAGTATTGAACATCGAGGACTGAGTGTTGAGGGTTCAGTGATGAGAATTGATGTTTGTGGATAGAGGTTTGAAGATTGCAGATTGAGTAATGAGTATTGAAAACTGTGAATTGAGGATATTCTATTGAGGATTGAGGACTGTCAACTGATTGTTGAGGTCTGAGGGCTGAACATTGAGGATTCAGGATTGAGGATTCAGAATTGAGGTTTGAGGACTGAGGATTGAGGATTGAAGGTTGATTATTGATGATTGAGGATTGAGAATTGAGGATTGAGGATTGAGGATTGAAGATTGAGGATTGAGGATTGAGAATTGAGGATTGAGGATTGAGGATTGAAGATTGAGGATTGGGTATTGAGGATTGAAGAATGAGGATTGAGAATTGAGGATTGAGGATTGAGGATTGAGGACTGAAGATTGAGGATTGAGTATTGAGGATTGAAGATTTAGGATTGAGGATTGAGGATTGAGGATTGAGGATTGAGTATTGATGATTGAAGATTGAGGATTGAGGATTGAGGGTTGAGGATTGAGGACGAGGACTGACAGTTGAGGATTGTGGTTTGAGGGTTGAAGATTGGGGATTGGGTATTAAAGATTGAAGAATGAGGATTGAGGATTGAGGATTGAGTATTGAGGATTGAGGATTGAAGATTGAGTATTGAGGATTGAAGTCTGACGATTGAGGATTGAGGATTGAGGGTTGAGGATTTAGGATTGAGAATTGAGGAATGAGGATTGAGGATTGAAGATTGAGGATTGGGTATTGAGGGTTGAAGAATGAGGATTGAGGATTGAGGATTGGGGATTGAGGATTGAAGATTGAGGATTGAGAATTGAGGATTGAGGATTGAAGATTGAGTATTGAGGATTGAAGATTGAGGATTGAGGGTTGAGGATTGAGGATTGAGGATTGAAGATTGAGGATTGGGGACTGAGTGTTGAGGGTTGAGTGATGAGAATTGATGTTTGTGGACGGAGATTTGAAGATTGAAGATTGAGGATTGAGTATTGAAAACTGAGAATTCAGGATATTCTATTGAGTATTGAGAATTTTGGATTGATGGTTGAGTATTGAGGATTGATGGTTGAGGGTTGTGTGTTGAATATTGAGGATTGGCGGATTGAGTATTGAAGATTGAGGACTGAGGACTGAGGATTGAGTATTGAGGATTGAGGATTGAGTATTGAGGATTGAGGATTGAAGATTCAGTATTGATGAGTGGAGATTGCGGATAGATTATTGAGGGTTGAGGTTTGAGGTCGAGGACTGAGGGTTGAGGATTGAGGTTTGAGGACAGAGGATTGAGGATTGAGGATTGAGAATTGATAATTGAGGATTGAGGATTGAAGATTTAGGATTGGGTATTGAGGATTGAGTATTGGGGATTGAGGATCTAGTATTGGAGATTGATTATTTAGGATTGAGAGATAGAGGGTTGAGGATTGAGGATTGAGGATTGAGAATTGAGAATTGAGGATGATAACTGAGGTTTGAGGATTGAAGTTTGAGGAGTGAGGATTGAGGATTGAGGATTGAGGATTGAGGATTTAGGATTGAGTATTCAAGGTTGTGGATTGATGTCTGAGGATTGAGGATTGAAGAATGAGGATTGAGGATTGAGGATTGAGGATTGAGGATTGAAGATTGAGTATTGAGGTTTGAAGACTGACGATTGAGGGTTGAGGATTGAGGATTGAGGATTGAGTATTGAGGATTGAAGAATGAGGATTGAGGATTGAGGATTGAGGATTGAGGATTGAAGATTGAGTATTGAGGTTTGAAGACTGACGATTGAGGGTTGAGGATTGAGGATTGTGGATTGAGGATTGAAGATTGAGGATTGTGGACTGAGCGTTGAGGGTTGAGTGATGAGAATTGGTGTTTGTGGATAGAGATTTAAAGATTTCAGATTGAGTATTGGGTATTGAAAACTGTGAATTGATGATATTCTATTGAGGATTGAGAATTGACAACTGATTGTTGAGGGCTGATGTCTGAAGATTGAGGATTCAGGATTGAGGATTCAGGATTGAGGACGAGGACTGAGGGTTGAGTATTGATGTTTGAGGTCTGAGGATTGAGGATTGAGGATCGTGAATTGGGGATTGAGGATTGAGGATTGAAGATTGAGGATTGGGTATTGAGGATTGAAGAATGAGGATTGAGGATTGAGGATTGAGGATTGAGGATTGAAGATTGAGTATTGAGGTAGAAGATTGAGGATTGAGGACTGTGGATTGAGGATTGAGTATTGAGGATTGAGGATTGAGGATTGAAGATTGCGTATTGAGGATTGAAGATTGAGGATTGTGGATTGAAAATTGAACATTGAGGATTGAGGATTGAGGATCGAGGATTGAAGATTGAGTATTGAGGATTGAAGATTGAGGATTGAGGATTGAGGATTGAAGATTGAGGATTGATGATTGAAGATTGAGTATTGAGGACTGAAGATTGAGGATTGATGACTGACGATTGAGAATTGAGGATTGATGATTGCGGATTGAGGATTGAAGATTGAGTGTTGAGGATTGAATATTGATGATTGAGAATTGACAACTGATTGTTGAGCACTTAGGTCTGAAGATTGAGGATTCAGGATTGAGGATTCAGGATTGAGGTTTGAGGACTGAGGATTGAGGATTGGGTATTGCGGATTGAACATTGAGGATTGAGGATTGAGGATTGAGGACTGAGGATTGAGGACTGAAGATTGAATATTGAATATTGATGATTGAAGATTGAGTATTGAGGATTGAGGGCTGTGGATTGAGGACGAGGTCTGATGGTTGAGTATTGATGTTTGAGGTCTGAGGATTGAGGATAGAGGATTGAGAATTGAGGATTGGGGATTGAGGATTGACGATTGAGGATTGAGTATTGAGGATTAAGAATTGCGGATTGAGGATTGAGGATTGACGATTCAGTATTGAGGATTGAAGATTGAGGATTGAGGATTGAGGTTTGAGGACTGAGGACTGAGGATTGAGGATTCAGAATTGAGGATTCAGTATTGAGGATTGAAGATTGAGGATTGGGTATTGAGGATTGAAGAATGAGGATTGAGGATTGAGGATTGAGGATTGAGGATTGAAGATTGAGGATTGAGGATTGAGGATGGAGGATTGAAGATTGAGTATTGAGGATTGAAGATTGAGGATTGAGGATTAAGGACTGATGATTGATGATTGTAGATTGAGGATTGGGAACTGAGTGTTGAGTGTTGAGTGATGAGAATTGATGTTGGTGGATAGAGATTTGAAGATTGCAGATTGAGTATTGCGTATTGAAAACTCTGAACTGAGGATATTCTATTGAGGATTGAGGATTGACAACTGATTGTTGAGGACTGAGTGCTGAAGATTGAGGATTCAGGATTGAGGATTCAGGATTGAGGTTTCAGGACTGAGGATTGAGGATTGAGGATTGAGGATTGAGGATTGAGGACTGAGTATTGAAGATTGAGGATTGGGTATTGCGGATTGAACATTGAGGATTGGGTATTGAGGATTGAAGATTGAGGATTGAGGATTGAGGATTGAGGATTGAGGATTGAAGATTGAGTATTGAGGATTGAAGATTGAGGATTGAGGATTGAGGGTTGTGGATTGAGGACGAGGACTGAGTGTTGAGTATTGATGTTCGAGGTCTGAGGATTGGGGATTGCTGATTGAGAATTGAGGATTGAGGATTGAGGATTGAAGATTGAGGATTGGGTATTGAAGATTGAAGAATGAGGATTGAGGATTGAGGAATGAGGATTGAGGATTGAAGATTGAGTATTGAGGATTGAACATTGAGTATTGAGGATTGAGGATTGAGGATTGAGGATTGAGTATTCAGAATTTAGGTTTGAGGACTGAGGATTAAGGATTGAATATTGAGTATCGAGGATTGAAGAATGAGGATTGAGGATTGAGGATTGAGGATTGAAGATTGAGTATTGAGGTTGAAGATTGAGGATTGAGGACTGAGGATTGAGGCTTGAGGATAGAGGACTGAGGATTAAAAGATTGAGGGTTGAGGATTGAGGATCGAGGATGAGGGCTGAGGGTTGAGGATTGAGGGTTAAGTACTGAGGACTGAGAGTTGAGGATTGAGAATTGAGGATTCAGGATTGGGGATTGAAGATTGAGGATTGGGTATTGAGGATTGAAGAATGAGGATTGAGGATTGAGGATTGAGGATAGAGGATTGAAGGTTGAGTATTGAGGATTGAAGATTGACGATTGAGGATTGTGGGTTGAAGATTGAGTATTGAACATTGAGGACTGAGTGTTGAGGGTTCAGTGATGAGAATTGATGTTTGTGGATAGAGGTTTGAAGATTGCAGATTGAGTATTGAGTATTGAAAACTGTGAATTGAGGATATTCTATTGAGGATTGAGGATTGTCAACTGATTGTTGAGGACTGAGGGCTGAAGATTGAGGACTCAGGATTGAGGATTCAGAATTGAGGTTTGAAGACTGAGGATTGAGGATTGAAGAATGATTATTGAGGATTGAGGGTTGAGAATTGGGGATTGAGGATTGAGGAATGAAGATTGAGGATTGGGTAATGAGGATTGAAGAATGAGGATTGAGGATTGAGGATTAGGATTGAGGATTGAAGATTGAGTATTGAGGATTGAAGATTGAGGATTGAGGACTGAGGATTGAGGATTGAGTATTGAGGATTGAGGATTGAGGATTATAGATTGAGTATTGAGGATTGAAGATTGAGGATTGTGGATTGAAGATTGAGTATTGAGGATTGAAGATTGAGGATTGAGGATTGGGTATTGAGGATTGAAGAATGAGGATTGAGGATTGAGGATTGAGGATTGAGGATTGAAGATTGAGGATTGAGGATTGAGGATGGAGGATTGAAGATTGAGTATTGCGGATTGAAGATTGAGGATTGAGGATTGAGGACTGATGATTGATGATTGTAGATTGAGAATTGGGGACTGAGTGTTGAGGGTTGTGTGATGAGAATTGATGTTTGTGGATAGATATTTGAAGATTGCAGATTGAGCATTGAGTATCCAAAACTGTGAATTGATGATATTCTACTGAGGATTGAGAATTGACAACTGATTGTTCAGGACTGAGGGCTGAAGATTGAGGATTCAGGATTGAGAATTCAGAATTGAGGATTGAGGACTGAGGACTGAGGATTGAAGATTGAGTATTAAGGATTGAAGATTGAGGATTAAGGATTGAGGATTGGGTATTGAGGATCTAGGATTGAAAATTGTTTATTGAGTATTGAAGATTGAGCATTGATGACTGAGGATTCAGGATTGAGCATTGATGATTGCGGATTGAGTAGTGAAAATTGAGTATTGAGGATTGAATATTGAGGATTGAGGATTGAGGATTGAGGATTGAATGTTGAGTATTGTGGATTGAAGATTGAGGATTGAGGATTGACGATTGAGTATTGAGGATTTAGGTTTGAGGATTGACGATGAGGGCTGAGGGTTACGGATTGAGGTTTGAGGTCTGAGGACTGAGGATTTAGGATTGAGAATTGAGGATTGAGGATTGAGGATTGAAGATTGAGGATTGGGTATTGAGGATTGAAGAATGGGGATTGAGGATTGACGATTGAGGATTGGGGACTGTGGATTGGATATTCAGGATTGAGAATTGAGGATTGAGGATTGAAGATTCAGTATTGAGGATCGAGGATTGAGAATTGAGGATTGAGGGTTGAACATTGAGGACTGAGTGTTGAGGGTTGAGTGATGAGGATTGATGTTTGTGGATAGAGATTTGAAGATTGCAGATTGAGTATTGAGTATTGAAAACTGTGAATTGAGGATATTATACTGAGGATTGAGGATTGACAACTGATTGTTGAGGACTCAGGGCTGAAGATTGAGGATTGAGGATTGAGAATTGAGAATTGAGGATAAGGACTGAGTGTTGAGGATTGAGGTTTGAGGAATGAGGATTGAGGATTGAGGATTGAGGATTGAAGATTGAGTATTGATGATTGAAGATTGAGGATTGGGGATTGAGGATTAAGAATTGCGGATTGAGGATTGAGGATTGTAGATTCAGTATTGAGGATTGAAGATTGAGGATTGAGGATTGAGGATTGAGGATTGACTATGAGGGCTGAGGGTTGAGGATTGAGGTTTGAGGACTGAGGACTGAGGATTGAGGATTCAGAATTGAGGATTCAGGATTAAGGATTGAAGATTGAGTATTGGGTATTGAGGATTGAAGAATGAGGATTGAGGATTGAGGATTGAGGATTGAGGATTGAAGATTGAGGATTGAGGATTGAGGATGGAGGATTGAAGATTGAGTATTGAGGATTGAAGATTGAGGATTGAGGATTGAGGACTGATGATTGAGGATTGTAGATTGAGGATTGGGAACTGAGTGTTGAGTGTTGAGTGATGAGAATTGATGTTTGTGAATAGAGATTTGAAGATTGCAGATTGAGTATTGCGTATTGAAAACTCTGAACTGAGGATATTCTATTGAGGATTGAGGATAGACAACTGATTGTTGAGGACTGAGTGCTGAAGATTGAGGATTCAGGATTGAGGATCCAGGATTGAGGTTTGAGGACTGAGGATTGAGGATTGAGGATTGAGGATTGAGGATTGAGGACTGAGTATTGAAGATTGAGGATTGGGTATTGCGGATTGAACATTGAGGATTGGGTATTGAGGTTTGAAGAATGAGGATTGATGATTGAGGATTGAGGATTGAGGATTGAAGATTGAGTATTGAGGATTGAAGATTGAGGATTGAGGATTGAGGGTTGTGGATTGAGGACGAGGACTGACGGTTGAGTATTGATGTTCGAGGTCTGAGGACTGGGGATTGCTGATTGAAAATTGAGGATTGAGGATTGAGGATTGAAGATTGAGGATTGGGTATTGAAGATTGAAGAATGAGGATTGAGGATTGAGGAATGAGGATTGAGGATTGAAGATTGAGTATTGAGGATTGAACATTGAGTATTGAGGATTGAGGATTGAGGATTGAGGATTGAGGATTCAGAATTGAGGTTTGAGGACTGAGGATTAAGGATTGAATATTGAGTATCGAGGATTGAAGAATGAGGATTGAGGATTGAGGATTGAGGATTGAGGATTGAAGATTGAGTATTGAGGTTGCAGATTGAGGATTGAGGACTGAGGATTGAGGATTGAGTATTGAGGACTGAGGATTGAGGATTGAAGATTCAGTATTGAGGATTGAAGATTGAGGTTTGTGGATTGAAGATTGAGTATTGAGGATTGAAGGTTGAGGATTGAGGATTGAGGATTGAGAATTGACGATGAGGGCTGCGGGTTGAGGGCTGAGGTTTGAGGACTGAGGACTGAGGATTGAGGATTGAGAATTGATAACTGAGGATTGAGGATTGAAGATTACGGATTGGGTATTGAGGACTGAGGATTGGGCATTGAGGATCTAGTATTGGAGATTGATTATTTAGGATTGAAGATAGAGGGTTGAGGATTGAGGATTGAGAATTGAGAATTGAGGATGAGGACTGAGGTTTGAGGATTGAGGTTTGAGGAATGAGGATTGAGGATTGAGGATTTAGGATTGAGGATTCAGGATTGAGGATTGAGTATTGAAGGTTGAGGATTGATGACTGAGGATTGAGTGTTGAGGATTGAGGATTGAGGATTGAAGATTGAGTGTTGAGGATTGAGGGTTGAGGATTGAGGATTGAGTATTGAGGATTGAGAATGAGGGCTGAGGTTTGAGGTTTGAGGTTTAATGACTGAGGACTGAGGATTGAGGATTGAGAATTGAGGATTGAGGATTGAGGATTGAAGATTGAGGATTTGGTGTTGAGGATTGAAGAATGAGGATTGCGGATTGAGGATTGAGTATTGAGGATTGATGATTGAGTATTGAGGATTGATGATTGACGATTGAGGATTGTGGATTGAAGATTGAGTATTGAACATTGAGGACTGAGTGTTGAGGGTTAAGTGATGAGAATTGATGTTTGTGGATAGAGGTTTGAAGATTGCAGGTTGAGTATTGAGTATTGAAAACTGTGAATTGAGGATATTCTATTGAGTATTGAGAATTTTTGATTGATGGTTGAGCATAGAGGATTGATGGTTGAGGGTTGTGTGTTGAATATTGAGGATTGGCGGATTGAGTATTGAAGATTGAAGACTGAGGACAGAGGATTGAGTATTGAGGATTGAGGATTGAGTATTGAGGATTGAGGATTGAAGATTGAGTATTGATGAGAAGAGATTGCGGATTGACTATTGAGGGTTGAGGTTTGAGGACGAGGACTGAGGGTTGAGGATTGAGGTTTGAGGACAGAGGATTGAGGATTGAGGATTGAGAATTGATAATTGAGGATTGAGGATTGAAGATTTAGGATTGGGTATTGAGGATTGAGGATTGGGGATTGAGGATCTAGTATTGGGGATTGATTATTTAGGATTGAAGATAGAGGGTTGAGGATTGAGGATTGAGAATTGAGAATTGAGGATGAGGACTGAGGTTTGACGATTGAGGTTTGAGGAATGAGGATTGAGAATTGAGGATTGAGGATTGAGGATTGAGGATTGAGGGTTGAGGATCGAGTATTGATGGCTGAGGGTTGATGTCTGAGGATTGAGGATTGAGGATTGAGGATTGAGGTTTGAGGATTGAAGATTGAGTGTGGACGATTGAGGGTTGAGGATTGAGGTTTGAGTATTGAGGATTGAGGATGAGTGCTGAGGTTTGAGGTTTGAGGTTTAAGGACTGAGGACTGAGGATTGAGGATTGAGAATTGAGGATTGAGGATTGAGGATTTAAGATTGAGGATTTGGTATTGAGGAATGAAGAATGAGGATTGCGGATTGAGGATTGAGAATTGAGGATTGAAGATTGAGTATTGAGAATTGATGGTTGACGATTGAGGATTGTGGATTGAAGATTGAGTATTGAACATTGAGGACTGAGTGTTGAGGGTTCAGAGATAACAATTGATGTTTGTGGATAGAGGTTTGAAGATTGCAGATTGAGTATTGAGCATTGAAAACTGTTAATTGAGGATATTCTATTGAGGATTGAGGATTGTCAACTGATTGTTGAGGACTGAGGGCTGAAGATTGAGGATTCAGAGTTGAGGATTCAGAATTGAGGTTTGAGGACTGAGGATTGAGGATTGAAGATTGATTATTGAGGATTGTGGATTGAGAATTGAGGATTGAGGGTTGAGGATTGAAGATTGAGGATTGGGTATTGAGGATTGAAGAATGAGTATTGAGGATTGAGGATTGAGGATTGAGGATTGAAGATTGAGGATTGATAATTGAGGATTGTGGATTGAAGATTTAGTATTGAGGATTGAAGATTGAGGATTGAGGATTGTGGATTGAGGATTGAGGATTGAAGATTGAGGATTGGGTACTGAGTGTTGAAGGTTGAGTGATGAGAATTGATGTTTGTGGATGGAGATTTGAAGATTGAAGATTGAGGATTGAGTATTGAAAACTGTGAATTGAGGATATTCTATTGAGTATTGAGAATTTTTGATTGATGGTTGAGCATAGAGGATTGATGGTTGAGGGTTGTGTGTTGAATATTGAGGATTGGCGGATTGAGTATTGAAGATTGAAGACTGAGGACAGAGGATTGAGTATTGAGGATTGAGGATTGAGTATTGAGGATTGAGGATTGAAGATTGAGTATTGATGAGAAGAGATTGCGGATTGACTATTGAGGGTTGAGGTTTGAGGACGAGGACTGAGGGTTGAGGATTGAGGTTTGAGGACAGAGGATTGAGGATTGAGGATTGAGAATTGATAATTGAGGATTGAGGATTGAAGATTTAGGATTGGGTATTGAGGATTGAGGATTGGGGATTGAGGATCTAGTATTGGGGATTGATTATTTAGGATTGAAGATAGAGGGTTGAGGATTGAGGATTGAGAATTGAGAATTGAGGATGAGGACTGAGGTTTGACGATTGAGGTTTGAGGAATGAGGATTGAGAATTGAGGATTGAGGATTGAGGATTGAGGATTGAGGGTTGAGGATCGAGTATTGATGGCTGAGGGTTGATGTCTGAGGATTCAGGATTGAGGATTGAGGATTGAGGTTTGAGGATTGAAGATTGAGTGTGGACGATTGAGGGTTGAGGATTGAGGATTGAGTATTGAGGATTGAGGATGAGTGCTGAGGTTTGAGGTTTGAGGTTTAAGGACTGAGGACTGAGGATTGAGGATTGAGAATTGAGGATTGAGGATTGAGGATTTAAGATTGAGGATTTGGTATTGAGGAATGAAGAATGAGGATTGCGGATTGAGGATTGAGAATTGAGGATTGAAGATTGAGTATTGAGAATTGATGGTTGACGATTGAGGATTGTGGATTGAAGATTGAGTATTGAACATTGAGGACTGAGTGTTGAGGGTTCAGAGATAACAATTGATGTTTGTGGATAGAGGTTTGAAGATTGCAGATTGAGTATTGAGCATTGAAAGCTGTTAATTGAGGATATTCTATTGAGGATTGAGGATTGTCAACTGATTGTTGAGGACTGAGGGCTGAAGATTGAGGATTCAGAGTTGAGGATTCAGAATTGAGGTTTGAGGACTGAGGATTGAGGATTGAAGATTGATTATTGAGGATTGTGGATTGAGAATTGAGGATTGAGGGTTGAGGATTGAAGATTGAGGATTGGGTATTGAGGATTGAAGAATGAGTATTGAGGATTGAGGATTGAGGATTGAGGATTGAAGATTGAGGATTGAGAATTGAGGATTGTGGATTGAAGATTTAGTATTGAGGATTGAAGATTGAGGACTGAGGATTGAGGATTGAGGATTGAGGATTGAAGATTGAGGATTGGGTACTGAGTGTTGAAGGTTGAGTGATGAGAATTGATGTTTGTGGATGGAGATTTGAAGATTGAAGATTGAAGATTGAGTATTGAAAACTGAGAATTCAGGATATTCTATTGAGTATTGAGAATTTTGGATTGATGGTTGAGTATTGAGGATTGATGGTTGAGGGTTGTGTGTTGAATATTGAGGATTGGCTGATTGAGTATTGAAGATTGAGGACTGAGGCCTGAGGATTGAGTATAGAGGATTGAGGGTTGAGTATTGAGGATTGAGGATTGAAGATTGAGTATTGATGCGTGAAGGTTGCGGATTGATTATTGAGGTTTGAGGTTTGAGGACGAGGACTGAGGGTTGAGGATTGAGGTTTGAGGACAGAGGATTGAGGATTGAGAATTGAGAGTTGATAATTGAGGTTTGAGGATTGAAGATTTAGGATTGGTTATTGAGGATTGAGGATTGGCGATTGAGGATCTAGTATTGGAGATTGATTATTTAGGATTGAAGATAGAGGGTTGAGGATTGAGGATTGAGGATTGAGAATTGAGAATTGAGGATGAGGACTGAGGTTTGAGGATTGAGGTTTGAGGAATGAGGATTGAGGATTGAGGATTGAGGATTGAGGATTGAGGATTGAGGATTGAGTATTGAGGATTGAAGAGTGAGGATTGAGGATTGAGGATTGAGGATTGAGGATTGAAGATTGAGTATTGAGGATTGAAGACTGACGATTGAGGATTGAGGATTGAGGGTTGAGGATTTAGGATTGAGAATTGGGGATTGAGGATTGAGGATTGAAGATTGAGGATTGGGTATTGAGGATTGAAGAATGAGGATTGAGGATTGAGGATTGGGGATTGAGGATTGAAGAATGAGGATTGAGAATTGAGGATTGAGAATTGAAGATTGAGTATTGAGGATTGAAGATTTAGGATTGGGTATTGAGGATTGAGGATTGGAGATTGAGGATCTAGTATTGGAGATTGATTATTTAGGATTGAACATAGAGGGTTGAGGATTGAGGATTGAGGATTGAGAATTGAGAATTGAGGATGAGGACTGAGGTTTGAGGATTGAGGTTTGAGGAATGAGGATTGAGGATTGAGGATTGAGGATTGCGGATTGAGGATTGAGTATTGAGGATTGAGGATAAGGGCTCAGGTTTGAGGTTTGAGGTTTGAGTATTGATTCCTGCGAATTCAGGATATTCTATTGAGTATTGAGAATTGAGGATTGAGGATTGAGGATTGAAGATTGAGTATAGAGGATTGAAGATTGACGCTTGAGGATTGTGGATTGAAGATTGAGTATTGAACATCGAGGACTGAGTGTTGAGTGTTCAGTGATGAGAATTGATGTTTGTGGATAGAGGTTTGAAGATTGCAGGTTGAGTATTGAGCATTGAAAACTATGAATTGAGGATATTCTGTTGAGGATTCAGGGTTGACAACTGATTGTTGAGGACTGAGGGCTGAAGATTGAGGATTCAGGATTGAGGATTCAGAATTGAGGTTCGAGGACTGAGGATTGAGGTTTGAGGATTGAAGATTGAGTGTGGACGATTGAGGGTTGAGGATTGAGGATTGAGTATTGAGGATTGAGGATGAGTGCTGAGGTTTGAGGTTTGAGGTTTAAGGACTGAGGACTGAGGATTGAGGATTGAGAATTGAGGATTGAGGATTGGGATTGAAGATTGAGGATTTGGTATTGAGGAATGAAGAATGAGGATTGCGGATTGAGGATTGAGAATTGAGGACTGAAGATTGAGTATTGAGGATTGATGATTGACGATTGAGGATTGTGGATTGAAGGTTGAGTATTGAACATTGAGGACTGAGTGTTGAGGGTTCAGTGATAAGAATTGATGTTTGTGGACAGAGGTTTGAAGATTGCAGATTGAGTATTGAGTATTGAAAACAGTGAATTGAGGATATTCTATTGAGGATTGAGTATTGTCAACTGATTGTTGAGGACTGAGGGCTGAAGATTGCGGATTCAGGATTGAGGATTCAGAATTGAGGTTTGAGGACTGAGGATTGAGGATTGAAGATTGATTATTGAGGATTGAGGATTGAGAATTGAGGATTGAGGGTTGAGGATTGAAGATTGAGGATTGGGTATTGAGGAATGAAGAATGAGGATTGAGGACTGAGGATTGAGGATTGAGGATTGAAGATTGAGGATTGAGAATTGAGGATTGTGGATTGAAGATTGAGTATTGAGGATTGAACATTGAGGATTGAGGATTGAGGGTTGAGGATTGAGTATTGAGGATTGACGTTTGAAGATTGAGTATTGATGAGTGGAGATTGCGGATTGACTATTGATGGTTGAGGTTTGTGGACGAGGACTGAGGGTTGAGGATTGGGGTTTGAGGACAGAGGATTGAGTATTGATTCCTGAGAATTCAGGATATTCTTTTGAGTATTGAGAATTGAGGATTGATGGTTGAGTATTGAGGATTGGCGGATTGAGTATTGAAGATTGAGGACTGAGGACTGAGGATTGAGGATTGAGGATTGAGAATTGAGAATTGAGGATGAGGACTGAGGTTTGAGGATTGAGGTTTGAGGAATGAGGATTGAGAATTGAGGATTGAGGATTGAGGATTGAGGATTGAGGATTGAGTATTGAAGGTTGAGGATTGATGTCTGAGGATTGAGGATTGAGGATTGAGGATTGAGGTTTGAGGACTGAAGATTGAGTGTTGACGATTGAGGGTTGAGGATTGAGGATTGAGTTTTGAGGATTGAGGATGAGTGCTGAGGTTTGAGGTTTGAGGTTTAAGGACTGAGGACTGAGGATTGAGGATTGAGAATTGAGGATTGAGGATTGAGGATTGAAGATTGAGGATTTGGTAGTGAGGAATGAAGAATGAGGATTGCGGATTGAGGATTGAGTATTGAGGATTGAACATTGAGTATTGAGGATTGATGATTGACGATTGAGGATTGTGGATTGAAGATTGAGTATTGAACATTGAGGACTGAGTGTTGAGGGTTCAGTGATGAGAATTGATGTTTGTGGATAGAGGTTTGAAGATTGCAGATTGAGTATTGAGTATTGAAAACTGTGAATTGAGAATATTCTATTGAGTATTGAGAATTTTGGATTGATGGTTGAGCATTGAGGATTGATGGTTGAGGGTTGTGTGTTGAATATTGAGGATTGGCGGATTGAGTATTGAAGATTGAGGACTGAGGACAGAGGATTGAGTATTGAGGATTGAGGATTGAGTATTGAGGATTGAGGATTGAAGATTGAGTATTGATGAGAAGAGATTGCGGATTGACTATTGAGGGTTGAGGTTTGAGGACGAGGACTGAGGGTTGAGGATTGAGGATTGAGGACAGAGGATTGAGGATTGAGGATTGAGAATTGATAATTGAGGATTGAGGATTGAAGATTTAGGATTGGGTATTGAGTATTGAGGATTGGGGATTGAGGATCTAGTATTGGGGATTGATTATTTAGGATTGAAGATAGAGGGTTGAGGATTGAGGATTGAGAATTGAGAATTGAGGATGAGGACTGAGGTTTGACGATTGAGGTTTGAGGAATGAGGATTGAGAATTGAGGATTGAGGATTGAGGATTGAGGATTGATGATTGAGGATTCAGGATTGAGGATTGAGGATTGAAGATTGAGGATTGAGGATTGATGATTAAAGATTGAGTGTTGAGGATTGAAGATTGAGGTTTGATGATTGAGGATTGAGGATTTAGGATTGAGGATTGAGGATTGAGTATTGAAGGTTGAGGATTGATGATTGAGGGTTGAGGATGAGGATTGAGGATTGAGGATGAGGGCTGAGGGTTGAGGATTGAGGATTGAGGATTGAGGATTAAAGATTGAGTTTTGAGGATTGAAGATTGAGAATTGAGGATTGAGGATTGAACATTGAGGACTGAGTGTTGAGTGTTGAGTGGTGAGAATTGATGTTTGTGGATAGAGATTTGAAGATTGCAGAATGAGTATTGTGTATTGAAAACTGTGAATTGAGTATATTCCATTGAGGATTGAGGATTGTAACCTGATTGTAGAGGACTGAGGGCTCAAGATTGAGGTTTCAGGGTTGAGGATTCAGAATTGAGGTTTGAGGACTGAGGATGGAGGATTGAGGATTGAAGATTGAGTATTGAGGATTGAAGATTGAGGATTGAGGATTGAGGATTGAGGATTGAGGATGAGGGCTGAGGGTTGAGGATTGAGGTTTAAGGACTGAGGACTGAGGATTGAGGATTGAGAATTGAGGATTGAGGATTGAGGATTGAAGATTGAGGATTGCGTATTGAGGATTGAAGAATGAGGATTGAGGATTGAGGATTCAGAATTGAGGTTTGAAGACTGAGGATTGAGGATTGAAGAATGATTATTGAGGATTGAGGGTTGAGAATTGAGGATTGAGGATTGAGGAATGAGGATTGTGGATTGAGGATTGAAGATTGAGTATTGAGGATTGAAGATTGAGGATTGAGGATTGAGGATTGAGGATTGAGGATTGAGGATGAGGGCTGAGTGTTGAGGATTGAGGTTTAAGGACTGAGGACTGAGGATTGAGGATTGAGAATTGAGAATTGAGGACTGAGGATTGAGGATTGAAGATTGTGGATTGGGTATTGAGGATTGAAGAATGAGGATTGAGGATTGAGGATTGAGGATAGAGGATTGAAGATTGAGTATTGAGGATTGAAGATTGACGATTGAGGATTGTGGGTTGAAGATTGTGTATTGAACATTGAGGACTGAGTGTTGAGGGTTCAGTGATGAGAATTGATGTTTGTGGATAGAGGTTTGAAGATTGCAGATTGAGTATTGAGTAATGAAAACTGTGAATTGAGGATATTCTATTGAGGATTGAGGATTGTCAACTGATTGCTGAGGACAGAGGCCTGAAGATTGAGGATTCAGGATTGAGGATTCAGAATTGAGGTTTGAAGACTGAGGATTGAGGATTGAAGAATGATTATTGAGGATTGAGGGTTGAGAATTGAGGATTGAGGATTGAGGAATGAGGATTGTGGATTGGGTAATGAGGATTGAAGAATGAGGATTGAGAATTGAGGATTGAGGATTGAGGATTGAAGATTGAGGATTGAGGATTGAGGGTTGAGGTTTGAGGACGAGGACTGAGGGTTGAGGATTGAGGTTTGAGGACAGAGAATTGAGGATTGAGGATTGAGAATTGATAATTGAGGATTGAGGATTGAAGATTTAGGATTGGGTATTGAGGATTGAGGATTGGGGATTGAGGATCTAGTATTGGAGATTGATTATTTAGGATTGAAGATAGAGGGTTGAGGATTGAGGATTGAGGATTGAGAATTGGGAATTGAGGATGAGGACTGAGGTTTGAGGATTGAGGATTGAGGATTGAGGATTGAGTGTTGAAGATTCAGTATTGAGGATTGAAGATAGAGAATTGAGGATTGAGGATTTAACATTGAGGTCTGAGTGTTGAGGGTTGAGTGATGAGAATTGACGTTTGTGGATAGAGATATGCAGATTCGAAGATTGCAGATTGAGTATTGAGTATTGAAGACTGTGAATTGAGGATATTCTATTGAGGATTGATGATTGGCAACTGATTGTTGAGGACTGAGGGCTGAAGATTTAGGATTCAGGATTGAGGATTCAGAATTGAGGTTTGAGGACTGAGGATTGAGGATTGAAGATTGAGTAATGAGGATTGAGGACTGAGGATTGAGGATTGAGGATTGATGATTGAGGATTGAAGATTGAGGATTGTGGGTTGAAGATTGAGTAATGAACATTGAGGACTGAGTGTTGAGGGTTCAGTGATGAGAATTGATGTTTGTGGATAGAGGTTTGAAGATTGCAGATTGAGTATTGAGTATTGAAAACTGTGAAATGAGGATATGCTATTGAGGATTGAGGATTGTCAACTGATTGCTGAGGACTGAGGCCTGAAGATTGAGGATTCAGGATTGAGGATTCAGAATTGAGGTTTGAAGACTGAGGATTGAGGATTGAAGAATGATTATTGAGGATTGAGGGTTGAGCATTGAGGATTGAGGATTGAGGAATGAGGATTGTGGATTGGGTAATGAGGATTGAAGAATGAGGATTGAGAATTGAGGATTGAGGATTGAGGATTGAAGATTGAGTATTAAGGATTGAAGATTGAGGATTGAGGACTGAGGATTGAGGATTGAGTATTGAGTATTGAGGATTGAGGATTGAAGATTGAGTATTGAGGATTGAAGATTGAGGATTGCGGATTGAAGATTGAGTATTGAGGATTGAAGGTTGAGGATTGAGGATTGAGGGTTGAGGTTTGAGGACGAGGACTGAGGGTTGAGGATTGAGGTTTGAGGACAGAGAATTGAGGATTGAGGATTGAGAATTGATAATTGAGGATTGAGGATTGAAGATTTAGGATTGGGTATTGAGGATTGAGGATTGGGGATTGAGAATCTAGTATTGGAAATTGATTATTTAGGATTGAAGATAGAGGGTTGAGGATTGAGGATTGAGGATTGAGAATTGAGAATTGAGGATGAGGACTGAGGTTTGAGGATTGAGGATTGAGGATTGAGGATTGAGTGTTGAAGATTCAGTATTGAGGATTGAAGATAGAGAATTGAGGATTGAGGATTTAACATTGAGGTCTGAGTGTTGAGGGTTGAGTGATGAGAATTGACGTTTGTGGATAGAAATATGCAGATTCGAAGATTGCAGATTGAGTATTGAGTATTGAAGACTGTGAATTGAGGGTATTCTATTGAGGATTGATGATTGGCAACTGATTGTTGAGGACTGAGGGCTGAAGATTTAGGATTCAGGATTGAGGATTCAGAATTGAGGTTTGAGGACTGAGGATTGAGGATTGAGGATTGAGGATTGAGGATTGAAGATTGAGTATTGAGGATTGGGTATTGAGGATTGAACATTGAGGATTGAGGATTGAGTATCGAGGATTGAGGATTGAGGATTGAAGATTGAATATTGATGATTGTAGTTTGAGGATTGAGGATTGAAGATTGAGGATTGAGGACTGAGGATTGAGGATTGAGTATTGAGTATTGAGGATTGAGGATTGAAGATTGAGTATTGAGGTAGAAGATTGAGGATTGAGGACTGAGGATTGAGGATTGAGTGTTGAGGATTGAGGATTGAGGATTGAAGATTGAGTATTGAGGATTGAAGATTGAGGATTGTGGATTGAAGATTGAGTATTGAGGATTGAAGATTGAGGTTTGAGGATTGAGGATTGAGAATTGACGATGAGGGCTGCGGGTTGAGGGTTGAGGTTTGAGGACTGAGGACTGAGGATTGAGGATTGAGAATTGAGGATTGAGGATTGAGGATTGAGGATTGAAGATTGAGGATTGGGTATTGAGGATTGAACATTGAGGATTGAGGATTGAGGATCGAGGATTGAGGGTTGAGGATTGAAGATTGAATATTGATGATTGAAGATTGAGGATTGAGGACTGAGGGTTGTGGATTGAGGACGAGGACTGAGGGCTGATTATTGATGTTTGAGGTCAGAAGATTGAGGATTGAGGATTGAGAATTGAGGATTGAGGATTGAGGATTGAAGATTGAGGATTGGGTATTGAGGATTGAAGAATGAGGACAGAGGATTTAGGATTGAGGATCGAGGATTGAAGATTGAGTATTGAGGATTGAATATTGAGGATTGAGGATTGAGGATTGAAGATTGAGGATTGAGTATTCAGGATTGAGGATTGAGGATTGAAGGTTGAGGATTGAGGATTGATGACTAAAGATTGAGTGTTGAGGATTGAAGACTGAGCATTGATGATTGAGGATTGAGGATTGAGGATTGAGGATTGAGGATTGAGTATTGAAGGTTGAGGATTGAAGATTGAGGATAGAGGATTGAGGATTGAGGATTGTGGGCTGAGGATGAGGGCTGAGGGTTGAGTATTGAGGTTTGAGGACTGAGGACTGAGGATTGAGGATTGAGAATTGAGAATTGAGGATAGAGTGTTGAAGATTGAGGATTGGGTATTGAGGATTGAGGATTGAGGATTGAAGATTGAGGATTGTGAATTGAAGATTGAGTATTGACGATTGACGATTGAGGATTGTGGATTGAGGATTGAGGATTGAACGTTGAGGACTGAGTGTTGAGGTTTGAGTGATGAGAATTGATGTTTGTGGATAGAGGCTTGAAGAATGCAGATTGAGTATTGAGTATTGAAAACTGTGAATTGAGGATATTCTATTGAGGATTCAGTGTTGCCAACTGATTGCTGAGGACTGAGGGCTGAAGATTGAGGATTCTGGATTGAGGATTCAGAATTGAGGTTTGAGGACCGAGGATTGAGGATTGAAGATTGAGTATCGAGGATTGAAGATTGAGGATTGAGGATTGAGGATTGAGGATTGAGGATTGAGGATTGAGGATTGAGTGTTGAAGATTGAGGATTGGGTATTGAGGATTGAAGAATGAGGATAGAGGATTGAGGATTGAGGATTGAGGATTGAGGATTGAGGATTGAGGATTGAGGATTGAGGATTGAGGATTGAGGGTTGAGGATTGAGGATTGAGGATTGAGGATTGAGGATTGAGGATTGAAGATTGAGGATTGAGTATTCAGGATTGAGGATTGAGGATTGAAGGTTGAGGATTGAGGATTGATGACTAAAGATTGAGTGTTGAGGATTGAAGACTGAGCATTGAGGATTGATGACTGAGGATTGAGTGTTGAGGATTGAGGATTGAGGATTGAAGATTGAGTGTTGAGGATTGAGGGTTGAGGATTGAGGATTGAGTATTGAGGATTGAGAATGAGGGCTGAGGTTTGAGGTTTGAGGTTTAATGACTGAGGACTGAGGATTGAGGATTGAGAATTGAGGATTGAGGATTGAGGATTGAAGATTGAGGATTTGGTGTTGAGGATTGAAGAATGAGGATTGCGGATTGAGGATTGAGTATTGAGGATTGATGATTGAGTATTGAGGATTGATGATTGACGATTGAGGATTGTGGATTGAAGATTGAGTATTGAACATTGAGGACTGAGTGTTGAGGGTTAAGTGATGAGAATTGATGTTTGTGGATAGAGGTTTGAAGATTGCAGGTTGAGTATTGAGTATTGAAAACTGTGAATTGAGGATATTCTATTGAGTATTGAGAATTTTTGATTGATGGTTGAGCATAGAGGATTGATGGTTGAGGGTTGTGTGTTGAATATTGAGGATTGGCGGATTGAGTATTGAAGATTGAAGACTGAGGACAGAGGATTGAGTATTGAGGATTGAGGATTGAGTATTGAGGATTGAGGATTGAAGATTGAGTATTGATGAGAAGAGATTGCGGATTGACTATTGAGGGTTGAGGTTTGAGGACGAGGACTGAGGGTTGAGGATTGAGGTTTGAGGACAGAGGATTGAGGATTGAGGATTGAGAATTGATAATTGAGGATTGAGGATTGAAGATTTAGGATTGGGTATTGAGGATTGAGGATTGGGGATTGAGGATCTAGTATTGGGGATTGATTATTTAGGATTGAAGATAGAGGGTTGAGGATTGAGGATTGAGAATTGAGAATTGAGGATGAGGACTGAGGTTTGACGATTGAGGTTTGAGGAATGAGGATTGAGAATTGAGGATTGAGGATTGAGGATTGAGGATTGAGGGTTGAGGATCGAGTATTGATGGCTGAGGGTTGATGTCTGAGGATTGAGGATTGAGGATTGAGGATTGAGGTTTGAGGATTGAAGATTGAGTGTGGACGATTGAGGGTTGAGGATTGAGGTTTGAGTATTGAGGATTGAGGATGAGTGCTGAGGTTTGAGGTTTGAGGTTTAAGGACTGAGGACTGAGGATTGAGGATTGAGAATTGAGGATTGAGGATTGAGGATTTAAGATTGAGGATTTGGTATTGAGGAATGAAGAATGAGGATTGCGGATTGAGGATTGAGAATTGAGGATTGAAGATTGAGTATTGAGAATTGATGGTTGACGATTGAGGATTGTGGATTGAAGATTGAGTATTGAACATTGAGGACTGAGTGTTGAGGGTTCAGAGATAACAATTGATGTTTGTGGATAGAGGTTTGAAGATTGCAGATTGAGTATTGAGCATTGAAAACTGTTAATTGAGGATATTCTATTGAGGATTGAGGATTGTCAACTGATTGTTGAGGACTGAGGGCTGAAGATTGAGGATTCAGAGTTGAGGATTCAGAATTGAGGTTTGAGGACTGAGGATTGAGGATTCAAGATTGATTATTGAGGATTGTGGATTGAGAATTGAGGATTGAGGGTTGAGGATTGAAGATTGAGGATTGGGTATTGAGGATTGAAGAATGAGTATTGAGGATTGAGGATTGAGGATTGAGGATTGAAGATTGAGGATTGATAATTGAGGATTGTGGATTGAAGATTTAGTATTGAGGATTGAAGATTGAGGATTGAGGATTGAGGATTGAGGATTGAGGATTGAAGATTGAGGATTGGGTACTGAGTGTTGAAGGTTGAGTGATGAGAATTGATGTTTGTGGATGGAGATTTGAAGATTGAAGATTGAGGATTGAGTATTGAAAACTGTGAATTGAGGATATTCTATTGAGTATTGAGAATTTTTGATTGATGGTTGAGCATAGAGGATTGATGGTTGAGGGTTGTGTGTTGAATATTGAGGATTGGCGGATTGAGTATTGAAGATTGAAGACTGAGGACAGAGGATTGAGTATTGAGGATTGAGGATTGAGTATTGAGGATTGAGGATTGAAGATTGAGTATTGATGAGAAGAGATTGCGGATTGACTATTGAGGGTTGAGGTTTGAGGACGAGGACTGAGGGTTGAGGATTGAGGTTTGAGGACAGAGGATTGAGGATTGAGGATTGAGAATTGATAATTGAGGATTGAGGATTGAAGATTTAGGATTGGGTATTGAGGATTGAGGATTGGGGATTGAGGATCTAGTATTGGGGATTGATTATTTAGGATTGAAGATAGAGGGTTGAGGATTGAGGATTGAGAATTGAGAATTGAGGATGAGGACTGAGGTTTGACGATTGAGGTTTGAGGAATGAGGATTGAGAATTGAGGATTGAGGATTGAGGATTGAGGATTGAGGGTTGAGGATCGAGTATTGATGGCTGAGGGTTGATGTCTGAGGATTCAGTATTGAGGATTGAGGATTGAGGTTTGAGGATTGAAGATTGAGTGTGGACGATTGAGGGTTGAGGATTGAGGATTGAGTATTGAGGATTGAGGATGAGTGCTGAAGTTTGAGGTTTGAGGTTTAAGGACTGAGGACTGAGGATTGAGGATTGAGAATTGAGGATTGAGGATTGAGGATTTAAGATTGAGGATTTGGTATTGAGGAATGAAGAATGAGGATTGCGGATTGAGGATTGAGAATTGAGGATTGAAGATTGAGTATTGAGAATTGATGGTTGACGATTGAGGATTGTGGATTGAAGATTGAGTATTGAACATTGAGGACTGAGTGTTGAGGGTTCAGAGATAACAATTGATGTTTGTGGATAGAGGTTTGAAGATTGCAGATTGAGTATTGAGCATTGAAAGCTGTTAATTGAGGATATTCTATTGAGGATTGAGGATTGTCAACTGATTGTTGAGGACTGAGGGCTGAAGATTGAGGATTCAGAGTTGAGGATTCAGAATTGAGGTTTGAGGACTGAGGATTGAGGATTGAAGATTGATTATTGAGGATTGTGGATTGAGAATTGAGGATTGAGGGTTGAGGATTGAAGATTGAGGATTGGGTATTGAGGATTGAAGAATGAGTATTGAGGATTGAGGATTGAGGATTGAGGATTGAAGATTGAGGATTGAGAATTGAGGATTGTGGATTGAAGATTTAGTATTGAGGATTGAAGATTGAGGACTGAGGATTGAGGATTGAGGATTGAGGATTGAAGATTGAGGATTGGGTACTGAGTGTTGAAGGTTGAGTGATGAGAATTGATGTTTGTGGATGGAGATTTGAAGATTGAAGATTGAAGATTGAGTATTGAAAACTGAGAATTCAGGATATTCTATTGAGTATTGAGAATTTTGGATTGATGGTTGAGTATTGAGGATTGATGGTTGAGGGTTGTGTGTTGAATATTGAGGATTGGCTGATTGAGTATTGAAGATTGAGGACTGAGGCCTGAGGATTGAGTATAGAGGATTGAGGGTTGAGTATTGAGGATTGAGGATTGAAGATTGAGTATTGATGCGTGAAGGTTGCGGATTGATTATTGAGGTTTGAGGTTTGAGGACGAGGACTGAGGGTTGAGGATTGAGGTTTGAGGACAGAGGATTGAGGATTGAGAATTGAGAGTTGATAATTGAGGTTTGAGGATTGAAGATTTAGGATTGGTTATTGAGGATTGAGGATTGGCGATTGAGGATCTAGTATTGGAGATTGATTATTTAGGATTGAAGATAGAGGGTTGAGGATTGAGGATTGAGGATTGAGAATTGAGAATTGAGGATGAGGACTGAGGTTTGAGGATTGAGGTTTGAGGAATGAGGATTGAGGATTGAGGATTGAGGATTGAGGATTGAGGATTGAGGATTGAGTATTGAGGATTGAAGAGTGAGGATTGAGGATTGAGGATTGAGGATTGAGGATTGAAGATTGAGTATTGAGGATTGAAGACTGACGATTGAGGATTGAGGATTGAGGGTTGAGGATTTAGGATTGAGAATTGGGGATTGAGGATTGAGGATTGAAGATTGAGGATTGGGTATTGAGGATTGAAGAATGAGGATTGAGGATTGAGGATTGGGGATTGAGGATTGAAGAATGAGGATTGAGAATTGAGGATTGAGAATTGAAGATTGAGTATTGAGGATTGAAGATTTAGGATTGGGTATTGAGGATTGAGGATTGGAGATTGAGGATCTAGTATTGGAGATTGATTATTTAGGATTGAACATAGAGGGTTGAGGATTGAGGATTGAGGATTGAGAATTGAGAATTGAGGATGAGGACTGAGGTTTGAGGATTGAGGTTTGAGGAATGAGGATTGAGGATTGAGGATTGAGGATTGCGGATTGAGGATTGAGTATTGAGGATTGAGGATAAGGGCTCAGGTTTGAGGTTTGAGGTTTGAGTATTGATTCCTGCGAATTCAGGATATTCTATTGAGTATTGAGAATTGAGGATTGAGGATTGAGGATTGAAGATTGAGTATAGAGGATTGAAGATTGACGCTTGAGGATTGTGGATTGAAGATTGAGTATTGAACATCGAGGACTGAGTGTTGAGTGTTCAGTGATGAGAATTGATGTTTGTGGATAGAGGTTTGAAGATTGCAGGTTGAGTATTGAGCATTGAAAACTATGAATTGAGGATATTCTGTTGAGGATTCAGGGTTGACAACTGATTGTTGAGGACTGAGGGCTGAAGATTGAGGATTCAGGATTGAGGATTCAGAATTGAGGTTCGAGGACTGAGGATTGAGGTTTGAGGATTGAAGATTGAGTGTGGACGATTGAGGGTTGAGGATTGAGGATTGAGTATTGAGGATTGAGGATGAGTGCTGAGGTTTGAGGTTTGAGGTTTAAGGACTGAGGACTGAGGATTGAGGATTGAGAATTGAGGATTGAGGATTGGGATTGAAGATTGAGGATTTGGTATTGAGGAATGAAGAATGAGGATTGCGGATTGAGGATTGAGAATTGAGGACTGAAGATTGAGTATTGAGGATTGATGATTGACGATTGAGGATTGTGGATTGAAGGTTGAGTATTGAACATTGAGGACTGAGTGTTGAGGGTTCAGTGATAAGAATTGATGTTTGTGGACAGAGGTTTGAAGATTGCAGATTGAGTATTGAGTATTGAAAACAGTGAATTGAGGATATTCTATTGAGGATTGAGTATTGTCAACTGATTGTTGAGGACTGAGGGCTGAAGATTGCGGATTCAGGATTGAGGATTCAGAATTGAGGTTTGAGGACTGAGGATTGAGGATTGAAGATTGATTATTGAGGATTGAGGATTGAGAATTGAGGATTGAGGGTTGAGGATTGAAGATTGAGGATTGGGTATTGAGGAATGAAGAATGAGGATTGAGGACTGAGGATTGAGGATTGAGGATTGAAGATTGAGGATTGAGAATTGAGGATTGTGGATTGAAGATTGAGTATTGAGGATTGAACATTGAGGATTGAGGATTGAGGGTTGAGGATTGAGTATTGAGGATTGACGTTTGAAGATTGAGTATTGATGAGTGGAGATTGCGGATTGACTATTGATGGTTGAGGTTTGTGGACGAGGACTGAGGGTTGAGGATTGGGGTTTGAGGACAGAGGATTGAGTATTGATTCCTGAGAATTCAGGATATTCTTTTGAGTATTGAGAATTGAGGATTGATGGTTGAGTATTGAGGATTGGCGGATTGAGTATTGAAGATTGAGGACTGAGGACTGAGGATTGAGGATTGAGGATTGAGAATTGAGAATTGAGGATGAGGACTGAGGTTTGAGGATTGAGGTTTGAGGAATGAGGATTGAGAATTGAGGATTGAGGATTGAGGATTGAGGATTGAGGATTGAGTATTGAAGGTTGAGGATTGATGTCTGAGGATTGAGGATTGAGGATTGAGGATTGAGGTTTGAGGACTGAAGATTGAGTGTTGACGATTGAGGGTTGAGGATTGAGGATTGAGTTTTGAGGATTGAGGATGAGTGCTGAGGTTTGAGGTTTGAGGTTTAAGGACTGAGGACTGAGGATTGAGGATTGAGAATTGAGGATTGAGGATTGAGGATTGAAGATTGAGGATTTGGTAGTGAGGAATGAAGAATGAGGATTGCGGATTGAGGATTGAGTATTGAGGATTGAACATTGAGTATTGAGGATTGATGATTGACGATTGAGGATTGTGGATTGAAGATTGAGTATTGAACATTGAGGACTGAGTGTTGAGGGTTCAGTGATGAGAATTGATGTTTGTGGATAGAGGTTTGAAGATTGCAGATTGAGTATTGAGAATTGAAAACTGTGAATTGAGAATATTCTATTGAGTATTGAGAATTTTGGATTGATGGTTGAGCATTGAGGATTGATGGTTGAGGGTTGTGTGTTGAATATTGAGGATTGGCGGATTGAGTATTGAAGATTGAGGACTGAGGACAGAGGATTGAGTATTGAGGATTGAGGATTGAGTATTGAGGATTGAGGATTGAAGATTGAGTATTGATGAGAAGAGATTGCGGATTGACTATTGAGGGTTGAGGTTTGAGGACGAGGACTGAGGGTTGAGGATTGAGGATTGAGGACAGAGGATTGAGGATTGAGGATTGAGAATTGATAATTGAGGATTGAGGATTGAAGATTTAGGATTGGGTATTGAGGATTGAGGATTGGGGATTGAGGATCTAGTATTGGGGATTGATTATTTAGGATTGAAGATAGAGGGTTGAGGATTGAGGATTGAGAATTGAGAATTGAGGATGAGGACTGAGGTTTGACGATTGAGGTTTGAGGAATGAGGATTGAGAATTGAGGATTGAGGATTGAGGATTGAGGATTGATGATTGAGGATTCAGGATTGAGGATTGAGGATTGAAGATTGAGGATTGAGGATTGATGATTAAAGATTGAGTGTTGAGGATTGAAGATTGAGGATTGATGATTGAGGATTGAGGATTTAGGATTGAGGATTGAGGATTGAGTATTGAAGGTTGAGGATTGATGATTGAGGGTTGAGGATGAGGATTGAGGATTGAGGATGAGGGCTGAGGGTTGAGGATTGAGGATTGAGGATTGAGGATTAAAGATTGAGTTTTGAGGATTGAAGATTGAGAATTGAGGATTGAGGATTGAACATTGAGGACTGAGTGTTGAGTGTTGAGTGGTGAGAATTGATGTTTGTGGATAGAGATTTGAAGATTGCAGAATGAGTATTGTGTATTGAAAACTGTGAATTGAGTATATTCCATTGAGGATTGAGGATTGTAACCTGATTGTAGAGGACTGAGGGCTCAAGATTGAGGTTTCAGGGTTGAGGATTCAGAATTGAGGTTTGAGGACTGAGGATGGAGGATTGAGGATTGAAGATTGAGTATTGAGGATTGAAGATTGAGGATTGAGGATTGAGGATTGAGGATTGAGGATGAGGGCTGAGGGTTGAGGATTGAGGTTTAAGGACTGAGGACTGAGGATTGAGGATTGAGAATTGAGGATTGAGGATTGAGGATTGAAGATTGAGGATTGCGTATTGAGGATTGAAGAATGAGGATTGAGGATTGAGGATTCAGAATTGAGGTTTGAAGACTGAGGATTGAGGATTGAAGAATGATTATTGAGGATTGAGGGTTGAGAATTGAGGATTGAGGATTGAGGAATGAGGATTGCGGATTGAGGATTGAAGATTGAGTATTGAGGATTGAAGATTGAGGATTGAGGATTGAGGATTGAGGATTGAGGATTGAGGATGAGGGCTGAGTGTTGAGGATTGAGGTTTAAGGACTGAGGACTGAGGATTGAGGATTGAGAATTGAGAATTGAGGACTGAGGATTGAGGATTGAAGATTGTGGATTGGGTATTGAGGATTGAAGAATGAGGATTGAGGATTGAGGATTGAGGATAGAGGATTGAAGATTGAGTATTGAGGATTGAAGATTGACGATTGAGGATTGTGGGTTGAAGATTGTGTATTGAACATTGAGGACTGAGTGTTGAGGGTTCAGTGATGAGAATTGATGTTTGTGGATAGAGGTTTGAAGATTGCAGATTGAGTATTGAGTAATGAAAACTGTGAATTGAGGATATTCTATTGAGGATTGAGGATTGTCAACTGATTGCTGAGGACAGAGGCCTGAAGATTGAGGATTCAGGATTGAGGATTCAGAATTGAGGTTTGAAGACTGAGGATTGAGGATTGAAGAATGATTATTGAGGATTGAGGGTTGAGAATTGAGGATTGAGGATTGAGGAATGAGGATTGTGGATTGGGTAATGAGGATTGAAGAATGAGGATTGAGAATTGAGGATTGAGGATTGAGGATTGAAGATTGAGGATTGAGGATTGAGGGTTGAGGTTTGAGGACGAGGACTGAGGGTTGAGGATTGAGGTTTGAGGACAGAGAATTGAGGATTGAGGATTGAGAATTGATAATTGAGGATTGAGGATTGAAGATTTAGGATTGGGTATTGAGGATTGAGGATTGGGGATTGAGGATCTAGTATTGGAGATTGATTATTTAGGATTGAAGATAGAGGGTTGAGGATTGAGGATTGAGGATTGAGAATTGGGAATTGAGGATGAGGACTGAGGTTTGAGGATTGAGGATTGAGGATTGAGGATTGAGTGTTGAAGATTCAGTATTGAGGATTGAAGATAGAGAATTGAGGATTGAGGATTTAACATTGAGGTCTGAGTGTTGAGGGTTGAGTGATGAGAATTGACGTTTGTGGATAGAGATATGCAGATTCGAAGATTGCAGATTGAGTATTGAGTATTGAAGACTGTGAATTGAGGATATTCTATTGAGGATTGATGATTGGCAACTGATTGTTGAGGACTGAGGGCTGAAGATTTAGGATTCAGGATTGAGGATTCAGAATTGAGGTTTGAGGACTGAGGATTGAGGATTGAAGATTGAGTAATGAGGATTGAGGACTGAGGATTGAGGATTGAGGATTGATGATTGAGGATTGAAGATTGAGGATTGTGGGTTGAAGATTGAGTAATGAACATTGAGGACTGAGTGTTGAGGGTTCAGTGATGAGAATTGATGTTTGTGGATAGAGGTTTGAAGATTGCAGATTGAGTATTGAGTATTGAAAACTGTGAAATGAGGATATGCTATTGAGGATTGAGGATTGTCAACTGATTGCTGAGGACTGAGGCCTGAAGATTGAGGATTCAGGATTGAGGATTCAGAATTGAGGTTTGAAGACTGAGGATTGAGGATTGAAGAATGATTATTGAGGATTGAGGGTTGAGCATTGAGGATTGAGGATTGAGGAATGAGGATTGTGGATTGGGTAATGAGGATTGAAGAATGAGGATTGAGAATTGAGGATTGAGGATTGAGGATTGAAGATTGAGTATTAAGGATTGAAGATTGAGGATTGAGGACTGAGGATTGAGGATTGAGTATTGAGTATTGAGGATTGAGGATTGAAGATTGAGTATTGAGGATTGAAGATTGAGGATTGCGGATTGAAGATTGAGTATTGAGGATTGAAGGTTGAGGATTGAGGATTGAGGGTTGAGGTTTGAGGACGAGGACTGAGGGTTGAGGATTGAGGTTTGAGGACAGAGAATTGAGGATTGAGGATTGAGAATTGATAATTGAGGATTGAGGATTGAAGATTTAGGATTGGGTATTGAGGATTGAGGATTGGGGATTGAGAATCTAGTATTGGAAATTGATTATTTAGGATTGAAGATAGAGGGTTGAGGATTGAGGATTGAGGATTGAGAATTGAGAATTGAGGATGAGGACTGAGGTTTGAGGATTGAGGATTGAGGATTGAGGATTGAGTGTTGAAGATTCAGTATTGAGGATTGAAGATAGAGAATTGAGGATTGAGGATTTAACATTGAGGTCTGAGTGTTGAGGGTTGAGTGATGAGAATTGACGTTTGTGGATAGAAATATGCAGATTCGAAGATTGCAGATTGAGTATTGAGTATTGAAGACTGTGAATTGAGGGTATTCTATTGAGGATTGATGATTGGCAACTGATTGTTGAGGACTGAGGGCTGAAGATTTAGGATTCAGGATTGAGGATTCAGAATTGAGGTTTGAGGACTGAGGATTGAGGATTGAGGATTGAGGATTGAGGATTGAAGATTGAGTATTGAGGATTGGGTATTGAGGATTGAACATTGAGGATTGAGGATTGAGTATCGAGGATTGAGGATTGAGGATTGAAGATTGAATATTGATGATTGTAGTTTGAGGATTGAGGATTGAAGATTGAGGATTGAGGACTGAGGATTGAGGATTGAGTATTGAGTATTGAGGATTGAGGATTGAAGATTGAGTATTGAGGTAGAAGATTGAGGATTGAGGACTGAGGATTGAGGATTGAGTGTTGAGGATTGAGGATTGAGGATTGAAGATTGAGTATTGAGGATTGAAGATTGAGGATTGTGGATTGAAGATTGAGTATTGAGGATTGAAGATTGAGGTTTGAGGATTGAGGATTGAGAATTGACGATGAGGGCTGCGGGTTGAGGGTTGAGGTTTGAGGACTGAGGACTGAGGATTGAGGATTGAGAATTGAGGATTGAGGATTGAGGATTGAGGATTGAAGATTGAGGATTGGGTATTGAGGATTGAACATTGAGGATTGAGGATTGAGGATCGAGGATTGAGGGTTGAGGATTGAAGATTGAATATTGATGATTGAAGATTGAGGATTGAGGACTGAGGGTTGTGGATTGAGGACGAGGACTGAGGGCTGATTATTGATGTTTGAGGTCAGAAGATTGAGGATTGAGGATTGAGAATTGAGGATTGAGGATTGAGGATTGAAGATTGAGGATTGGGTATTGAGGATTGAAGAATGAGGACAGAGGATTTAGGATTGAGGATCGAGGATTGAAGATTGAGTATTGAGGATTGAATATTGAGGATTGAGGATTGAGGATTGAAGATTGAGGATTGAGTATTCAGGATTGAGGATTGAGGATTGAAGGTTGAGGATTGAGGATTGATGACTAAAGATTGAGTGTTGAGGATTGAAGACTGAGCATTGATGATTGAGGATTGAGGATTGAGGATTGAGGATTGAGGATTGAGTATTGAAGGTTGAGGATTGAAGATTGAGGATAGAGGATTGAGGATTGAGGATTGTGGGCTGAGGATGAGGGCTGAGGGTTGAGTATTGAGGTTTGAGGACTGAGGACTGAGGATTGAGGATTGAGAATTGAGAATTGAGGATAGAGTGTTGAAGATTGAGGATTGGGTATTGAGGATTGAGGATTGAGGATTGAAGATTGAGGATTGTGAATTGAAGATTGAGTATTGACGATTGACGATTGAGGATTGTGGATTGAGGATTGAGGATTGAACGTTGAGGACTGAGTGTTGAGGTTTGAGTGATGAGAATTGATGTTTGTGGATAGAGGCTTGAAGAATGCAGATTGAGTATTGAGTATTGAAAACTGTGAATTGAGGATATTCTATTGAGGATTCAGTGTTGCCAACTGATTGCTGAGGACTGAGGGCTGAAGATTGAGGATTCTGGATTGAGGATTCAGAATTGAGGTTTGAGGACCGAGGATTGAGGATTGAAGATTGAGTATCGAGGATTGAAGATTGAGGATTGAGGATTGAGGATTGAGGATTGAGGATTGAGGATTGAGGATTGAGTGTTGAAGATTGAGGATTGGGTATTGAGGATTGAAGAATGAGGATAGAGGATTGAGGATTGAGGATTGAGGATTGAGGATTGAGGATTGAGGATTGAGGATTGAGGATTGAGGATTGAGGGTTGAGGATTGAGGATTGAGGATTGAGGATTGAGGATTGATGATTGAGGATTGAGGATTGAGGATTGAGGAGTGAGGGTTGATGATTGAGGATTGAGGTTTGAGGATTGAGGATTGAGGATTGAGGATTGAGGACTGAGGATTGAGGAATGAGGATTGATGGCTGCAGGTTGATGATTGAAGGTAGAGAATTGAGGATTGAGTATTGAGGATTGAGGATTGAGGATCGAGAATTGAATATTGAGGATTGAGGATTGGGGATAGGATATTGTGGTTTGAGTATTGAGGATTGAGGATTGAGGATTGAAGATTGAGTATTGAGGTAGAAGATTGAGGATTGAGGACTGAGGATTGAGGATTGAGTATTGAGGATTGAGGATTGGGGATTGAAGATTGAGTATTGAGGATTGAAGATTGAGGATTGTGAATTGAAGATTGTGTATTGAGGATTGAAGCTTGAGGATTGAGGATTGAGGATTGAGAATTGACGATGAGGGCTGCGGGTAGAGGGTTGAGGTTTGAGGACTGAGGACTGAGGATTGAGGATTGAGAATTGAGGATTGAGGATTGAGGATTGAGGATTGAAGATTGAGGATTGGGAATTGAGGATTGAACATTGAGGATTGAGGATTGAGGATTGAGAGTTGACGATGAGGGCTGAGGGTTGAGGATTGAGGTTTGAGGACTGAGGACTGAGGATTGAGGATTGAGTGTTGAGAATTGATGTTTGAGGATTGAGATTTGATTATTGAATATTGTGGATTGAGCATTGAACCATGATAATTCAGGATACACTATTGAGTATTAGGAATTGAGGATTGATGGTTGAGTATTGAGGATTGGTGGTTGAGGGTTGTGTGTTGAATATTGAAGATTGAGCATTGAGGATTGAGGATTGAAGATTGAGGATTGAATATTGAGTATTGATGATTGAAGATTGACGATTGAGGATTGAGTGTTGAGGATTGAGGACGAGGACTGACGGTTGAGGATTGAGGTTTGAGGTCTGAGGATTGAGGATTGAGGACTGAGGATTGAGGATTGAGGATTGAGCATTGAAGATTGAGGATTGGGTATTGAGGATTGAAGAATGAGGATTGAGGGTTGAGGATTGAGGATAGAGGATTGAAGATTGAGTATTGAGGATTGAAGATTGACGATTGAGGGTTGTGGGTTGAAGATTGAGTATTGAACACTGAGGACTGAGTGTTGAGGGTTCAGTGATGAGAATGGATGTTTGTGGATAGAGGTTTGAAGATTGCAGATTGAGTATTGAGTATTGAAAACTGTGAATTGAGGATATTCTATTGAGGATTGAGGATTGTCAACTGATTGCTGAGGACTGAGGCCTGAAGATTGAGGATTCAGGATTGAGGATTCAGAATTGAGGTTTGAAGACTGAGGATTGAGGATTGAAGAATGATTGTTGAGGATTGAGGGTTGAGAATTGAGGATTGAGGATTGAGGAATGAGGATTGTGGATTGGGTAATGAGGATTGAAGAATGAGGATTAAGAATTGAGGATTGAGGATTGAGGATTGAAGATTGAGTATTGAGGATTGAAGATTGAGGATTGAGGACTGAGGATTGAGGATTGAGTATTGAGGATTGAGGATTGAGGATTGAGGATTAAAGATTGAGTATTGACGATTGAAGATTGAGGATTGCGGATTGAAGATTGAGTATTGAGGATTGAAGATTGAGGATTGAGGATTGAGGGTTGAGGTTTGAGGACGAGGACTGAGGGTTGAGGATTGAGGTTTGAGGACAGAGAATTGAGGATTGAGGATTGAGAATTGATAATTGAGGATTGAGGATTGAAGATATAGGATTGGGTATTGAGGATTGAGGATTGGGGATTGAGAATCTAGTATTGGAAATTGATTATTTAGGATTGAAGATAGAGGGTTGAGGATTGAGGATTGAGGATTGAGAATTGAGAATTGAGGATGAGGACTGAGGTTTGAGGATTGAGGATTGAGGATTGAGGATTGAGTGTTGAAGATTCAGTATTGAGGATTGAAGATAGAGAATTGAGGATTGAGGATTTAACATTGAGGTCTGAGTGTTGAGGGTTGAGTGATGAGAATTGACGTTTGTGGATAGAGATATGCAGATTCGAAGATTGCAGATTGAGTATTGAGTATTGAAGACTGTGAATTGAGGGTATTCTATTGAGGATTGATGATTGGCAACTGATTGTTGAGGACTGAGGGCTGAAGATTTAGGATTCAGGATTGAGGATTCAGAATTGAGGTTTGAGGATTGAGGATTGAGGATTGAAGATTGAGTATTGAGGTAGAAGATTGAGGATTGAGGACTGAGGATTGAGGATTGAGTGTTGAGGATTGAGGATTGAGGATTGAAGATTGAGTATTGAGGATTGAAGATTGAGGATTGTGGATTGAAGATTGAGTATTGAGGATTGAAGATTGAGGTTTGAGGATTGAGGATTGAGAATTGACGATGAGGGCTGCGGGTTGAGGGTTGAGGTTTGAGGACTGAGGACTGAGGATTGAGGATTGAGAATTGAGGATTGAGGATTGAGGATTGAGGATTGAAGATTGAGGATTGGGTATTGAGGATTGAACATTGAGGATTGAGGATTGAGGATCGAGGATTGAGGGTTGAGGATTGAAGATTGAATATTGATGATTGAAGATTGAGGATTGAGGACTGAGGGTTGTGGATTGAGGACGACGACTGAGGGTTGATTATTGATGTTTGAGGTCAGAAGATTGAGGATTGAGGATTGAGAATTGAGGATTGAGGATTGAGGATTGAAGATTGAGGATTGGGTATTGAGGATTGAAGAATGAGGACAGAGGATTTAGGATTGAGGATCGAGGATTGAAGATTGAGTATTGAGGATTGAATATTGAGGATTGAGGGTTGAGGATTGAAGATTGAGGATTGAGGATTCAGGATTGAGGATTGAGGATAGAAGGTTGAGGATTGAGGATTGATGACTAAAGATTGAGTGTTGAGGATTGAAGACTGAGCATTGATGATTGAGGATTGAGGATTGAGGATTGAGGATTGAGGATTGAGTATTGAAGGTTGCGGATTGAAGATTGAGGATAGAGGATTGAGGATTGAGGATTGTGGGCTGAGGATGAGGGCTGAGGGTTGAGTATTGAGGTTTGAGGACTGAGGACTGAGGATTGAGGATTGAGAATTGAGAATTGAGGATAGAGTGTTGAAGATTGAGGATTGGGTATTGAGGATTGAGGATTGAGGATTGAAGATTGAGGATTGTGAATTGAAGATTGAGTATTGAGGATTGACGATTGAGGATTGTGGATTGAGGATTGAGGATTGAACGTTGAGGACTGAGTGTTGAGGTTTGAGTGATGAGAATTGATGTTTGTGGATAGAGGCTTGAAGAATGCAGATTGAGTATTGAGTATTGAAAACTGTGAATTGAGGATATTCTATTGAGGATTCAGAGTTGACAACTGATTGCTGAGGACTGAGGGCTGAAGATTGAGGATTCTGGATTGAGGATTCAGAATTGAGGTTTGAGGACCGAGGATTGAGAATTGAAGATTGAGTATCGAGGATTGAAGATTGAGGATTGAGGATTGAGGATTGAGGATTGAGGATTGAGGATTGAGGATTGAGTGTTGAAGATTGAGGATTGGGTATTGAGGATTGAAGAATGAGGATAGAGGATTGAGGATTGAGGATTGAGGATTGAGGATTGAGGATTGAGGATTGAGGATTGAGGATTGAGGATTGAGGGTTGAGGATTGAGGATTGAGGATTGACGATTGAGGATTGATGATTGAGGATTGAGGATTGAGGATTGAGGAGTGAGGGTTGATGATTGAGGATTGAGGTTTGAGGATTGAGGATTGAGGATTGAGGATTGAGGATTGAGGACTGAGGATTGAGGAATGAGGATTGATGGCTGCAGGTTGATGATTGAAGGTAGAGAATTGAGGATTCAGTATTGAGGATTGAGGATTGAGGATCGAGAATTGAATATTGAGGATTGAGGATTGGGGATAGGATATTGTGGTTTGAGTATTGAGGATTGAGGATTGAGGATTGAAGATTGAGTATTGAGGTAGAAGATTGAGAATTGAGGACTGAGGATTGAGGATTGAGTATTGAGGATTGAGGATTGGGGATTGAAGATTGAGTATTGAGGATTGAAGATTGAGGATTGTGAATTGAAGATTGTGTATTGAGGATTGAAGCTTGAGGATTGAGGATTGAGAATTGACGATGAGGGCTGCGGGTTGAGGGTTGAGGTTTGAGGACTGAGGACTGAGGATTGAGGATTGAGAATTGAGGATTGAGGATTGAGGATTGAGGATTGAAGATTGAGGATTGGGAATTGAGGATTGAACATTGAGGATTGAGGATTGAGGATTGAGAGTTGACGATGAGGGCTGAGGGTTGAGGATTGAGGTTTGAGGACTGAGGACTGAGGATTGAGGATTGAGTGTTGAGAATTGATGTTTGATGATTGAGATTTGATTATTGAATATTGTGGATTGAGCATTGAACCATGATAATTCAGGATACACTATTGAGTATTAGGAATTGAGGATTGATGGTTGAGTATTGAGGATTGGTGGTTGAGGGTTGTGTGTTGAATATTGAAGATTGAGCATTGAGGATTGAGGATTGAAGATTGAGGATTGAATATTGGGTATTGATGATTGAAGATTGAGGATTGAGGATTGAGTGTTGAGGATTGAGGACGAGGACTGACGGTTGAGGATTGAGGTTTGAGGTCTGAGGATTGAGGATTGAGGACTGAGGATTGAGGATTGAGGATTGAGCATTGAAGATTGAGGATTGGGTATTGAGGATTGAAGAATGAGGATTGAGGGTTGAGGATTGAGGATAGAGGATTGAAGATTGAGTATTGAGGATTGAAGATTGACGATTGAGGGTTGTGGGTTGAAGATTGAGTATTGAACACTGAGGACTGAGTGTTGAGGGTTCAGTGATGAGAATGGATGATTGTGGATAGAGGTTTGAAGATTGCAGATAGAGTATTGAGTATTGAAAACTGTGAATTGAGGATATTCTATTGAGGATTGAGGATTGTCAACTGATTGCTGAGGACTGAGGCCTGAAGATTGAGGATTCAGGATTGAGGATTCAGAATTGAGGTTTGAAGACTGAGGATTGAGGATTGAAGAATGATTGTTGAGGATTGAGGGTTGAGAATTGAGGATTGAGGATTGAGGAATGAGGATTGTGGATTGGGTAATGAGGATTGAAAAATGAGGATTAAGAATTGAGGATTGAGGATTGAGGATTGAAGATTGAGTATTGAGGATTGAAGATTGAGGATTGAGGACTGAGGATTGAGGATTGAGTATTGAGGATTGAGGATTGAGGATTAAAGATTGAGTATTGAGGATTGAAGATTGAGGATTGTGGATTGAAGATTGAGTGTTGAGGATTGAAGACTGAGCATTGATGATTGAGGATTGAGGATTGAGGATTGAGGATTGAGGATTGAGTATTGAAGGTTGAGGATTGAAGATTGAGGATAGAGGATTGAGGATTGAGGATTGTGGGCTGAGGATGAGGGCTGAGGGTTGAGTATTGAGGTTTGAGGACTGAGGACTGAGGATTGAGGATTGAGAATTGAGAATTGAGGATAGAGTGTTGAAGATTGAGGATTGGGTATTGAGGATTGAGGATTGAGGATTGAAGATTGAGGATTGTGAATTGAAGATTGAGTATTGAGGATTGACGATTGAGGATTGTGGATTGAGGATTGAGGATTGAACGTTGAGGACTGAGTGTTGAGGTTTGAGTGATGAGAATTGATGTTTGTGGATAGAGGCTTGAAGAATGCAGATTGAGTATTGAGTATTGAAAACTGTGAATTGAGGATATTCTATTGAGGATTCAGTGTTGACAACTGATTGCTGAGGACTGAGGGCTGAAGATTGAGGATTCTGGATTGAGGATTCAGAATTGAGGTTTGAGGACCGAGGATTGAGGATTGAAGATTGTGTATCGAGGATTGAAGATTGAGGATTGAGGATTGAGGATTGAGGATTGAGGATTGAGGATTGAGGATTGAGTGTTGAAGATTGAGGATTGGGTATTGAGGATTGAAGAATGAGGATAGAGGATTGAGGATTGAGGATTGAGGATTGAGGATTGAGGATTGAGGATTGAGGATTGAGGATTGAGGATTGAGGATTGAGGATTGAGGATTGAGGATTGATGATTGAGGATTGAGGATTGAGGATTGAGGAGTGAGGGTTGATGATTGAGGATTGAGGTTTGAGGATTGAGGATTGAGGATTGAGGATTGAGGATTGAGGACTGAGGATTGAGGAATGAGGATTGATGGCTGCAGGTTGATGATTGAAGGTAGAGAATTGAGGATTGAGTATTGAGGATTGAGGATTGAGGATCGAGAATTGAATATTGAGGATTGAGGATTGGGGATAGGATATTGTGGTTTGAGTATTGAGGATTGAGGATTGAGGATTGAAGATTGAGTATTGAGGTAGAAGATTGAGGTTTGAGGACTGAGGATTGAGGATTGAGTATTGAGGATTGAGGATTGGGGATTGAAGATTGAGTATTGAGGATTGAAGATTGAGGATTGTGGATTGAAGATTGTGTATTGAGGATTGAAGCTTGAGGATTGAGGATTGAGGATTGAGAATTGACGATGAGGGCTGCGGGTTGAGGGTTGAAGTTTGAGGACTGAGGACTGAGAATTGAGGATTGAGAATTGAGGATTGAGGATTGAGGATTGAGGATTGAAGATTGAGGATTGGGTATTGAGGATTGAACATTGAGGATTGAGAATCGAGGATTGTGGGTTGAGGATTGAAGATTGAATATTGATGATTGAAGATTGAGGATTGAGGACTGAGCGTTGTGGATTGAGGACGAGGACTGAGGGTTGATTATTGATGTTTGAGGTCAGAAGATTGAGGATTGAGGATTGAGAATCGAGGATTGAGGATTGAGAATTGAAGATTGAGGATTGGGTATTGAGGATTGAAGGATGAGGACTGAGGATTTAGGATTGAGGATCGAGGATTGAAGATTGAGTATTGAGGATTGAATATTGAGGATTGAGGACTGAGGGCTGAAGATTGAGGATTCAGGGTTGAGGATTCAGAATTGAGGTTTGAGGACTGAGGATTGAGGATTGAGGATTGAAGATTGAGTATTGAGGATTGAAGATTGAGGATTGAGGATTGAGGATTGAGGATTGAGGATGAGGGCTGAGGGTTGAGGATTGAGGTTTAAGGACTGAGGACTGAGGATTGGGGATTGAGAATTGAGGATTGAGTATTGAGGATTGAAGAGTGAGGATTGTGGATTGAAGATTGAGTATTGAGGATTGGAGAATGAGGATTGAGAATTGAGGATTGAGAATTGACGATGAGGGCTGAGGGTTGAGGATTGAGGTTTGAGGACTGAGGACTGAGGATTGAGGATTGAGAATTGAGGATTGAGGATTGAGGATTGAGGATTGAGGATTGAAGATTGAGGATTGGGTATTGAGGATTGAACATTGAGGATTGAGGATTGAGTATCGAGGATTGAGGATTGAGGATTGAAGATTGAATATTGATGATTGTAGATGGAGGATTGAGGATTGAAGATTGAGGATTGAGGACTGAGGATTGAGGATTGAGTATTGAGGATTGAAGATTGAGGATTGAGGATTGAGGATTGAGGGTTGAGGTTTGAGGACGAGGACTGCGGGTTGAGGATTGAGGTTTGAGGACAGAGAATTGAGGATTGAGGATTGAGAATTGATAATTGAGGATTGAGGATTGAAGATTTAGGATTGGGTATTGAGGATTGAGTGTTGGGGATTGAGGATCTAGTATTGGAGATTGATTATTTAGGATTGAAGATAGAGAGTTGAGGATTGAGGATTGAGGATTGAGAATTGAGAATTGAGGATGAGGACTGAGGCTTGAGGATTGAGGATTGAGGATTGAGGATTGAGTGTTGAAGATTCAGTATTGAGGATTGAAGATAGAGAATTGAGGATTGAGGATTTAACATTGAGGTCTGAGTGTTGATGGTTGAGTGATGAGAATTGACGTTTGTGGATAGAGATATGCAGATTCGAAGATTGCAGATTGAGTATTGAGTATTGAAGACTGTGAATTGATGGTATTCTATTGAGGATTGATGATTGGCAACTGATTGTTGAGGACTGAGGGCTGAAGATTTAGGATTCAGGATTGAGGATTCAGAATTGAGGTTTGAGGACTGAGGATTGAGGATTGAAGATTGAGTATTGAGGATTGAGGACTGAGGATTGAGGATTGAGGATTGAGGATTGAGGATTGAAGATTGAGTATTGAGGATTGAAGATTGAGGATTGAGGACCGAGGATTGAGGATTGAGTATTGAGGATTGAGGATTGAGGATTGAAGATTGAGTATTGAGGATTGAAGATTGAGGATTGTGGATTGAAGATTGAGGATTGAAGATTGAGGATTGAGGATTAAAGATTGAGTATTGAGGATTGAAAATTGAGAATTGAGGATTGAGGATTGAACATTGAGGACTGAGTGTTGAGTGTTGAGTGGTGAGTATTGATGCTTGTGGATAGAGATTTGAAGGTCGCAGAATGAGTATTGTGTATTGGAAACTGTGAATTGTGGATATTCCATTGAGGATTGAGGATTGTAACCTGATTGTTGAGGACTGAGGGCTGAAGATTGAGGATTCAGGATGGAGGATTCAGAATTGAGGTATGAAGACTGAGGATTGAGGATTGAAGAATGACTATTGAGGATTGAGGGTTGAGAATTGAGGATTGAGGATTGAGGAATGAGGATTGTGGATTGGGTAATGAGGATTGAAGATTGAGGATTGAGAATTGAGGATTGAGGATTGAGGATTGAAGAATGAGTATTGAGGATTGAAGATTGAGGATTGAGGATTGAGGATTAAAGATTGAGTATTGAGGATTGAAGATTGAGGATTGTGGATTGAAGATTGAGTATTGAGGATTGAAGGTTGAGGATTGAGGATTGAGGGTTGAGGTTTGAGGACGAGGACTGAGGGTTGAGGATTGAGGTTTGAGGACAGAGAATTGAGGATTGAGGATTGAGAATTGATAATTGAGTATTGAGGATTGAAGATTTAGGATTGGGTATTGAGGATTGAACGTTGAGGATTGAGGATTGAGTATCGAGGATTGAGGATTGAGGATTGAATATTGAATATTGATGATTGTAGGTTGAGGATTGAGGATTGAAGATTGAGGATTGAGAACTGAGGATTGAGGATTGAGTATTGAGGATTGAGGATTGAGGATTGAAGATTGAGTATTGAGGTAGAAGATTGAGGATTGAGGACTGAGGATTGAGGATTGAGTATTGAGGATTGAGGATTGAGGATTGAAGATTGAGTATTGTGGATTGAAGATTGAGGATTGGGTATTGAGGATTGAGGATTGGGGATTGAGGATCTAGGATTGAGGATCGAGGATTGAAGATTGAGTATTGAGGATTGAAGATTGAGGATTGAGGATTGAGGATTGAGGACTGAGGATTGAAGATTGAGGATTGAGGATTAAAGATTGAGTATTGAGGATTGAAAATTGAGAATTGAGGATTGAGGATTGAACATTGAGGACTGAGTGTTGAGTGTTGAGTGGTGAGTATTGATGTTTGTGGATAGAGATTTGAAGGTCGCAGAATGAGTATTGTGTATTGGAAACTGTGAATTGTGGATATTCCATTGAGGATTGAGGATTGTAACCTGATTGTTGAGGACTGAGGGCTGAAGATTGAGGATTCAGGGTTGAGGATTCAGAATTGAGGTTTGAGGACTGAGGATTGAGGATTGAGGATTGAAGATTGAGTATTGAGGATTGAAGATTGAAGATTGAGGATTGAGGATTGAGGATTGAGGATGAGGGCTGAGGGTTGAGGATTGAGGTTTAAGGACTGAGGACTGAGGATTGAGGATTGAGGATTGAGTATTGAGGACTGAGGATTGAAGATTGAGGATTGAGGATTGAGGATTAAAGATTGAGTATTGGGGATTGAAGATTGAGAATTGAGGATTGAGGATTGAACATTGAGGACTGAGTGTTGAGGGTTGAGTGGTGAGAATTGATGTTTGTGGATAGAGATTTGAAGATTGCAGAATGAGTATTGTGTATTGAAAACTGTGAATTGAGGATATTCCATTGAGGATTGAGGATTGTAACCTGATTGTTGAGGACTGAGGGCTGAAGATTGAGGATTCAGGGTTGAGGATTCAGAATTGAGGTTTGAGGACTGAGGATTGAGGATTGAGGATTGAAGATTGAGTATTGAGGATTGAAGATTCAGGATTGAGGATTGAGGATTGAGGATTGAGGATGAGGGCTGAGGGTTGAGGATTGAGGTTTAAGGACTGAGGACTGAGGATTGAGGATTGAGAATTGAGGATTGAGGATTGAGGATTGAAGATTGAGGAATGGGTATTGAGTATTGAAGAATGACGATTGAGGATTGAGGATTGAGGATAGAGGATTGAAAATTGAGTATTGAGGATTGAAGGTTGACGATTGAGGATTGTGGGTTGAAGATTGAGTATTGAACACTGAGGACTGAGTGTTGAGGGTTCAGTGATGAGAATGGATGTTTGTGGATAGAGGTTTGAAGATTGCAGATTGAGTATTGAGTATGGAAAACTGTGAATTGATGATATTCTATTGAGGATTGAGGATTGTCAACTGATTGCTGAGGACTGAGGCCTGAAGATTGAGGATTCAGGATTGAGGATTCAGAATTGAGGTTTGAAGACTGAGGATTGAGGATTGAAGAATGATTATTGAGGATTGAGGGTTGAGAATTGAGGATTGAGGATTGAGGAATGAGGATTTTGGATTGGGTAATGAGGATTGAAGAATGAGGATTGAGAATTGAGGATTGAGGATTGAGGATTGAAGATTGAGTATTGAGGATTGAAGATTGAGGATTGAGGACTGAGGATTGAGGATTGAGTATTGAGGATTGAGGATTGAGGATTAAAGATTGAGTATTGAGGATTGAAGATTGAGGATTGTGGATTGAAGATTGAGTATTGAGGATTGAAGATTGAGCATTGAGGATTGAGGGTTGAGGTTTGAGGACGAGAGCTGAGGGTTGAGGATTGAGGTTTGAGGACAGAGAATTGAGGATTGAGGATTGAGAATTGATAATTGAGGATTGAGGATTGAAGATTTAGGATTGGGTATTGAGGATTGAGGATTGGGGATTGAGGATCTAGTATTGGAGATTGATTATTTAGGATTGAAGATAGAGGGTTGAGGATTGAGGATTGAGGATTGAGAATTGAGAATTGAGGATGAGGACTGAGGTTTGAGGATTGAGGATTGAGGATTGAGGATTGAGTGTTGAAGATTAAGTATTGAGGATTGAAGATAGAGAATTGAGGATTGAGGATTTAACATTGAGGTCTGAGTGTTGAGGGTTGAGTGATGAGAATTGACGTTTGTGGATAGAGATATGCCGATTCGAAGATTGCAGATTGAGTACTGAGTATTGAAGACTGTGAATTGAGGGTATTCTATTGAGGATTGATGATAGGCAACTGATTGTTGAGGACTGAGGGCTGAAGATTTAGGATTCAGGATTGAGGATTCAGAATTGAGGTTTGAGGACTGAGGATTGAGGATTGAAGATTGAGTATTGAGGATTGAGGACTGAGGATTGAGGATTGAGGATTGAGGATTGAGGATTGAAGATTGAGTATTGAGGATTGAAGAGTGAGGATTCAGGACTGAGGATTGAGGATTGAGTATTGAGGATTGAGGATTGAGGATTGAAGATTGACTATTGAGGATTGAAGATTGAGGATTGTGGATTGAAGATTGAGTATTGAGGATTGAAGAATGAGGATTGTGAATTGAGGATTGAGAATTGACGATGAGGGCTGAGGGTTGAGGATTGAGGTTTGAGGACTGAGGACTGAGGATTGAGGATTGAGAATTGAGGATTGAGGATTGAGGATTGAGGATTGAGGATTGAAGATTGAGGATTGGGTATTGAGGATTGAACATTGAGGATTGAGGATTGAGTATCGAGGATTGAGGATTGAGGATTGAAGATTGAATATTGATGATTGTAGATTGAGGATTGAGGATTGAAGATTGAGGATTGAGGACTGAGGATTGAGGATTGAGTATTGAGGATTGAGGATTGAGGATTGAAGATTGAGTATTGAGGTAGAAGATTGAGGATTGAGGATTGAAGATTGAGGATTGTGGATTGAGGATTGAGAATTGACGATGAGGGCTGCGGGTTGAGGGTTGAAGTTTGAGGACTGAGGACTGAGAATTGAGGATTGAGAATTGAGGATTGAGGATTGAGGATTGAGGATTGAAGATTGAGGATTGGGTATTGTGGATTGAACATTGAGGATTGAGGATTGAGGATCGAGGATTGTGGGTTGAGGATTGAAGATTGAATATTGATGATTGAAGATTGAGGATTGAGGAATGAGGGTTGTGGATTGAGGACGAGGACTGAGGGTTGATTATTGATGTTTGAGGTCAGAAGATTGAGGATTGAGGATTGAGAATCGATGATTGAGGATTGAGGATTGAAGATTGAGGATTGAGAATTGATAATTGAGGATTGAGGATTGAAGATTTAGGATTGGGTATTGAGGATTGAGTGTTGGGGATTGAGGATCTAGTATTGGAGATTGATTATTTAGGATTGAAGATAGAGGGTTGAGGATTGAGGATTGAGGATTGAGAATTGAGAATTGAGGATGAGGACTGAGGCTTGAGGATTGAGGATTGAGGATTGAGGATTGAGTGTTGAAGATTCAGTATTGAGGATTGAAGATAGAGAATTGAGGATTGAGGATTTAACATTGAGGTCTGAGTGTTGAGGGTTGAGTGATGAGAATTGACGTTTGTGGATAGAGATATGCAGATTCGAAGATTGCAGATTGAGTATTGAGTATTGAAGACTGTGAATTGATGGTATTCTATTGAGGATTGATGATTGGCAACTGATTGTTGAGGACTGAGGGCTGAAGATTTAGGATTCAGGATTGAGGATTCAGAATTGAGGTTTGAGGACTGAGGATTGAGGATTGAAGATTGAGTATTGAGGATTGAGGACTGAGGATTGAGGATTGAGGATTGAGGATTGAGGATTGAAGATTGAGTATTGAGGATTGAAGATTGAGGATTGAGGACTGAGGATTGAGGATTGAGTATTGAGGATTGAGGATTGAGGATTGAAGATTGAGTATTGAGGATTGAAGATTGAGGATTGTGGATTGAAGATTGAGTATTGAGGATTGAAGATTGAGGATTGAGAATTGAGGATTGAGAATTGACGATGAGGGCTGAGGGTTGAGGATTGAGGTTTGAGGACTGAGGACTGAGGATTGAGGATTGAGAATTAAGGATTGAGGATTGAGGATTGAGGATTGAAGATTGAGGATTGGGTATTGAGGATTGAACATTGAGGATTGAGGATTGAGTATCGAGGATTGAGGATTGAGGATTGAAGATTGAATATTGATGATTGTAGATTGAGGATTGAGGATTGAAGATTGAGGATTGAGGACTGAGGATTGAGGATTGAGTATTGAGGATTGAGGATTGAGGATTGAAGATTGAGTATTGAGGTAGAAGATTGAGGATTGAGGATTGAAGATTGAGGATTGAGGATTGAGGATTGAGAATTGACGATGAGGGCTGCGGGTTGAGGGTTGAAGTTTGAGGACTGAGGACTGAGAATTGAGGATTGAGAATTGAGGATTGAGGATTGAGGATTGAGGATTGAAGATTGAGGATTGGGTATTGTGGATTGAACATTGAGGATTGAGGATTGAGGATCGAGGATTGTGGGTTGAGGATTGAAGATTGAATATTGATGATTGAAGATTGAGGATTGAGGAATGAGGGTTGTGGATTGAGGACGAGGACTGAGGGTTGATTATTGATGTTTGAGGTCAGAAGATTGAGGATTGAGGATTGAGAATCGATGATTGAGGATTGAGGATTGAAGATTGAGGATTGAGAATTGATAATTGAGGATTGAGGATTGAAGATTTAGGATTGGGTATTGAGGATTGAGTGTTGGGGATTGAGGATCTAGTATTGGAGATTGATTATTTAGGATTGAAGATAGAGAGTTGAGGATTGAGGATTGAGGATTGAGAATTGAGAATTGAGGATGAGGACTGAGGCTTGAGGATTGAGGATTGAGGATTGAGGATTGAGTGTTGAAGATTCAGTATTGAGGATTGAAGATAGAGAATTGAGGATTGAGGATTTAACATTGAGGTCTGAGTGTTGATGGTTGAGTGATGAGAATTGACGTTTGTGGATAGAGATATGCAGATTCGAAGATTGCAGATTGAGTATTGAGTATTGAAGACTGTGAGTTGATGGTATTCTATTGAGGATTGATGATTGGCAACTGATTGTTGAGGACTGAGGGCTGAAGATTTAGGATTCAGGATTGAGGATTCAGAATTGAGGTTTGAGGACTGAGGATTGAGGATTGAAGATTGAGTATTGAGGATTGAGGACTGAGGATTGAGGATTGAGGATTGAGGATTGAGGATTGAAGATTGAGTATTGAGGATTGAAGATTGAGGATTGAGGACCGAGGATTGAGGATTGAGTATTGAGGATTGAGGATTGAGGATTGAAGATTGAGTATTGAGGATTGAAGATTGAGGATTGTGGATTGAAGATTGAGTATTGAGGATTGAAGATTGAGGATTGAGAATTGAGGATTGAGAATTGACGATGAGGGCTGAGGGTTGAGGATTGAGGTTTGACGACTGAGGACTGAGGATTGAGGATTGAGAATTAAGGATTGAGGATTGAGGATTGAGGATTGAAGATTGAGGATTGGGTATTGAGGATTGAAGAATGAGGATTGAGGATTGAGGATTGAGGATAGAGGATTGTCAACTGATTGTTGAGGACTGAGGCCTGAAGATTGAGGATTCAGGATGGAGGATTCAGAATTGAGGTATGAAGACTGAGGATTGAGGATTGAAGAATGACTATTGAGGATTGAGGGTTGAGAATTGAGGATTGAAGATTGAGGAATGAGGATTGTGGATTGGGTAATGAGGATTGAAGATTGAGGATTGAAGATTGAGGATTGAGGATTAAAGATTGAGTATTGAGGATTGAAAATTGAGAATTGAGGATTGAGGATTGAACATTGAGGACTGAGTGTTGAGTGTTGAGTGGTGAGTATTGATGTTTGTGGATAGAGATTTGAAGGTCGCAGAATGAGTATTGTGTATTGGAAACTGTGAATTGTGGATATTCCATTGAGGATTGAGGATTGTAACCTGATTGTTGAGGACTGAGGGCTGAAGATTGAGGATTCAGGGTTGAGGATTCAGAATTGAGGTTTGAGGACTGAGGATTGAGGATTGAGGATTGAAGATTGAGTATTGAGGATTGAAGATTGAAGATTGAGGATTGAGGATTGAGGATTGAGGATGAGGGCTGAGGGTTGAGGATTGAGGTTTAAGGACTGAGGACTGAGGATTGAGGATTGAGGATTGAGTATTGAGGACTGAGGATTGAAGATTGAGGATTGAGGATTGAGGATTAAAGATTGAGTATTGAGGATTGAAGATTGAGAATTGAGGATTGAGGATTGAACATTGAGGACTGAGTGTTGAGGGTTGAGTGGTGAGAATTGATGTTTGTGGATAGAGATTTGAAGATTGCAGAATGAGTATTGTGTATTGAAAACTGTGAATTGAGGATATTCCATTGAGGATTGAGGATTGGTACCTGATTGTTGAGGACTGAGGGCTGAAGATTGAGGATTCAGGGTTGAGGATTCAGAATTGAGGTTTGAGGACTGAGGATTGAGGATTGAGGATTGAAGATTGAGTATTGAGGATTGAAGATTCAGGATTGAGGATTGAGGATTGAGGATTGAGGATGAGGGCTGAGGGTTGAGGATTGAGGTTTAAGGACTGAGGACTGAGGATTGAGGATTGAGAATTGAGGATTGAGGATTGAGGATTGAAGATTGAGGAATGGGTATTGAGTATTGAAGAATGACGATTGAGGATTGAGGATTGAGGATAGAGGATTGAAAATTGAGTATTGAGGATTGAAGGTTGACGATTGAGGATTGTGGGTTGAAGATTGAGTATTGAACACTGAGGACTGAGTGTTGAGGGTTCAGTGATGAGAATGGATGTTTGTGGATAGAGGTTTGAAGATTGCAGATTGAGTATTGAGTATTGAAAACTGTGAATTGATGATATTCTATTGAGGATTGAGGATTATCAACTGATTGCTGAGGACTGAGGCCTGAAGATTGAGGATTCAGGATTGAGGATTCAGAATTGAGGTTTGAAGACTGAGGATTGAGGATTGAAGAATGATTATTGAGGATTGAGGGTTGAGAATTGAGGATTGAGGATTGAGGAATGAGGATTTTGGATTGGGTAATGAGGATTGAAGAATGAGGATTGAGAATTGAGGATTGAGGATTGAGGATTGAAGATTGAGTATTGAGGATTGAAGATTGAGGATTGAGGACTGAGGATTGAGGATTGAGTATTGAGGATTGAGGATTGAGGATTAAAGATTGAGTATTGAGGATTGAAGATTGAGGATTGTGGATTGAAGATTGAGTATTGAGGATTGAAGATTGAGCATTGAGGATTGAGGGTTGAGGTTTGAGGACGAGGGCTGAGGGTTGAGGATTGAGGTTTGAGGACAGAGAATTGAGGATTGAGGATTGAGAATTGATAATTGAGGATTGAGGATTGAAGATTTAGGATTGGGTATTGAGGATTGAGGATTGGGGATTGAGGATCTAGTATTGGAGATTGATTATTTAGGATTGAAGATAGAGGGTTGAGGATTGAGGATTGAGGATTGAGATTTGAGAATTGAGGATGAGGACTGAGGTTTGAGGATTGAGGATTGAGGATTGAGGATTGAGTGTTGAAGATTAAGTATTGAGGATTGAAGATAGAGAATTGAGGATTGAGGATTTAACATTGAGGTCTGAGTGTTGAGGGTTGAGTGATGAGAATTGACGTTTGTGGATAGAGATATGCCGATTCGAAGATTGCAGATTGAGTACTGAGTATTGAAGACTGTGAATTGAGGGTATTCTATTGAGGATTGATGATAGGCAACTGATTGTTGAGGACTGAGGGCTGAAGATTTAGGATTCAGGATTGAGGATTCAGAATTGAGGTTTGAGGACTGAGGATTGAGGATTGAAGATTGAGTATTGAGGATTGAGGACTGAGGATTGAGGATTGAGGATTGAGGATTGAGGATTGAAGATTGAGTATTGAGGATTGAAGAGTGAGGATTCAGGACTGAGGATTGAGGATTGAGTATTGAGGATTGAGGATTGAGGATTGAAGATTGACTATTGAGGATTGAAGATTGAGGATTGTGGATTGAAGATTGAGTATTGAGGATTGAAGAATGAGGATTGTGAATTGAGGATTGAGAATTGACGATGAGGGCTGAGGGTTGAGGATTGAGGTTTGAGGACTGAGGACTGAGGATTGAGGATTGAGAATTGAGGATTGAGGATTGAGGATTGAGGATTGAGGATTGAAGATTGAGGATTGGGTATTGAGGATTGAACATTGAGGATTGAGGATTGAGTATCGAGGATTGAGGATTGAGGATTGAAGATTGAATATTGATGATTGTAGATTGAGGATTGAGGATTGAAGATTGAGGATTGAGGACTGAGGATTGAGGATTGAGTATTGAGGATTGAGGATTGAGGATTGAAGATTGAGTATTGAGGTAGAAGATTGAGGATTGAGGATTGAAGATTGAGGATTGAGGATTGAGGATTGAGAATTGACGATGAGGGCTGCGGGTTGAGGGTTGAAGTTTGAGGACTGAGGACTGAGAATTGAGGATTGAGAATTGAGGATTGAGGATTGAGGATTGAGGATTGAAGATTGAGGATTGGGTATTGAGGATTGAACATTGAGGATTGAGGATTGAGGATCGAGGATTGTGGGTTGAGGATTGAAGATTGAATATTGATGATTGAAGATTGAGGATTGAGGAATGAGGGTTGTGGATTGAGGACGAGGACTGAGGGTTGATTATTGATGTTTGAGGTCAGAAGATTGAGGATTGAGGATTGAGAATCGATGATTGAGGATTGAGGATTGAAGATTGAGGATTGAGAATTGATAATTGAGGATTGAGGATTGAAGATTTAGGATTGGGTATTGAGGATTGAGTGTTGGGGATTGAGGATCTCGTATTGGAGATTGATTATTAAGGATTGAAGATAGAGGGTTGAGGATTGAGGATTGAGGATTGAGAATTGAGAATTGAGGATGAGGACTGAGGCTTGAGGATTGAGGATTGAGGATTGAGGATTGAGTGTTGAAGATTCAGTATTGAGGATTGAAGATAGAGAATTGAGGATTGAGGATTTAACATTGAGGTCTGAGTGTTGAGGGTTGAGTGATGAGAATTGACGTTTGTGGATAGAGATATGCAGATTCGAATATTGCAGATTGAGTTTTGAGTATTGAAGACTGTGAATTGATGGTATTCTATTGAGGATTGATGATTGGCAACTGATTGTTGAGGACTGAGGGCTGAAGATTTAGGATTCAGGATTGAGGATTCAGAATTGAGGTTTGAGGACTGAGGATTGAGGATTGAAGATTGAGTATTGAGGATTGAGGACAGAGGATTGAGGATTGAGGATTGAGGATTGAGGATTGAAGATTGAGTATTGAGGATTGAAGATTGAGGATTGAGGAATGAGGATTGAGGATTGAGTATTGAGGATTGAGGATTGAGGATTGAAGATTGAGTATTGAGGATTGAAGATTGAGGATTGTGGATTGAAGATTGGGTATTGAGGATTGAAGATTGAGGATTGAGAATTGAGGATTGAGAATTGACGATGAGGGCTGAGGGTTGAGGATTGAGGTTTGAGGACTGAGGACTGAGGATTGAGGATTGAGAATTAAGGATTGAGGATTGAGGATTGAGGATTGAAGATTGAGGATTGGGTATTGAGGATTGAACATTGAGGATTGAGGATTGAGTATCGAGGATTGAGGATTGAGGATTGAAGATTGAATATTGATGATTGCAGTTTGAGGATTGAGGATTGAAGATTGAGGATTGAGGACTGAGGATTGAGGATTGAGTATTGAGGATTGAGGATTGAGGATTGAAGATTGAGTATTGAGGTAGAAGATTGAGGATTGAGGACTGAGGATTGAGGATTGAGTATTGAGGATTGAGGATTGAGGATTGAAGATTGAGTATTGAGGATTGAAGACTGAGGATTGTGGATTGAAGATTGAGTATTGAGGAATGAAGGTTGAGGTTTGAGGATTGAGGATTGAGAATTGACGATGAGGGCTGCGGGTTGAGGGTTGAGGTTTGAGGACTGAGGCCTGAGCATTGAGGATTGAGAACTGAGGATTGAGGATTGAGGATTGAGGATTGAAGATTGAGGATTGGGTATTGAGGATTGAACATTGAGGATTGAGGATTGAGGATCGAGGATTGAGGGTTGAGGATTGAAGATTGAATATTGATGATTGAAGATTGAGGATTGAGGACTGAGGGTTGTGGATTGAGGACGAGGACTGAGGGTTGATTATTGATGCTTGCGGTCAGACGATTGAGGATTGACGATTGAGAATTGAGGATTGAGGATTGAGGATTGAAGATTGAGGATTGAGAATTGAGGATTGAGGATTGAAGATTGAGTATTGAGGATTGAAGATTGAGGATTGAGGATTGAGGATTGAGGATTGAGGATTGAAGATTGAGGATTGGGGACTGAGTGTTGAGGGTTGAGTGATGAGAATTAATGTTTGTGGATGGAGATTTGAAGATTGAAGATTGAGGATTGAATATTGAAAACTGAGAATTCAGGATATTCTATTGAGTATTGAGAATTTTGGATTGATGGTTGAGTATTGAGGATTGATGGTTGAGGGTTGTGTGTTGAATATTGAGGATTGGCGGATTGAGTATTGAAGATTGAAGACTGAGGGTTGAGGATTGAGGTTTGAGGACAGAGGATTGAGGATTGAGGATTGAGAATTGATAATTGAGGATTGAGGATTGAAGATTTAGGATTGGGTATTGAGGATTGAGGATTGGGGATTGAGGATCTAGTATTGGAGATTGATTATTTAGGATTGAAGATAGAGGGTTGAGGATTGAGGATTGAGGATTGTGGATCGAGGATTGGGGGTTGAGGATTGAAGATTGAACATTGATGATTGAAGATTGAGGATTGAGGATTGAGGGTTGTGGATTGAGGATTGAGGATTGAAGATTGAGGATTGGGCATTGAGGATTGAAGACTGAGGATTGATGATTGAGGATTGAGGATTGAGGATTGTGGGTTGAGTATTGAGGACTGAGGATTGAAGATTGAGGATTGAGGATTGAGGATTAAAGATTGAGTATTGAGGATTGAAGATTGAGAATTGAGGATTGAGGATTGAACACTGAGGACTGAGTGTTGAGGGTTGAGTGATGAGAATTGATGTTTGTGGATAGAGATTTGAAGATTGCAGATTGAGTATTTTGAACTGAAATCTGTGAATTGAGCATATTCTATTGAGGACTGTGGATTGTCACCCGATTGTTGAGGACTGAGGGCTGAAGATTGAAGATTCAGGATTGAGGATTCAGAACTGAGGTTTGAGGACTGAGGATTGAGGATTGAAGAATGATTATTGAGGATTGAGTGTTGAGAATTGAGGATTGAGGATTGAGGAATGAAGATTGAGGATTGGCTAATGAGGATTGAAGAATGAGGATTGAGGATTGAAGATTGAGTATTGAGGATTGAAGGTTGAGCATTGAGGATTGAGGTTGAAGATTGAGGATTGAGGACTGAGGATTGAGGATTGAGTATTGAGGATTGAGGATTGAGGATTGAAGATTGAGTATTGAGGATTGAAGATTGAGGATTGTGGATTGAAGATTGAGTATTGAGGATTGAAGATTGAAGATTGAGGATTGAGGATTGAGGATTTAGAATTGACGATGAGGGCTGCGGGTTGAGGGTTGAGGTTTGAGGACTGAGGACTGAGGATTGAGGATTGAGAATTGAGGATTGAGGATTGAGGATTAAAGATTGAGTATTGCGGATTGAAGATTCAGGATTGTGGATTGAAGATTGAGTATTGAGGATTGAAGATTGAGGATTGAGTATTGAGGATTGAGAATTGACGATGAGGGCTGAGGGTTGAGGATTGAGGTTTGAGGACTGAGGCCTGAGGATTGAGGATTGAGAATTGAGGATTGAGGATCGAGGTCTGAGGATTAAAGATTGAGGATTGAGAATTGGGGATTGAGGATTGAGGGTTGAGGATTCAGGATTGAGGATTGAGTATTGAAGGTTGAGGATTGATGACTGAGGATTGAGTGTTGAGGATTGAGGATTGAGTATTGAAGATTGAGTGTTGAGGATTGAGGGTTGAGGATTGAGGATTGAGTATTGAGGATTGAGGATGAGGGCTGAGGTTTGAGGTTTGAGGTTTAATGACTGAGGACTGAGGATTGAGGATTGAGAATTGAGGATTGAGGATTGAGGATTGAAGATTGAGGATTTGGTATTGAGGATTGAAGAATGAGGATTGAGGATTGAGGATTGTGGATTGAGGATTGAGGATTGTGGATTGAGGATTGAAGATTGAGTATTGAGGATTGAAGATTGACGCTTGAGGTTTGTGGATTGAAGATTGAGTATTGAACATCGAGGACTGAGTGTTGAGGGTTCAGTGATGAGAATTGATGTTTGTGGATAGAGGTTTGAAGATTGCAGATTGAGTAATGAGTATTGAAATCTGTGAATTGAGGATATTCTATTGAGGATTGAGGATTGTCAACTGATTGTTGAGGTCTGAGGGCTGAACATTGAGGATTCAGGATTGAGGATTCAGAAATGAGGTTTGAGGACTGAGGATTGAGGATTGAAGGTTGATTATTGAGGATTGAGGATTGAGAATTGAGGATTGAGGATTGAGGATTGAAGATTGAGGATTGGGTATTGAGGATTGAAGAATGAGGATTGAGGATTGAAGATTTAGGATTGGGTATTGAGGATTGAGGATTGGGGATTGAGGATCTAGTATTGGAGATTGATTATTTAGGATTGAAGATAGAGGGTTGAGGATTGAGCATTGAGGATTGAGAATTGAGAATTGAGGATGAGGACTGAGGTTTGAGGATTGAGGATTGAGGATGGAGGATTGAGTATTGAAGATTCAGTATTGAGGATTGAAGATAGAGAATTGAGGATTGAGGATTCAACATTGAGGTCTGAGTGTTGAGGGTTGAGTGATGAGAATTCACGATTGTGGATAGAGATATGCAGATTGGAAGATTGCAGATTCAGTATTGAGTATTGAAGACTGTGAATTGAGGATATTCTATTGAGGATTGAGGATTGTCAACTGATTGCTGAGGACTGAGGCCTGAAGATTGAGGATTCAGGATTGAGGATTCAGAATTGAGGTTTGAAGACTGAGGATTGAGGATTGAAGAATGATTATTGAGGATTGAGGGTTGAGAATTGAGGATTGAGGATTGAGGAATGAGGATTTTGGATTGGGTAATGAGGATTGAAGAATGAGGATTGAGAATTGAGGATTGAGGATTGAGGATTGAAGATTGAGTATTGAGGATTGAAGATTGAGGATTGAGGACTGAGGATTGAGGATTGAGTATTGAGGATGGAGGATTGAGGATTAAAGATTGAGTATTGAGGATTGAAGATTGAGGATTGTGGATTGAAGATTGAGTATTGAGGATTGAAGATTGAGGATTGAGGATTGAGGATTGAGTGTTGAAGATTAAGTATTGAGGATTGAAGATAGAGAATTGAGGATTGAGGATTTAACATTGAGGTCTGAGTGTTGAGGGTTGAGTGATGAGAATTGACGTTTGTGGATAGAGATATGCCGATTCGAAGATTGCAGATTGAGTACTGAGTATTGAAGACTGCGAATTGAGGGTATTCTATTGAGGATTGATGATAGGCAACTGATTGTTGAGGACTGAGGGCTGAAGATTTAGGATTCAGGATTGAGGATTCAGAATTGAGGTTTGAGGACTGAGGATTGAGGATTGAAGATTGAGTATTGAGGATTGAGGACTGAGGATTGAGGATTGAGGATTGAGGATTGAGGATTGAAGATTGAGTATTGAGGATTGAAGAGTGAGGATTCAGGACTGAGGATTGAGGATTGAGTATTGAGGATTGAGGATTGAGGATTGAAGATTGACTATTGAGGATTGAAGATTGAGGATTGTGGATTGAAGATTGAGTATTGAGGATTGAAGAATGAGGATTGTGAATTGAGGATTGAGAATTGACGATGAGGGCTGAGGGTTGAGGATTGAGGTTTGAGGACTGAGGACTGAGGATTGAGGATTGAGAATTGAGGATTGAGGATTGAGGATTGAGGATTGAGGATTGAAGATTGAGGATTGGGTATTGAGGATTGAACATTGAGGATTGAGGATTGAGTATCGAGGATTGAGGATTGAGGATTGAAGATTGAATATTGATGATTGTAGATTGATGATTGAGGATTGAAGATTGAGGATTGAGGACTGAGGATTGAGGATTGAGTATTGAGGATTGAGGATTGAGGATTGAAGATTGAGTATTGAGGTAGAAGATTGAGGATTGAGGATTGAAGATTGAGGATTGAGGATTGAGGATTGAGAATTGACGATGAGGGCTGCGGGTGGAGGGTTGAAGTTTGAGGACTGAGGACTGAGAATTGAGGATTGAGAATTGAGGATTGAGGATTGAGGATTGAGGATTGAAGATTGAGGATTGGGTATTGAGGATTGAACATTGAGGATTGAGGATTGAGGATCGAGGATTGTGGGTTGAGGATTGAAGATTGAATATTGATGATTGAAGATTGAGGATTGAGGAATGAGGGTTGTGGATTGAGGACGAGGACTGAGGGTTGATTATTGATGTTTGAGGTCAGAAGATTGAGGATTGAGGATTGAGAATCGATGATTGAGGATTGAGGATTGAAGATTGAGGATTGAGAATTGATAATTGAGGATTGAGGATTGAAGATTTAGGATTGGTTATTGAGGATTGAGTGTTGGGGATTGAGGATCTAGTATTGGAGATTGATTATTTAGGATTGAAGATAGAGGGTTGAGGATTGAGGATTGAGGATTGAGAATTGAGAATTGAGGATGAGGACTGAGGCTTGAGGATTGAGGATTGAGGATTGAGGATTGAGTGTTGAAGATTCAGTATTGAGGATTGAAGATAGAGAATTGAGGATTGAGGATTTAACATTGAGGTCTGAGTGTTGAGGGTTGAGTGATGAGAATTGACGTTTGTGGATAGAGATATGCAGATTCGAAGATTGCAGATTGAGTATTGAGTATTGAAGACTGTGAATTGATGGTATTCTATTGAGGATTGATGATTGGCAACTGATTGTTGAGGACTGAGGGCTGAAGATTTAGGATTCAGGATTGAGGATTCAGAATTGAGGTTTGAGGACTGAGGATTGAGGATTGAAGATTGAGTATTGAGGATTGAGGACTGAGGATTGAGGATTGAGGATTGAGGATTGAGGATTGAAGATTGAGTATTGAGGATTGAAGATTGAGGATTGAGGACTGAGGATTGAGGATTGAGTATTGAGGATTGAGGATTGAGGATTGAAGATTGAGTATTGAGGATTGAAGATTGAGGATTGTGGATTGAAGATTGAGTATTGAGGATTGAAGATTGAGGATTGAGAATTGAGGATTGAGAATTGACGATGAGGGCTGAGGGTTGAGGATTGAGGTTTGAGGACTGAGGACTGAGGATTGAGGATTGAGAATTAAGGATTGAGGATTGAGGATTGAGGATTGAAGATTGAGGATTGGGTATTGAGGATTGAACATTGAGGATTGAGGATTGAGTATCGAGGATTGAGGATTGAGGATTGAGGATTGAATATTGATGATTGCAGTTTGAGGATTGAGGATTGAAGATTGAGGATTGAGGACTGAGGATTGAGGATTGAGTATTGAGGATTGAGGATTGAGGATTGAAGATTGAGTATTGAGGTAGAAGATTGAGGATTAAGGACTGAGGATTGAGGATTGAGTATTGAGGATTGATGATTGAGGATTGAAGATTGAGTATTGAGGATTGAAGACTGAGGATTGTGGATTGAAGATTGAGTATTGAGGAATGAAGGTTGAGGTTTGAGGATTGAGGATTGAGAATTGACGATGAGGGCTGCGGGTTGAGGGTTGAGGTTTGAGGACTGAGGCCTGAGCATTGAGGATTGAGAACTGAGGATTGAGGATTGAGGATTGAGGATTGAAGATTGAAGATTGGGTATTGAGGATTGAACATTGAGGATTGAGGATTGAGGATCGAGGATTGAGGGTTGAGGATTGAAGATTGAATATTGATGATTGAAGATTGAGGATTGAGGACTGAGGGTTGTGGATTGAGGACGAGGACTGAGGGTTGATTATTGATGCTTGCGGTCAGAAGATTGAGGATTGACGATTGAGAATTGAGGATTGAGGATTGAGGATTGAAGATTGAGAATTGAGAATTGAGGATTGAGGATTGAAGATTGAGTATTGAGGATTGAAGATTGAGGATTGAGGATTGAGGATTGAGGATTGAGGATTGAAGATTGAGGATTGGGGACTGAGTGTTGAGGGTTGAGTGATGAGAATTAATGTTTGTGGATGGAGATTTGAAGATTGAAGATTGAGGATTGAATATTGAAAACTGAGAATTCAGGATATTCTATTGAGTATTGAGAATTTTGGATTGATGGTTGAGTATTGAGGATTGATGGTTGAGGGTTGTGTGTTGAATATTGAGGATTGGCGAATTGAGTATTGAAGATTGAAGACTGAGGGTTGAGGATTGAGGTTTGAGGACAGAGGATTGAGGATTGAGGATTGAGAATTGATAATTGAGGATTGAGGATTGAAGATTTAGGATTGGGTATTGAGGATTGAGGATTGGGGATTGAGGATCTAGTATTGGAGATTGATTATTTAGGATTGAAGATAGAGGGTTGAGGATTGAGGATTGAGGATTGTGGATCGAGGATTGGGGGTTGAGGATTGAAGATTGAACATTGATGATTGAAGATTGAGGATTGAGGATTGAGGGTTGTGGATTGAGGATTGAGGATTGAAGATTGAGGATTGGGCATTGAGGATTGAAGACTGAGGATTGATGATTGAGGATTGAGGATTGAGGATTGTGGGTTGAGTATTGAGGACTGAGGATTGAAGATTGAGGATTGAGGATTGAGGATTAAAGATTGAGTATTGAGGATTGAAGATTGAGAATTGAGGATTGAGGATTGAACACTGAGGACTGAGTGTTGAGGGTTGAGTGATGAGAATTGATGTTTGTGGATAGAGATTTGAAGATTGCAGATTGAGTATTTTGAACTGAAATCTGTGAATTGAGCATATTCTATTGAGGACTGTGGATTGTCACCCGATTGTTGAGGACTGAAGGCTGAAGATTGAGGATTCAGGATTGAGGGTTCAGAATTGAGGTTTGAGGACTGAGGATTGAGGATTGAAGAATGATTATTGAGGATTGAGTGTTGAGAATTGAGGATTGAGGATTGAGGAATGAAGATTGAGGATTGGCTAATGAGGATTGAAGAATGAGGATTGAGGATTGAAGATTGAGTATTGAGGATTGAAGGTTGAGCATTGAGGATTGAGGTTGAAGATTGAGGATTGAGGACTGAGGATTGAGGATTGAGTATTGAGGATTGAGGATTGAGGATTGAAGATTGAGTATTGAGGATTGAAGATTGAGGATTGTGGATTGAAGATTGAGTATTGAGGATTGAAGATTGAAGATTGAGGATTGAGGATTGAGGATTTAGAATTGACGATGAGGGCTGCGGGTTGAGGGTTGAGGTTTGAGGACTGAGGACTGAGGATTGAGGATTGAGAATTGAGGATTGAGGATTGAGGATTAAAGATTGAGTATTGCGGATTGAAGATTCAGGATTGTGGATTGAAGATTGAGTATTGAGGATTGAAGATTGAGGATTGAGTATTGAGGATTGAGAATTGACGATGAGGGCTGAGGGTTGAGGATTGAGGTTTGAGGACTGAGGCCTGAGGATTGAGGATTGAGAATTGAGGATTGAGGATCGAGGTCTGAGGATTAAAGATTGAGGATTGAGAATTGGGGATTGAGGATTGAGGGTTGAGGATTCAGGATTGAGGATTGAGTATTGAAGGTTGAGGATTGATGACTGAGGATTGAGGGTTGAGGATTGAGGATTGAGTATTGAAGATTGAGTGTTGAGGATTGAGGGTTGAGGATTGAGGATTGAGTATTGAGGATTGAGGATGAGGGCTGAGGTTTGAGGTTTGAGGTTTAATGACTGAGGACTGAGGATTGAGGATTGAGAATTGAGGATTGAGGATTGAGGATTGAAGATTGAGGATTTGGTATAGAGGATTGAAGAATGAGGATTGAGGATTGAGGATTGTGGATTGAGGATTGAAGATTGAGTATTGAGGATTGAAGATTGACGCTTGAGGTTTGTGGATTGAAGATTGAGTATTGAACATCGAGGACTGAGTGTTGAGGGTTCAGTGATGAGAATTGATGTTTGTGGATAGAGGTTTGAAGATTGCAGATTGAGTAATGAGTATTGAAAACTGTGAATTGAGGATATTCTATTGAGGATTGAGGATTGTCAACTGATTGTTGAGGTCTGAGGGCTGAACATTGAGGATTCAGGATTGAGGATTCAGAAATGAGGTTTGAGGACTGAGGATTGAGGATTGAAGGTTGATTATTGAGGATTGAGGATTGAGAATTGAGGATTGAGGATTGAGGATTGAAGATTGAGGATTGGGTATTGAGGATTGAAGAATGAGGATTGAGGATTGAAGATTTAGGATTGGGTATTGAGGATTGAGGATTAGGGATTGAGGATCTAGTATTGGAGATTGATTATTTAGGATTGAAGATAGAGGGTTGAGGATTGAGGATTGAGGATTGAGAATTGAGAATTGAGGATGAGGACTGAGGTTTGAGGATTGAGGATTGAGGATTGAGGATTGAGTATTGAAGATTCAGTATTGAGGATTGAAGATAGAGAATTGAGGATTGAGGATTCAACATTGAGGTCTGAGTGTTGAGGGTTGAGTGATGAGAATTGACGATTGTGGATAGAGATATGCAGATTGGAAGATTGCAGATTCAGTATTGAGTATTGAAGACTGTGAATTGAGGATATTCTATTGAGGATTGATGATTGGCAACTGATTGTTGAGGACTGAGGGCTGAAGATTTAGGATTCAGGATTGAGGATTCAGAATTGAGGTTTGAGGACTGAGGATTGAGGATTGAAGATTGAGTATTGAGGATTGAGGATTGGGGATTGAGGATTGAGGATTGAGGATTGAGGATTGAAGATTGAGTATTGAGGATTGAAGATTGAGGATTGAGGACTGAGGATTGAGGATTGAGTATTGAGGATTGAGGATTGAGGATTGAAGATTGAGTATTGGGGATTGAAGATTGAGGATTGTGGATTGAAGATTGAGTATTGAGTATTGAAGATTGAGGATTGAGAATTGAGGATTGAGAATTGACGATGAGGGCTGAGGGTTGAGGATTGAGGTTTGAGGACTGAGGACTGAGGATTGAGGATTGAGAATTGAGGATTGAGGATTGAGGATTGAGGATTGAAGATTGAGGATTTTGTATTGAGGATTGAACATTGAGGATTGAGGATTGAGTATCGAGGATTGAGGATTGAGGATTGAAGATTGAATATTGATGATTGTAAGTTGAGGACTGAGGATTGAATATTGAGGATTGAGGACTGAGGATTGAGGATTGAGTATTGAGGATTGAGGATTGAGGATTGAAGATTGAGTATTGAGGATTGAAGATTGAGGATTGTGGATTGAAGATTGAGTATTGAGGATTGAAGATTGAGGATTGAGAATTGAGGATTGAGAATTGACGATGAGGGCTGAGGGTTGAGGATTGAGGTTTGAGGACTGAGGACTGAGGATTGAGGATTGAGTACTGAGGATTGAGGATTGAGGATTGAAGATTGAGTATCGAGGTAGAAGATTGAGGATTGAGGACTGAGGATTGAGGATTGAGTATTGAGGATTGAGTATTGGGGATTCAAGATTGAGTATTGAGGATTGAAGGCTGAGGATTGTGGATTGAAGATTGCGTATTGAGGATTGAAGATTGAGGTTTGAGGATTGAGGATTGAGAATTGACGATGAGGGCTGCGGGTTGAGGGTTGAGGATTGAGAATTGACGATGAGGGCTGCGGGTTGAGGGTTGAGGTTTGAGGACTGAGGACTGAGGATTGAGGATTGAGAATCGAGGATTGATGATTGAGGATTGAGGATTGAAGATTGAGGATTGGGTATTGAGGATTGAACATTGAGGATTGAGGATTGAGGATCGAGGATTGTGGGTTGAGGATTGAAGATTGAATATTGATGATTGAAGATTGAGGATTGAGGACTGAGGGTTGTGGATTGAGGACGAGGACTGAGGGTTGATTATTGATGTTTGAGGTCAGAAGATTGAGGATTGAGGATTGAGAATCGAGGATTGAGGATTGAGGATTGAAGATTGAGGATTGGGTATTGAGGATTGAAGAATGAGGACTGAGGATTTAGGATTGAGGATCGAGGATTGAAGATTGAGTATTGAGGATTGAACATTGAGGATTGTGGACTGAGGATTGAGGATTGAGGATTGAAGATTGAGTATTGAGGATTGAAGATTGAGGATTGAGGATTGAGGATTGAGGATTGAGGATTGAGGATGAGGGCTGAGGGTTGAGGATTGAGGTTTAAGGACTGAGGACTGAGGATTGAGGATTGAGAATTGAGGATTGAGGATTGAGGATTGAAGATTGAGGATTGGGTATTGAGGATTGAAGAATGAGGATTGAGGATTGAGGATTGAGGGTAGAGGATTGAAGATTGAGTATTGAGGATTGAAGATTGACGATTGAGGATTGTGGGTTGAAGATTGTGTATTGAACATTGAGGACTGAGTGTTGAGGGTTCAGTGATGAGAATTGATGTTTGTGGATAGAGGTTTGAAGATTGCAGATTGAGTATTGAGTATTGGAAACTGTGAATTGAGGATATTCTATAGAGGATTGAGGATTGTCAACTGATTGCTGAGGACTGAGGCCTGAAGATTGAGGATTCAGGATTGAGGATTCAGAATTGAGGTTTGAAGACTGAGGATTGAGGGTTGAAGAATGATTACTGAGGATTGAGGGTTGAGAATTGAGGATTGAGGATTGAGGAATGAGGATTGTGGATTGGGTAATGAGGATTGAAGAATGAGGATTGAGAATTGAGGATTGACGATTGAGGATTGAAGATTGAGGATTGAGGATTGAGGGTTGAGGTTTGAGGACGAGGACTGAGGGTTGAGGATTGAGGTTTGAGGACAGAGAATTGAGGATTGAGGATTGAGAACTGATAATTGAGGATTGAGGATTGAAGATTTAGGATTGGGTATTGAGGATTGAGGATTGGGGATTGAGGATCTAGTATTGGAGATTGATTATTTAGGATTGAAGATAGAGGGTTGAGGATTGAGGATTGAGGATTGAGAATTGAGAATTGAGGATGAGGGTTCAGTGATGAGAATTGATGTTTGTGGATAGAGGTTTGAAGATTGCAGATTGAGTATTGAGTATTGAAAACTGTGAATTGAGGATATTCTGTTGAGGATTGAGGATTGTCAACTGATTGCTGAGGACTGAGGCCTGAAGATTGAGGATTCAGGATTGAGGATTCAGAATTGAGGTTTGAAGACTGAGGATTGAGGATTGAAGAATGATTATTGAGGATTGAGGGTTGAGAATTGAGGATTGAGGATTGAGGAATGAGGATTGTGGATTGGGTAATGAGGATTGAAGAATGAGGATTGAGAATTGAGGATTGAGGATTGAGGATTGAAGATTGAGGATTGAGGATTGAGGGTTGAGGTTTGAGGACGAGGACTGAGGGTTGAGGATTGAGGTTTGAGGACAGAGAATTGAGGATTGAGGATTGAGAATTGATAATTGAGGATTGAGGATTGAAGATTTAGGATTGGGTATTGAGGATTGAGGATTGGGGATTGAGGATCTAGTATTGGAGATTGATTATTTAGGATTGAAGACAGAGGGTTGAGGATTGAGGATTGAGGATTGAGGATTGAGAATTGAGAATTGAGGATGAGGACTGAGGTTTGAGGATTGAGGATTGAGGATTGAGGATTGAGTGTTGATGATTCAGTATTGAGGATTGAAGATAGAGAATTGAGGATTGAGTATTTAACATTGAGGTCTGAGTGTTGAGGGTTGAGTGATGAGAATTGACGTTTGTGGATAGAGATATGCCGATTCGAAGATTGCAGATTGAGTATTGAGTACTGAAGACTGTGAATTGAGGGTATTCTATTGAGGATTGATGATTGGCAACTGATTGTTGAGGACTGAGGGCTGAAGATTTAGGATTCAGGATTGAGGATTCAGAATTGAGGTTTGAGGACTGAGGATTGAGGATTGAAGATTGAGTATTGAGGATTGAGGACTGGGGATTGAAGATTGAGTATTGAGAATTGAGGATTGAGGATTGAAGATTCAGTATCGAGGATTGAAGATTGAGGATTGTGGATTGAAGATTGAGTATTGAGGATTGAAGATTGAGGATTGAGGATTGAGGATTGAGAATTGACGATGAGGGCTGCGGGTTGAGGGTTGAGGTTTGAGGACTGAGGGCTGAGAATTGAGGATTGAGGACTGAGGGCTGAAGATTGAGGATTCAGGGTTGAGGATTCAGAATTGAGGTTTGAGGACTGAGGATTGAGGATTGAGGATTGAAGATTGAGTATTGAGGATTGAAGATTGAGGATTGAGGATTGAGGATTGAGGATTGAGGATGAGGGCTGAGGGTTGAGGATTGAGGTTTAAGGACTGAGGACTGAGGATTGAGGATTGAGAATTGAGGATTGAGTATTGAGGATTGAAGAGTGAGGATTGTGGATTGAAGATTGAGTATTGAGGATTGAAGAATGAGGATTGAGAATTGAGGATTGAGAATTGACGATGAGGGCTGAGGGTTGAGGATTGAGGTTTGAGGACTGAGGCCTGAGGATTGAGGATTGAGAATTGAGGATTGAGGATTGAAGATTGAGTATTGAGGATTGAAGATTGAGGATTGAGGATTGAAGATTCAGGATTGAGGATTGAGGGTTGAGGATTGAGGACGAGGACTGACGGTTGAGGACTGAGGGTTGAGGATTGAGGTTTGAGGAACGAGGATTGGGGATTGAGGATTGAGGACTGAGGATTGACGGTTGAGTATTGAAGATTGAGGATTGATATCTGAGGATTGAGGGTTGAGGATTGAGGATTGAGGATTGAGGATTGAAGATTGTGGATTGAGGACGAGGACCGAGGGTTGAATATTGATGTTTGTGGTCTGAGGACTGACGATTGAGGATTGAGAATCGAGGATTGAGGATTGAGAAGTGAAGATTGAGGATTGAAGTTTGAGGATTGAGGGTTGAGGATTGAGGATTGAGGATGAGCCCTGAGGGTTGAGGATTGAGGTTTGAGGACTGAGGACTGAGGATTGAGGATTGAGAATTGAGGATTGAGGATTGAGGATTGAAGATTGAGGATTGGGCGTTGAGGACTGAAGAATGAGTATTGAGGATTGAGGATTGAGGATTGAGGATAGGAGATTGAGGATTGAGGATTGAGGATTGAGGATTCAAGATTGAGTATTGAGGATTGAAGATTGAGGATTGAGGATTGAGGGTTGAGGATTGAGGACGAGGACTGACGGTTGAGGATTGAGGTTTGAGGATTGAGGATTGAGGATTGAGGACTGACGACTGAGGATTGAGGATTGAGCATTGAGGATTGAAGTTTGAGGCCTGGGGATTGAGGATTCAAGATTGAGGTTTAAGGATTGAGGATTGAGAATTGAGGAAATAGGATTTGAGATTGATTACTGAGGATTGAAGATTGAGGATTGAGGATTGAGTATTGAGAATTGAGAATTGAGCATGAGGACTGAGGGTTGAGGATTGAGGTTTGAGGAACGAGGATTGGGGATTGAGGATTGAGGACTGAGAATTGACGATTGAGTAATGAAGATTGAGGATTGATATCTGAGGATTGAGGATTGAGGATTGAGGATTGAGGATTGAGGATTGATGATTGAGTATTGAGGATTGAATATTGAGGATTGAGTATTGAGGATTGAGGATTGAGGATGAGGGCTGAGGGTTGAGGGTTGAGGTTTGAGTATTGAAGATTGAGTATTGAGGATTGAATATTGAGGATTGAGGATTGAGGATGAGGGCTGAGGGTTGAGGATTGAGGTTTGAGGACTGAGGCCTGAGGATTGAGGATTGAGAATTGAGGATTGAGGATTGAAGATTGAGTATTGAGGATTGAAGATTGAGGATTGAGGATTGAAGATTCAGGATTGAGGATTGAGGGTTGAGGATTGAGGACGAGGACTGACGGTTGAGGACTGAGGGTTGAGGATTGAGGTTTGAGGAACGAGGATTGGAGATTGAGGATTGAGGACTGAGGATTGACGGTTGAGTATTGAAGATTGAGGATTGATATCTGAGGATTGAGGGTTGAGGATTGAGGATTGAGGATTGAGGATTGAAGATTGTGGATTGAGGACGAGGACCGAGGGTTGAATATTGATGTTTGTGGTCTGAGGATTGACGATTGAGGATTGAGAATCGAGGATTGAGGATTGAGAATTGAAGATTGAGGATTGAAGTTTGAGGATTGAGGGTTGAGGATTGAGGATTGAGGATGAGCCCTGAGGGTTGAGGATTGAGGTTTGAGGACTGAGGACTGAGGATTGAGGATTGAGAATTGAGGATTGAGGATTGAGGATTGAAGATTGAGGATTGGGCGTTGAGGACTGAAGAATGAGTATTGAGGATTGAGGATTGAGGATTGAGGATAGGAGATTGAGGATTGAGGATTGAGGATTGAGGATTCAAGATTGAGTATTGAGGATTGAAGATTGAGGATTGAGGATTGAGGGTTGAGGATTGAGGACGAGGACTGACGGTTGAGGACTGAGGTTTGAGGATTGAGGATTGAGGATTGAGGACTGACGACTGAGGATTGAGGATTGAGCATTGAGGATTGAAGTTTGAGGCCTGGGGATTGAGGATTCAAGATTGAGGTTTAAGGATTGAGGATTGGGAATTGAGGAAATAGGATTTGAGATTGATTACTGAGGATTGAAGATTGAGGATTGAGGATTGAGTATTGAGAATTGAGAATTGAGCATGAGGACTGAGGGTTGAGGATTGAGGTTTGAGGAACGAGGATTGGGGATTGAGGATTGAGGACTGAGGATTGACGATTGAGTAATGAAGATTGAGGATTGATATCTGAGGATTGAGGATTGAGGATTGAGGATTGAGGATTGAGGATTGAAGATTGAGTATTGAGGATTGAATATTGAGGATTGAGTATTGAGGATTGAGGATTGAGGATGAGGGCTGAGGGTTGAGGGTTGAGGTTTGAGCATTGAATAGTGAAAATTCAGGATATTCTATTGAGTATTGAGAATTGAGGATTGATGTTTGGGAATCGAGGATTGAGGATTGAGGATTGAAGGTTGAGTATTCAGGATTGGAGATTGACCATTGAGGATTGAGGACCGAGGATTGAAGACTGAGTATTGAGGATTGAAGATTGAGGATTGAGGATTGAGGATTGAGGATTGAGGATTGAAGTTTGAGGATTGGGGACTGAGTGTTGAGGGTTGAGTGATGAGAATTGATGTTTGTAGATAGAGATTTTAAGATTGCAGGTTGAGTATTGAGTATTGAAACCTGTGAATTGGGGATATTCTACTGAGGAATGGGGATTGACAAGTGATTGTTGAGGACTGAGGGCTGAAGATTGAGGATTCAGTATTGAGGAATAAGGATTGAGGTTTGAGGACTGAAGATTGAGGATTGAAGGTTGAGGATTGAGGACCGAGGATTGAGTATTCAGGATTGGAGATTGACGATTGAGGGTTGAGGACCGAGCATTGAGGATTGAGGATTGAAGATTGAGTATTGAGGATTGAATATTAAGGATTGAGGTTTGTGGGCTGAGGATTGAGGATTGAAGATTGAGTATTGAGGATTGAAGATTGAGGACTGAGGATTGAGGATTGAGGATTGAGGATGAGGGCTGAGGTTTGAGGATTGAGGTTTAGGGACTGAGGACTGAGGATTAAGGGTTGAGAATTGAGGATTGAGGATTGAGGATTCAAGATTGAGGATTGGGTATTGAGGATTGATGAATGAGGATTGAGGATTGAGGATTGGGGATGGAGGATTGAGGATTGAAGATTGAGGATTGGGTATTGCGGATTGAACATTGAGGATTGAGGATTGACGATTGAGGATTGAGTATTGAGGATTGAGGATTGAGGATTGAGGATTGAGGATTGAAGATTGAGGATTGGGGATAGAGGATTGACGATTGAGGATTGGGTACTGCGGATTGAACATTGCGGATTGAGGACTGGGGATTGAGGATTGAGTATTGAGGATTGAAGATTGAGGATTGAGGATTGAGGATTGAGGATTGAGGATTGAAGATTGAGGATTGAGGATTGAGGATTGACGATTGAGGATTGAGGATTGAGGATTGAGGATTGAGGATTGAGGATTGAAGATTGAAGATTGAGTATTGAGGATTGAAGGTTGAGGATTGAGGACCGAGGATTGAGGATTGAGGTTTGAGGATTGAGGATTGAGGATTGAGGAATGAGGATTGTGTATTGAGGATTGAAGATTGAGTATTGAAGATTGAGTATTGATGACTGAGGATTGAGGATTGAGGATTGAGTATTGAGGATTGAGGATTGAAGATTGAGTATTGGGGATTGAAGATTGAGGGTTGAGGATTGAGGATTGAGGATGGAGAATGAGGGCTGAGGGCTGAGGGTTGAGGATTGAGGTTTGAGTATTGAACCCTGAGAATTCAGGATATTCTATTGAGTATTGAGAATTGAGGGTTGATGGTTGAGAATTGAGGATTGAGGATTGAGGATTGAGGATTGAAGATTGAGTATTGAGGATTGAAGATTGAGGATTGTGGATTGAAGATTGAGTATTGAGGATTGAAGATTGAGGATTGAGAATTGAGGATTGAGAATTGACGATGAGGGCTGAGGGTTGAGGATTGAGGTTTGAGGACTGAGGACTGAGGATTGAGGATTGAGTACTGAGGATTGAGGATTGAGGATTGAAGATTGAGTATCGAGGTAGAAGATTGAGGATTGAGGACTGAGGATTGAGGATTGAGTATTGAGGATTGAGTATTGGGGATTCAAGATTGAGTATTGAGGATTGAAGGCTGAGGATTGTGGATTGAAGATTGCGTATTGAGGATTGAAGATTGAGGTTTGAGGATTGAGGATTGAGAATTGACGATGAGGGCTGCGGGTTGAGGGTTGAGGATTGAGAATTGACGATGAGGGCTGCGGGTTGAGGGTTGAGGTTTGAGGACTGAGGACTGAGGATTGAGGATTGAGAATCGAGGATTGATGATTGAGGATTGAGGATTGAAGATTGAGGATTGGGTATTGAGGATTGAACATTGAGGATTGAGGATTGAGGATCGAGGATTGTGGGTTGAGGATTGAAGATTGAATATTGATGATTGAAGATTGAGGATTGAGGACTGAGGGTTGTGGATTGAGGACGAGGACTGAGGGTTGATTATTGATGTTTGAGGTCAGAAGATTGAGGATTGAGGATTGAGAATCGAGGATTGAGGATTGAGGATTGAAGATTGAGGATTGGGTATTGAGGATTGAAGAATGAGGACTGAGGATTTAGGATTGAGGATCGAGGATTGAAGATTGAGTATTGAGGATTGAACATTGAGGATTGTGGACTGAGGATTGAGGATTGAGGATTGAAGATTGAGTATTGAGGATTGAAGATTGAGGATTGAGGATTGAGGATTGAGGATTGAGGATTGAGGATGAGGGCTGAGGGTTGAGGATTGAGGTTTAAGGACTGAGGACTGAGGATTGAGGATTGAGAATTGAGGATTGAGGATTGAGGATTGAAGATTGAGGATTGGGTATTGAGGATTGAAGAATGAGGATTGAGGATTGAGGATTGAGGGTAGAGGATTGAAGATTGAGTATTGAGGATTGAAGATTGACGATTGAGGATTGTGGGTTGAAGATTGTGTATTGAACATTGAGGACTGAGTGTTGAGGGTTCAGTGATGAGAATTGATGTTTGTGGATAGAGGTTTGAAGATTGCAGATTGAGTATTGAGTATTGGAAACTGTGAATTGAGGATATTCTATAGAGGATTGAGGATTGTCAACTGATTGCTGAGGACTGAGGCCTGAAGATTGAGGATTCAGGATTGAGGATTCAGAATTGAGGTTTGAAGACTGAGGATTGAGGGTTGAAGAATGATTACTGAGGATTGAGGGTTGAGAATTGAGGATTGAGGATTGAGGAATGAGGATTGTGGATTGGGTAATGAGGATTGAAGAATGAGGATTGAGAATTGAGGATTGACGATTGAGGATTGAAGATTGAGGATTGAGGATTGAGGGTTGAGGTTTGAGGACGAGGACTGAGGGTTGAGGATTGAGGTTTGAGGACAGAGAATTGAGGATTGAGGATTGAGAACTGATAATTGAGGATTGAGGATTGAAGATTTAGGATTGGGTATTGAGGATTGAGGATTGGGGATTGAGGATCTAGTATTGGAGATTGATTATTTAGGATTGAAGATAGAGGGTTGAGGATTGAGGATTGAGGATTGAGAATTGAGAATTGAGGATGAGGGTTCAGTGATGAGAATTGATGTTTGTGGATAGAGGTTTGAAGATTGCAGATTGAGTATTGAGTATTGAAAACTGTGAATTGAGGATATTCTGTTGAGGATTGAGGATTGTCAACTGATTGCTGAGGACTGAGGCCTGAAGATTGAGGATTCAGGATTGAGGATTCAGAATTGAGGTTTGAAGACTGAGGATTGAGGATTGAAGAATGATTATTGAGGATTGAGGGTTGAGAATTGAGGATTGAGGATTGAGGAATGAGGATTGTGGATTGGGTAATGAGGATTGAAGAATGAGGATTGAGAATTGAGGATTGAGGATTGAGGATTGAAGATTGAGGATTGAGGATTGAGGGTTGAGGTTTGAGGACGAGGACTGAGGGTTGAGGATTGAGGTTTGAGGACAGAGAATTGAGGATTGAGGATTGAGAATTGATAATTGAGGATTGAGGATTGAAGATTTAGGATTGGGTATTGAGGATTGAGGATTGGGGATTGAGGATCTAGTATTGGAGATTGATTATTTAGGATTGAAGACAGAGGGTTGAGGATTGAGGATTGAGGATTGAGGATTGAGAATTGAGAATTGAGGATGAGGACTGAGGTTTGAGGATTGAGGATTGAGGATTGAGGATTGAGTGTTGATGATTCAGTATTGAGGATTGAAGATAGAGAATTGAGGATTGAGTATTTAACATTGAGGTCTGAGTGTTGAGGGTTGAGTGATGAGAATTGACGTTTGTGGATAGAGATATGCCGATTCGAAGATTGCAGATTGAGTATTGAGTACTGAAGACTGTGAATTGAGGGTATTCTATTGAGGATTGATGATTGGCAACTGATTGTTGAGGACTGAGGGCTGAAGATTTAGGATTCAGGATTGAGGATTCAGAATTGAGGTTTGAGGACTGAGGATTGAGGATTGAAGATTGAGTATTGAGGATTGAGGACTGGGGATTGAAGATTGAGTATTGAGAATTGAGGATTGAGGATTGAAGATTCAGTATCGAGGATTGAAGATTGAGGATTGTGGATTGAAGATTGAGTATTGAGGATTGAAGATTGAGGATTGAGGATTGAGGATTGAGAATTGACGATGAGGGCTGCGGGTTGAGGGTTGAGGTTTGAGGACTGAGGGCTGAGAATTGAGGATTGAGGACTGAGGGCTGAAGATTGAGGATTCAGGGTTGAGGATTCAGAATTGAGGTTTGAGGACTGAGGATTGAGGATTGAGGATTGAAGATTGAGTATTGAGGATTGAAGATTGAGGATTGAGGATTGAGGATTGAGGATTGAGGATGAGGGCTGAGGGTTGAGGATTGAGGTTTAAGGACTGAGGACTGAGGATTGAGGATTGAGAATTGAGGATTGAGTATTGAGGATTGAAGAGTGAGGATTGTGGATTGAAGATTGAGTATTGAGGATTGAAGAATGAGGATTGAGAATTGAGGATTGAGAATTGACGATGAGGGCTGAGGGTTGAGGATTGAGGTTTGAGGACTGAGGCCTGAGGATTGAGGATTGAGAATTGAGGATTGAGGATTGAAGATTGAGTATTGAGGATTGAAGATTGAGGATTGAGGATTGAAGATTCAGGATTGAGGATTGAGGGTTGAGGATTGAGGACGAGGACTGACGGTTGAGGACTGAGGGTTGAGGATTGAGGTTTGAGGAACGAGGATTGGGGATTGAGGATTGAGGACTGAGGATTGACGGTTGAGTATTGAAGATTGAGGATTGATATCTGAGGATTGAGGGTTGAGGATTGAGGATTGAGGATTGAGGATTGAAGATTGTGGATTGAGGACGAGGACCGAGGGTTGAATATTGATGTTTGTGGTCTGAGGACTGACGATTGAGGATTGAGAATCGAGGATTGAGGATTGAGAAGTGAAGATTGAGGATTGAAGTTTGAGGATTGAGGGTTGAGGATTGAGGATTGAGGATGAGCCCTGAGGGTTGAGGATTGAGGTTTGAGGACTGAGGACTGAGGATTGAGGATTGAGAATTGAGGATTGAGGATTGAGGATTGAAGATTGAGGATTGGGCGTTGAGGACTGAAGAATGAGTATTGAGGATTGAGGATTGAGGATTGAGGATAGGAGATTGAGGATTGAGGATTGAGGATTGAGGATTCAAGATTGAGTATTGAGGATTGAAGATTGAGGATTGAGGATTGAGGGTTGAGGATTGAGGACGAGGACTGACGGTTGAGGATTGAGGTTTGAGGATTGAGGATTGAGGATTGAGGACTGACGACTGAGGATTGAGGATTGAGCATTGAGGATTGAAGTTTGAGGCCTGGGGATTGAGGATTCAAGATTGAGGTTTAAGGATTGAGGATTGAGAATTGAGGAAATAGGATTTGAGATTGATTACTGAGGATTGAAGATTGAGGATTGAGGATTGAGTATTGAGAATTGAGAATTGAGCATGAGGACTGAGGGTTGAGGATTGAGGTTTGAGGAACGAGGATTGGGGATTGAGGATTGAGGACTGAGAATTGACGATTGAGTAATGAAGATTGAGGATTGATATCTGAGGATTGAGGATTGAGGATTGAGGATTGAGGATTGAGGATTGATGATTGAGTATTGAGGATTGAATATTGAGGATTGAGTATTGAGGATTGAGGATTGAGGATGAGGGCTGAGGGTTGAGGGTTGAGGTTTGAGTATTGAAGATTGAGTATTGAGGATTGAATATTGAGGATTGAGGATTGAGGATGAGGGCTGAGGGTTGAGGATTGAGGTTTGAGGACTGAGGCCTGAGGATTGAGGATTGAGAATTGAGGATTGAGGATTGAAGATTGAGTATTGAGGATTGAAGATTGAGGATTGAGGATTGAAGATTCAGGATTGAGGATTGAGGGTTGAGGATTGAGGACGAGGACTGACGGTTGAGGACTGAGGGTTGAGGATTGAGGTTTGAGGAACGAGGATTGGAGATTGAGGATTGAGGACTGAGGATTGACGGTTGAGTATTGAAGATTGAGGATTGATATCTGAGGATTGAGGGTTGAGGATTGAGGATTGAGGATTGAGGATTGAAGATTGTGGATTGAGGACGAGGACCGAGGGTTGAATATTGATGTTTGTGGTCTGAGGATTGACGATTGAGGATTGAGAATCGAGGATTGAGGATTGAGAATTGAAGATTGAGGATTGAAGTTTGAGGATTGAGGGTTGAGGATTGAGGATTGAGGATGAGCCCTGAGGGTTGAGGATTGAGGTTTGAGGACTGAGGACTGAGGATTGAGGATTGAGAATTGAGGATTGAGGATTGAGGATTGAAGATTGAGGATTGGGCGTTGAGGACTGAAGAATGAGTATTGAGGATTGAGGATTGAGGATTGAGGATAGGAGATTGAGGATTGAGGATTGAGGATTGAGGATTCAAGATTGAGTATTGAGGATTGAAGATTGAGGATTGAGGATTGAGGGTTGAGGATTGAGGACGAGGACTGACGGTTGAGGACTGAGGTTTGAGGATTGAGGATTGAGGATTGAGGACTGACGACTGAGGATTGAGGATTGAGCATTGAGGATTGAAGTTTGAGGCCTGGGGATTGAGGATTCAAGATTGAGGTTTAAGGATTGAGGATTGGGAATTGAGGAAATAGGATTTGAGATTGATTACTGAGGATTGAAGATTGAGGATTGAGGATTGAGTATTGAGAATTGAGAATTGAGCATGAGGACTGAGGGTTGAGGATTGAGGTTTGAGGAACGAGGATTGGGGATTGAGGATTGAGGACTGAGGATTGACGATTGAGTAATGAAGATTGAGGATTGATATCTGAGGATTGAGGATTGAGGATTGAGGATTGAGGATTGAGGATTGAAGATTGAGTATTGAGGATTGAATATTGAGGATTGAGTATTGAGGATTGAGGATTGAGGATGAGGGCTGAGGGTTGAGGGTTGAGGTTTGAGCATTGAATAGTGAAAATTCAGGATATTCTATTGAGTATTGAGAATTGAGGATTGATGTTTGGGAATCGAGGATTGAGGATTGAGGATTGAAGGTTGAGTATTCAGGATTGGAGATTGACCATTGAGGATTGAGGACCGAGGATTGAAGACTGAGTATTGAGGATTGAAGATTGAGGATTGAGGATTGAGGATTGAGGATTGAGGATTGAAGTTTGAGGATTGGGGACTGAGTGTTGAGGGTTGAGTGATGAGAATTGATGTTTGTAGATAGAGATTTTAAGATTGCAGGTTGAGTATTGAGTATTGAAACCTGTGAATTGGGGATATTCTACTGAGGAATGGGGATTGACAAGTGATTGTTGAGGACTGAGGGCTGAAGATTGAGGATTCAGTATTGAGGAATAAGGATTGAGGTTTGAGGACTGAAGATTGAGGATTGAAGGTTGAGGATTGAGGACCGAGGATTGAGTATTCAGGATTGGAGATTGACGATTGAGGGTTGAGGACCGAGCATTGAGGATTGAGGATTGAAGATTGAGTATTGAGGATTGAATATTAAGGATTGAGGTTTGTGGGCTGAGGATTGAGGATTGAAGATTGAGTATTGAGGATTGAAGATTGAGGACTGAGGATTGAGGATTGAGGATTGAGGATGAGGGCTGAGGTTTGAGGATTGAGGTTTAGGGACTGAGGACTGAGGATTAAGGGTTGAGAATTGAGGATTGAGGATTGAGGATTCAAGATTGAGGATTGGGTATTGAGGATTGATGAATGAGGATTGAGGATTGAGGATTGGGGATGGAGGATTGAGGATTGAAGATTGAGGATTGGGTATTGCGGATTGAACATTGAGGATTGAGGATTGACGATTGAGGATTGAGTATTGAGGATTGAGGATTGAGGATTGAGGATTGAGGATTGAAGATTGAGGATTGGGGATAGAGGATTGACGATTGAGGATTGGGTACTGCGGATTGAACATTGCGGATTGAGGACTGGGGATTGAGGATTGAGTATTGAGGATTGAAGATTGAGGATTGAGGATTGAGGATTGAGGATTGAGGATTGAAGATTGAGGATTGAGGATTGAGGATTGACGATTGAGGATTGAGGATTGAGGATTGAGGATTGAGGATTGAGGATTGAAGATTGAAGATTGAGTATTGAGGATTGAAGGTTGAGGATTGAGGACCGAGGATTGAGGATTGAGGTTTGAGGATTGAGGATTGAGGATTGAGGAATGAGGATTGTGTATTGAGGATTGAAGATTGAGTATTGAAGATTGAGTATTGATGACTGAGGATTGAGGATTGAGGATTGAGTATTGAGGATTGAGGATTGAAGATTGAGTATTGGGGATTGAAGATTGAGGGTTGAGGATTGAGGATTGAGGATGGAGAATGAGGGCTGAGGGCTGAGGGTTGAGGATTGAGGTTTGAGTATTGAACCCTGAGAATTCAGGATATTCTATTGAGTATTGAGAATTGAGGGTTGATGGTTGAGAATTGAGGATTGAGGATTGAGGATTGAGGATTGAGGATTGCGGATTGAGGATTGAAGATTGAAGATTGAGTATTGAGGATTGAAGGTTGAGGATTGAGGATTGAGGATTGAGAATTGAGGATTGAGGATTGAGTATTGAGGAATGAGGATTCAGGATTGAGGATTGAAGATTGAGTATTGAGTACTGAAGCCTGACGATTGAGGATTGAGTATTGAGGATTGAGGATTGAGGATTGAGGATTGAAGATTGAGTATTGTGGATTGAAGATCGAGGATCGAGTATTGAGGATTGAGGATTGAGGATTGAGGGTTGAGGATTGAGGATTGAGGATTGAGGATTCAGGATTGAAGATTGAGAATTGAGAATTGAGTATGAGGACTGAGGGTTGAGGGTTGAGGTTTGAGGAACGAGGATTGAGGATTGAGAATTGAGGATTGAGGACTGAGGATTGAAGATTCAGGATTGGGTATTGAGGATTGAGTATTGAGGATTGAGGATTGAAGATTGAAGATTGAGTATTGAGGATTGAAGGTTGAGGATTGAGGACCGAGGATTGAGTATTCAGGATTGGAGATTGACGATTGAGGATTGAGGACCGAGCATTGAGGATTGAGGATTGAAGATTGAGTATTGAGGATTGAATATTAAGGATTGAGGTTTGTGGTCTGAGGATTGAGGATTGAAGATTGAGTATTGAGGATTGAAGATTGAGGACTGAGGATTGAGGATTGAGGATTGAGGATGAGGGCTGAGGTTTGAGGATTGAGGTTTGAGGACTGAGGACTGAGGATTGAGGGTTGAGAATTGAGGATTGAGGATTGAGGACTCAAGATTGAGGATTGGGTATTGAGGATTGATGAATGAGGATTGAGGATTGAGGATTGGGGATGGAGGATTGAGGATTGAAGATTGAGGATTGGGTATTGCGGATTGAACATTGAGGATTGAGGATTGACGATTGAGGATTGAGTATTGAGGATTGAGGATTGAGGATTGAGGATTGAGGATTGAAGATTGAGGATTGGGGATAGAGGATTGACGATTGAGGATTGGGTACTGCGGATTGAACATTGCGGATTGAGGACTGGGGATTGAGGATTGAGTATTGAGGATTGAAGATTGAGGATTGAGGATTGAGGATTGAAGATTGAGGATTGAGGATTGAGAATTGTGGATTGAAGGTTGAGAATTGAAGATTGAGGATTGGGTGTTGAGGATTGAAGAATGAGGATTGAGGATTGAGGATTGAGGATTGAGGATTGAAGATTGAGTATTGAGCACTGAAGATTGAGGATTGAGGATTGAGGATTGAGGATTGAGGATTGAGGATTGAAGATTGAGTATTGAGTGTTGAAGGTTTAGGATTGAGGATTGAGGATTGAGGATTGAGGATTAAAGATAGAGGATTGAGGACTGAGGATTGGGGGTTGAGGATTGAGGACTGCAGATTGAGTATTGATGATTGAAGATTGAGGATTGAGGATTGAGGGTTGTGGATTGAGGAACAGGTCCGAGTGTTGAATATTGATGTTTGAGGTCTAAGGATTGAGGATTGAGGATTGAGAATTGAGGATTGAGGATTGAGGATTGAAGATTGAGGATTGGGAATTGGGGATCTAGGATTGGAGATTGAATATTGAGTTTTGAATATTGAGGATTGAGGATTGAGGATTGAGAATTGAGAATTGAGGATGAGGACTGAGGGTTGAGGATTGAGGTTTGAAGAATGAGGATTGGGGATGGAGGATTGAGGATTGAGGATTGAGGATTGGGTATTGCGGATTGAACATTGAGGATTGAGGATTGACGATTGAGGATTGAGTATTGAGGATTGAGGACTGAGGATTGAGGAGTGAGGATTGAGGATTGAGGATTGAGTATTGACGATTGAAGATTCAGTATTGAGGATTGAAGATTGAGAATTGAGGATTGAGGACTGAACATTGAGGACTGAGCGTTCAGGGTTGAGTGATGAGAATTGATGTTTGTGAATAGAGGTCTGAAGATTGCAGATTGAGTATTGCGTATTGAAAACTGTGAATTGAGGATATTCTATTGGGGATTGAGGATTGACAACTGATTGTTGAGGACTGAGGGCTGAAGATTGAGGATGCAGTATTGAGGATTCAGAATTGTGGTTTGTGGACTGAGGATTGAGGATTGAAGATTGAGTATTGAGGATTGATGATTGAGGACTGAGGATTGAGGATTGAGGATTGAGGATTGAAGATTGAGGATTGGGTATCGAGGATTGATGAATGAGTATTGACGATTGAGTATTGAAGATTGTGGATTGAGGATTGAGGATTGAAGATTGAGGATTGCGTATTGAGGATTGAAGAATGGGGATTGAGGATTGAGGATTGAAGATTGCGGATTGGGTATTGAGGATTGAGGAATGAGGATTGAGGATAGAGGATTGAGGACTGAGGATTGAAGATTGTGTATTAAGGATGGAAGATTGAGGATCGAGGATTGAGGGTTGTGGATTGAGGACGAGGACTGAGGGCTGAGTATTGATGTTTGAAGTCTGAGGATTGAGGATTGAGGATTGAGGATTGAAGTTTGAGGATTGGGGACTGAGTGTTGAGGGTTGAGTGATGAGAATTGATGTTAGTAGATAGAGATTTTAAGATTGCAGGTTGAGTATTGAGTATTGAAACCTGTGAATTGGGGATATTCTACTGAGGAATGGGGATTGACAAGTGATTGTTGAGGACTGAGGGCTGAAGATTGAGGATTCAGTATTGAGGAATAAGGATTGAGGTTTGAGGACTGAAGATTGAGGATTGAGGATTGAGGATTGAGGATTGAGGATTGAGGATAGAAGATTGAGGATTGGGTATTGAGGATTGAAAATTGAGGATTGAGGAATGAGTATTGAGTATTGACGATTGAGTATTGAAAATTGAATATTGATGGTTGAAGATTGAGGATCGAGGATTGAGTGTTGTGGATTGAGGACGAGGACTGAGGGTTGAGTATTGATGTTTGAGGTCTGAGGATTGAGGATTGAGGATTGAGAATTGTGGATTGAAGGTTGAGAATTGAAGATTGAGGATTGGGTGTTGAGGATTGAAGAATGAGGATTGAGGATTGAGGATTGAGGATTGAGGATTGAAGATTGAGTATTGAGCACTGAAGATTGAGGATTGAGGATTGAGGATTGAGGATTTAGGATTGAGGATTGAAGATTGAGTATTGAGGGTTGAAGGCTTAGGATTGAGGATTGAGGATTGAGGATTGAGGATTAAAGATAGAGGATTGAGGACTGAGGATTGGGGGTTGAGGATTGAGGACTGAAGATTGAGTATTGATGATTGAAGATTGAGGATTGAGGATTGAGGGTTGTGGATTGAGGAACAGGTCCGAGTGTTGAATATTGATGTTTGAGGTCTAAGGATTGAGGATTGAGGATTGAGAATTGAGGATTGAGGATTGAGGATTGAAGATTGAGGATTGGGAATTGGGGATCTAGGATTGGAGATTGAATATTGAGTTTTGAATATTGAGGATTGAGGATTGAGGATTGAGAATTGAGAATTGAGGATGAGGACTGAGGGTTGAGGATTGAGGTTTGAAGAATGAGGATTGGGGATGGAGGATTGAGGATTGAAGATTGAGGATTGGGTATTGCGGATTGAACATTGAGGATTGAGGATTGACGATTGAGGATTGAGTATTGAGGATTGAGGACTGAGGGTTGAGGATTGAGGATTGAGGATTGAGGATTGAGTATTGAGGATTGAAGATTCAGTATTGAGGATTGAAGATTGAGAATTGAGGATTGAGGACTGAACATTGAGGACTGAGCGTTCAGGGTTGAGTGATGAGAATTGATGTTTGTGAATAGAGGTCTGAAGATTGCAGATTGAGTATTGCGTATTGAAAACTGTGAATTGAGGATATTCTATTGGGGATTGAGGATTGACAACTGATTGTTGAGGACTGAGGGCTGAAGATTGAGGATGCAGTATTGAGGATTCAGAATTGTGGTTTGTGGACTGAGGATTGAGGATTGAAGATTGAGTATTGAGGATTGATGATTGAGGACTGAGGATTGAGGATTGAGGATTGAGGATTGAAGATTGAGGATTGGGTTTCGAGGATTGATGAATGAGTATTGACGATTGAGTATTGAAGATTGTGGATTGAGGATTGAGGATTGAAGATTGAGGATTGCGTATTGAGGATTGAAGAATGGGGATTGAGGATTGAGGATTGAAGATTGCGGATTGGGTATTGAGGATTGAGGAATGAGGATTGAGGATAGAGGATTGAGGACTGAGGATTGAAGATTGTGTATTAAGGATGGAAGATTGAGGATCGAGGATTTAGGGTTGTGGATTGAGGACGAGGACTGAGGGCTGAGTATTGATGTTTGAAGTCTGAGGATTGAGGATTGAGGATTGAGAATTGAGGATTGAGGATTGAGGATTGAGGATTGAGGATTGAAGATTGAGGATTGAGGATTGAGGATTGAGAGTTGAGAATTGAAGGTGAGGACTGAGGGTTGAGGATTGAGGTTTGAGGAACGAGCATTGGGGATTGAGGATTGAGGACTGAGGATTGACGATTGAGTATGGGAGATTGATGATTGATGACTGTGGATTGAGGATTGAGGATTGAGGATTGAGGATTGAGGATTGAGGATTGAGGATTGAGGAATGAGGATTGTGTATTGAGGATTGAAGATTGAGTATTGAAGATTGAGTATTGATGACTGAGGATTGAGGATTGAGGATTGAGTATTGAGGATTGAGGATTGAAGATTGAGTATTGGGGATTGAAGATTGAGGGTTGAGGATTGAGGATTGAGGATGGAGAATGAGGGCTGAGGGCTGAGGGTTGAGGATTGAGGTTTGAGTATTGAACCCTGAGAATTCAGGATATTCTATTGAGTATTGAGAATTGAGGGTTGATGGTTGAGAATTGAGGATTGAGGATTGAGGATTGAGGATTGAGGATTGCGGATTGAGGATTGAAGATTGAAGATTGAGTATTGAGGATTGAAGAATGAGGATTGAGGATTGAGGATTGAGGGTAGAGGATTGAAGATTGAGTATTGAGGATTGAAGATTGACGATTGAGGATTGTGGGTTGAAGATTGTGTATTGAACATTGAGGACTGAGTGTTGAGGGTTCAGTGATGAGAATTGATGTTTGTGGATAGAGGTTTGAAGATTGCAGATTGAGTATTGAGTATTGGAAACTGTGAATTGAGGATATTCTATAGAGGATTGAGGATTGTCAACTGATTGCTGAGGACTGAGGCCTGAAGATTGAGGATTCAGGATTGAGGATTCAGAATTGAGGTTTGAAGACTGAGGATTGAGGGTTGAAGAATGATTACTGAGGATTGAGGGTTGAGAATTGAGGATTGAGGATTGAGGAATGAGGATTGTGGATTGGGTAATGAGGATTGAAGAATGAGGATTGAGAATTGAGGATTGACGATTGAGGATTGAAGATTGAGGATTGAGGATTGAGGGTTGAGGTTTGAGGACGAGGACTGAGGGTTGAGGATTGAGGTTTGAGGACAGAGAATTGAGGATTGAGGATTGAGAACTGATAATTGAGGATTGAGGATTGAAGATTTAGGATTGGGTATTGAGGATTGAGGATTGGGGATTTAGGATCTAGTATTGGAGATTGATTATTTAGGATTGAAGATAGAGGGTTGAGGATTGAGGATTGAGGATTGAGAATTGAGAATTGAGGATGAGGGTTCAGTGATGAGAATTGATGTTTGTGGATAGAGGTTTGAAGATTGCAGATTGAGTATTGAGTATTGAAAACTGTGAATTGAGGATATTCTGTTGAGGATTGAGGATTGTCAACTGATTGCTGAGGACTGAGGCCTGAAGATTGAGGATTCAGGATTGAGGATTCAGAATTGAGGTTTGAAGACTGAGGATTGAGGATTGAAGAATGATTATTGAGGATTGAGGGTTGAGAATTGAGGATTGAGGATTGAGGAATGAGGATTGTGGATTGGGTAATGAGGATTGAAGAATGAGGATTGAGAATTGAGGATTGAGGATTGAGGATTGAAGATTGAGGATTGAGGATTGAGGGTTGAGGTTTGAGGACGAGGGCTGAGGGTTGAGGATTGAGGTTTGAGGACAGAGAATTGAGGATTGAGGATTGAGAATTGATAATTGAGGATTGAGGATTGAAGATTTAGGATTGGGTATTGAGGATTGAGGATTGGGGATTGAGGATCTAGTATTGGAGATTGATTATTTAGGATTGAAGATAGAGGGTTGAGGATTGAGGATTGAGGATTGAGAATTGAGAATTGAGGATGAGGACTGAGGTTTGAGGATTGAGGATTGAGGATTGAGGATTGAGTGTTGAAGATTAAGTATTGAGGATTGAAGATAGAGAATTGAGGATTGAGGATTTAACATTGAGGTCTGAGTGTTGAGGGTTGAGTGATGAGAATTGACGTTTGTGGATAGAGATATGCCGATTCGAAGATTGCAGATTGAGTACTGAGTATTGAAGACTGTGAATTGAGGGTATTCTATTGAGGATTGATGATAGGCAACTGATTGTTGAGGACTGAGGGCTGAAGATTTAGGATTCAGGATTGAGGATTCAGAATTGAGGTTTGAGGACTGAGGATTGAGGATTGAAGATTGAGTATTGAGGATTGAGGACTGAGGATTGAGGATTGAGGATTGAGGATTGAGGATTGAAGACTGAGTATTGAGGATTGAAGAGTGAGGATTCAGGACTGAGGATTGAGGATTGAGTATTGAGGATTGAGGATTGAGGATTGAAGATTGACTATTGAGGATTGAAGATTGAGGATTGTGGATTGAAGATTGAGTATTGAGGATTGAAGAATGAGGATTGTGAATTGAGGATTGAGAATTGACGATGAGGGCTGAGGGTTGAGGATTGAGGTTTGAGGACTGAGGACTGAGGATTGAGGATTGAGAATTGAGGATTGAGGATTGAGGATTGAGGATTGAGGATTGAAGATTGAGGATTGGGTATTGAGGATTGAACATTGAGGATTGAGGATTGAGTATCGAGGATTGAGGATTGAGGATTGAAGATTGAATATTGATGATTGTAGATTGAGGATTGAGGATTGAAGATTGAGGATTGAGGACTGAGGATTGAGGATTGAGTATTGAGGATTGAGGATTGAGGATTGAAGATTGAGTATTGAGGTAGAAGATTGAGGATTGAGGATTGAAGATTGAGGATTGAGGATTGAGGATTGAGAATTGACGATGAGGGCTGCGGGTTGAGGGTTGAAGTTTGAGGACTGAGGACTGAGAATTGAGGATTGAGAATTGAGGATTGAGGATTGAGGATTGAGGATTGAAGATTGAGGATTGGGTATTGAGGATTGAACATTGAGGATTGAGGATTGAGGATCGAGGATTGTGGGTTGAGGATTGAAGATTGAATATTGATGATTGAAGATTGAGGATTGAGGAATGAGGGTTGTGGATTGAGGACGAGGACTGAGGGTTGATTATTGATGTTTGAGGTCAGAAGATTGAGGATTGAGGATTGAGAATCGATGATTGAGGATTGAGGATTGAAGATTGAGGATTGAGAATTGATAATTGAGGATTGAGGATTGAAGATTTAGGATTGGTTATTGAGGATTGAGTGTTGGGGATTGAGGATCTAGTATTGGAGATTGATTATTTAGGATTGAAGATAGAGGGTTGAGGATTGAGGATTGAGGATTGAGAATTGAGAATTGAGGATGAGGACTGAGGCTTGAGGATTGAGGATTGAGGATTGAGGATTGAGTGTTGAAGATTCAGTATTGAGGATTGAAGATAGAGAATTGAGGATTGAGGATTTAACATTGAGGTCTGAGTGTTGAGGGTTGAGTGATGAGAATTGACGTTTGTGGATAGAGATATGCAGATTCGAAGATTGCAGATTGAGTATTGAGTATTGAAGACTGTGAATTGATGGTATTCTATTGAGGATTGATGATTGGCAACTGATTGTTGAGGACTGAGGGCTGAAGATTTAGGATTCAGGATTGAGGATTCAGAATTGAGGTTTGAGGACTGAGGATTGAGGATTGAAGATTGAGTATTGAGGATTGAGGACTGAGGATTGAGGATTGAGGATTGAGGATTGAGGATTGAAGATTGAGTATTGAGGATTGAAGATTGAGGATTGAGGACTGAGGATTGAGGATTGAGTATTGAGGATTGAGGATTGAGGATTGAAGATTGAGTATTGAGGATTGAAGATTGAGGATTGTGGATTGAAGATTGAGTATTGAGGATTGAAGATTGAGGATTGAGAATTGAGGATTGAGAATTGACGATGAGGGCTGAGGGTTGAGGATTGAGGTTTGAGGACTGAGGACTGAGGATTGAGGATTGAGAATTAAGGATTGAGGATTGAGGATTGAGGATTGAAGATTGAGGATTGGGTATTGAGGATTGAACATTGAGGATTGAGGATTGAGTATCGAGGATTGAGGATTGAGGATTGAGGATTGAATATTGATGATTGCAGTTTGAGGATTGAGGATTGAAGATTGAGGATTGAGGACTGAGGATTGAGGATTGAGTATTGAGGATTGAGGATTGAGGATTGAAGATTGAGTATTGAGGTAGAAGATTGATGATTAAGGACTGAGGATTGAGGATTGAGTATTGAGGATTGATGATTGAGGATTGAAGATTGAGTATTGAGGATTGAAGACTGAGGATTGTGGATTGAAGATTGAGTATTGAGGAATGAAGGTTGAGGTTTGAGGATTGAGGATTGAGAATTGACGATGAGGGCTGCGGGTTGAGGGTTGAGGTTTGAGGACTGAGGCCTGAGCATTGAGGATTGAGAACTGAGGATTGAGGATTGAGGATTGAGGATTGAAGATTGAAGATTGGGTATTGAGGATTGAACATTGAGGATTGAGGATTGAGGATCGAGGATTGAGGGTTGAGGATTGAAGATTGAATATTGATGATTGAAGATTGAGGATTGAGGACTGAGGGTTGTGGATTGAGGACGAGGACTGAGGGTTGATTATTGATGCTTGCGGTCAGAAGATTGAGGATTGACGATTGAGAATTGAGGATTGAGGATTGAGGATTGAAGATTGAGAATTGAGAATTGAGGATTGAGGATTGAAGATTGAGTATTGAGGATTGAAGATTGAGGATTGAGGATTGAGGATTGAGGATTGAGGATTGAAGATTGAGGATTGGGGACTGAGTGTTGAGGGTTGAGTGATGAGAATTAATGTTTGTGGATGGAGATTTGAAGATTGAAGATTGAGGATTGAATATTGAAAACTGAGAATTCAGGATATTCTATTGAGTATTGAGAATTTTGGATTGATGGTTGAGTATTGAGGATTGATGGTTGAGGGTTGTGTGTTGAATATTGAGGATTGGCGAATTGAGTATTGAAGATTGAAGACTGAGGGTTGAGGATTGAGGTTTGAGGACAGAGGATTGAGGATTGAGGATTGAGAATTGATAATTGAGGATTGAGGATTGAAGATTTAGGATTGGGTATTGAGGATTGAGGATTGGGGATTGAGGATCTAGTATTGGAGATTGATTATTTAGGATTGAAGATAGAGGGTTGAGGATTGAGGATTGAGGATTGTGGATCGAGGATTGGGGGTTGAGGATTGAAGATTGAACATTGATGATTGAAGATTGAGGATTGAGGATTGAGGGTTGTGGATTGAGGATTGAGGATTGAAGATTGAGGATTGGGCATTGAGGATTGAAGACTGAGGATTGATGATTGAGGATTGAGGATTGAGGATTGTGGGTTGAGTATTGAGGACTGAGGATTGAAGATTGAGGATTGAGGATTGAGGATTAAAGATTGAGTATTGAGGATTGAAGATTGAGAATTGAGGATTGAGGATTGAACACTGAGGACTGAGTGTTGAGGGTTGAGTGATGAGAATTGATGTTTGTGGATAGAGATTTGAAGATTGCAGATTGAGTATTTTGAACTGAAATCTGTGAATTGAGCATATTCTATTGAGGACTGTGGATTGTCACCCGATTGTTGAGGACTGAAGGCTGAAGATTGAGGATTCAGGATTGAGGGTTCAGAATTGAGGTTTGAGGACAGAGGATTGAGGATTGAAGAATGATTATTGAGGATTGAGTGTTGAGAATTGAGGATTGAGGATTGAGGAATGAAGATTGAGGATTGGCTAATGAGGATTGAAGAATGAGGATTGAGGATTGAAGATTGAGTATTGAGGATTGAAGGTTGAGCATTGAGGATTGAGGTTGAAGATTGAGGATTGAGGACTGAGGATTGAGGATTGAGTATTGAGGATTGAGGATTGAGGATTGAAGATTGAGTATTGAGGATTGAAGATTGAGGATTGTGGATTGAAGATTGAGTATTGAGGATTGAAGATTGAAGATTGAGGATTGAGGATTGAGGATTTAGAATTGACGATGAGGGCTGCGGGTTGAGGGTTGAGGTTTGAGGACTGAGGACTGAGGATTGAGGATTGAGAATTGAGGATTGAGGATTGAGGATTAAAGATTGAGTATTGCGGATTGAAGATTCAGGATTGTGGATTGAAGATTGAGTATTGAGGATTGAAGATTGAGGATTGAGTATTGAGGATTGAGAATTGACGATGAGGGCTGAGGGTTGAGGATTGAGGTTTGAGGACTGAGGCCTGAGGATTGAGGATTGAGAATTGAGGATTGAGGATCGAGGTCTGAGGATTAAAGATTGAGGATTGAGAATTGGGGATTGAGGATTGAGGGTTGAGGATTCAGGATTGAGGATTGAGTATTGAAGGTTGAGGATTGATGACTGAGGATTGAGGGTTGAGGATTGAGGATTGAGTATTGAAGATTGAGTGTTGAGGATTGAGGGTTGAGGATTGAGGACTGAGTATTGAGGATTGAGGATGAGGGCTGAGGTTTGAGGTTTGAGGTTTAATGACTGAGGACTGAGGATTGAGGATTGAGAATTGAGGATTGAGGATTGAGGATTGAAGATTGAGGATTTGGTATAGAGGATTGAAGAATGAGGATTGAGGATTGAGGATTGTGGATTGAGGATTGAAGATTGAGTATTGAGGATTGAAGATTGACGCTTGAGGTTTGTGGATTGAAGATTGAGTATTGAACATCGAGGACTGAGTGTTGAGGGTTCAGTGATGAGAATTGATGTTTGTGGATAGAGGTTTGAAGATTGCAGATTGAGTAATGAGTATTGAAAACTGTGAATTGAGGATATTCTATTGAGGATTGAGGATTGTCAACTGATTGTTGAGGTCTGAGGGCTGAACATTGAGGATTCAGGATTGAGGATTCAGAAATGAGGTTTGAGGACTGAGGATTGAGGATTGAAGGTTGATTATTGAGGATTGAGGATTGAGAATTGAGGATTGAGGATTGAGGATTGAAGATTGAGGATTGGGTATTGAGGATTGAAGAATGAGGATTGAGGATTGAAGATTTAGGATTGGGTATTGAGGATTGAGGATTAGGGATTGAGGATCTAGTATTGGAGATTGATTATTTAGGATTGAAGATAGAGGGTTGAGGATTGAGGATTGAGGATTGAGAATTGAGAATTGAGGATGAGGACTGAGGTTTGAGGATTGAGGATTGAGGATTGAGGATTGAGTATTGAAGATTCAGTATTGAGGATTGAAGATAGAGAATTGAGGATTGAGGATTCAACATTGAGGTCTGAGTGTTGAGGGTTGAGTGATGAGAATTGACGATTGTGGATAGAGATATGCAGATTGGAAGATTGCAGATTCAGTATTGAGTATTGAAGACTGTGAATTGAGGATATTCTATTGAGGATTGATGATTGGCAACTGATTGTTGAGGACTGAGGGCTGAAGATTTAGGATTCAGGATTGAGGATTCAGAATTGAGGTTTGAGGACTGAGGATTGAGGATTGAAGATTGAGTATTGAGGATTGAGGATTGGGGATTGAGGATTGAGGATTGAGGATTGAGGATTGAAGATTGACTATTGAGGATTGAAGATTGAGGATTGAGGACTGAGGATTGAGGATTGAGTATTGAGGATTGAGGATTGAGGATTGAAGATTGAGTATTGGGGATTGAAGATTGAGGATTGTGGATTGAAGATTGAGTATTGAGGATTGAAGATTGAGGATTGAGAATTGAGGATTGAGAATTGACGATGAGGGCTGAGGGTTGAGGATTGAGGTTTGAGGACTGAGGACTGAGGATTGAGGATTGAGAATTGAGGATTGAGGATTGAGGATTGAGGATTGAAGATTGAGGATTTTGTATTGAGGATTGAACATTGAGGATTGAGGATTGAGTATCGAGGATTGAGGATTGAGGATTGAAGATTGAATATTGATGATTGTAAATTGAGGACTGAGGATTGAATATTGAGGATTGAGGACTGAGGATTGAGGATTGAGTATTGAGGATTGAGGATTGAGGATTGAAGATTGAGTATTGAGGATTGAAGATTGAGGATTGTGGATTGAAGATTGAGTATTGAGGATTGAAGATTGAGGATTGAGAATTGAGGATTGAGAATTGACGATGAGGGCTGAGGGTTGAGGATTGAGGTTTGAGGACTGAGGACTGAGGATTGAGGATTGAGTACTGAGGATTGAGGATTGAGGATTGAAGATTGAGTATCGAGGTAGAAGATTGAGGATTGAGGACTGAGGATTGAGGATTGAGTATTGAGGATTGAGTATTGGGGATTCAAGATTGAGTATTGAGGATTGAAGGCTGAGGATTGTGGATTGAAGATTGCGTATTGAGGATTGAAGATTGAGGTTTGAGGATTGAGGATTGAGAATTGACGATGAGGGCTGCGGGTTGAGGGTTGAGGATTGAGAATTGACGATGAGGGCTGCGGGTTGAGGGTTGAGGTTTGAGGACTGAGGACTGAGGATTGAGGATTGAGAATCGAGGATTGATGATTGAGGATTGAGGATTGAAGATTGAGGATTGGGTATTGAGGATTGAACATTGAGGATTGAGGATTGAGGATCGAGGATTGTGGGTTGAGGATTGAAGATTGAATATTGATGATTGAAGATTGAGGATTGAGGACTGAGGGTTGTGGATTGAGGACGAGGACTGAGGGTTGATTATTGATGTTTGAGGTCAGAAGATTGAGGATTGAGGATTGAGAATCGAGGATTGAGGATTGAGGATTGAAGATTGAGGATTGGGTATTGAGGATTGAAGAATGAGGACTGAGGATTTAGGATTGAGGATCGAGGATTGAAGATTGAGTATTGAGGATTGAACATTGAGGATTGTGGACTGAGGATTGAGGATTGAGGATTGAAGATTGAGTATTGAGGATTGAAGATTGAGGATTGAGGATTGAGGATTGAGGATTGAGGATTGAGGATGAGGGCTGAGGGTTGAGGATTGAGGTTTAAGGACTGAGGACTGAGGATTGAGGATTGAGAATTGAGGATTGAGGATTGAGGATTGAAGATTGAGGATTGGGTATTGAGGATTGAAGAATGAGGATTGAGGATTGAGGATTGAGGGTAGAGGATTGAAGATTGAGTATTGAGGATTGAAGATTGACGATTGAGGATTGTGGGTTGAAGATTGTGTATTGAACATTGAGGACTGAGTGTTGAGGGTTCAGTGATGAGAATTGATGTTTGTGGATAGAGGTTTGAAGATTGCAGATTGAGTATTGAGTATTGGAAACTGTGAATTGAGGATATTCTATAGAGGATTGAGGATTGTCAACTGATTGCTGAGGACTGAGGCCTGAAGATTGAGGATTCAGGATTGAGGATTCAGAATTGAGGTTTGAAGACTGAGGATTGAGGGTTGAAGAATGATTACTGAGGATTGAGGGTTGAGAATTGAGGATTGAGGATTGAGGAATGAGGATTGTGGATTGGGTAATGAGGATTGAAGAATGAGGATTGAGAATTGAGGATTGACGATTGAGGATTGAAGATTGAGGATTGAGGATTGAGGGTTGAGGTTTGAGGACGAGGACTGAGGGTTGAGGATTGAGGTTTGAGGACAGAGAATTGAGGATTGAGGATTGAGAACTGATAATTGAGGATTGAGGATTGAAGATTTAGGATTGGGTATTGAGGATTGAGGATTGGGGATTGAGGATCTAGTATTGGAGATTGATTATTTAGGATTGAAGATAGAGGGTTGAGGATTGAGGATTGAGGATTGAGAATTGAGAATTGAGGATGAGGGTTCAGTGATGAGAATTGATGTTTGTGGATAGAGGTTTGAAGATTGCAGATTGAGTATTGAGTATTGAAAACTGTGAATTGAGGATATTCTGTTGAGGATTGAGGATTGTCAACTGATTGCTGAGGACTGAGGCCTGAAGATTGAGGATTCAGGATTGAGGATTCAGAATTGAGGTTTGAAGACTGAGGATTGAGGATTGAAGAATGATTATTGAGGATTGAGGGTTGAGAATTGAGGATTGAGGATTGAGGAATGAGGATTGTGGATTGGGTAATGAGGATTGAAGAATGAGGATTGAGAATTGAGGATTGAGGATTGAGGATTGAAGATTGAGGATTGAGGATTGAGGGTTGAGGTTTGAGGACGAGGACTGAGGGTTGAGGATTGAAATTTGAGGACAGAGAATTGAGGATTGAGGATTGAGAATTGATAATTGAGGATTGAGGATTGAAGATTTAGGATTGGGTATTGAGGATTGAGGATTGGGGATTGAGGATCTAGTATTGGAGATTGATTATTTAGGATTGAAGACAGAGGGTTGAGGATTGAGGATTGAGGATTGAGGATTGAGAATTGAGAATTGAGGATGAGGACTGAGGTTTGAGGATTGAGGATTGAGGATTGAGGATTGAGTGTTGATGATTCAGTATTGAGGATTGAAGATAGAGAATTGAGGATTGAGTATTTAACATTGAGGTCTGAGTGTTGAGGGTTGAGTGATGAGAATTGACGTTTGTGGATAGAGATATGCCGATTCGAAGATTGCAGATTGAGTATTGAGTATTGAAGACTGTGAATTGAGGGTATTCTATTGAGGATTGATGATTGGCAACTGATTGTTGAGGACTGAGGGCTGAAGATTTAGGATTCAGGATTGAGGATTCAGAATTGAGGTTTGAGGACTGAGGATTGAGGATTGAAGATTGAGTATTGAGGATTGAGGACTGGGGATTGAAGATTGAGTATTGAGAATTGAGGATTGAGGATTGAAGATTCAGTATCGAGGATTGAAGATTGAGGATTGTGGATTGAAGATTGAGTATTGAGGATTGAAGATTGAGGATTGAGGATTGAGGATTGAGAATTGACGATGAGGGCTGCGGGTTGAGGGTTGAGGTTTGAGGACTGAGGGCTGAGAATTGAGGATTGAGGACTGAGGGCTGAAGATTGAGGATTCAGGGTTGAGGATTCAGAATTGAGGTTTGAGGACTGAGGATTGAGGATTGAGGATTGAAGATTGAGTATTGAGGATTGAAGATTGAGGATTGAGGATTGAGGATTGAGGATTGAGGATGAGGGCTGAGGGTTGAGGATTGAGGTTTAAGGACTGAGGACTGAGGATTGAGGATTGAGAATTGAGGATTGAGTATTGAGGATTGAAGAGTGAGGATTGTGGATTGAAGATTGAGTATTGAGGATTGAAGAATGAGGATTGAGAATTGAGGATTGAGAATTGACGATGAGGGCTGAGGGTTGAGGATTGAGGTTTGAGGACTGAGGACTGAGGATTGAGGATTGAGAATTGAGGATTGAGGATTGAGGATTGAGGATTGAGGATTGAAGATTGAGGATTGGGTATTGAGGATTGAACATTGAGGATTGAGGATTGAGTATCGAGGATTGAGGATTGAGGATTGAAGATTGAATATTGATGATTGTAGATTGAGGATTGAGGATTGAAGATTGAGGATTGAGGACTGAGGATTGAGGATTGAGTATTGAGGATTGAGGATTGAGGATTGAAGATTGTGTATTGAGGTAGAAGATTGAGGATTGAGGACTGAGGATTGAGGATTGAGTATTGAGGATTGAGGATTGAGGATTGAAGATTCAGTATTGAGGATTGAAGATTGAGGATTGTGGATTGAAGATTGAGTATTGAGGATTGAAGATTGAGGATTGTGGATTGAAGATTGAGTATTGAGGATTGAAGATTGAGGATTGAGGATTGAGGATTGAGAATTGACGATGAGGGCTGCGGGTTGAGGGTTAAGGTTTGAGGACTGAGGACTGAGAATTGAGGATTGAGAATTGAGGGTTGAGGTTTGAGGATTGAAGATTCAGGATTGGGTATTGAGGATTGAAGAATGAGGATTGAGGATTGAGGATTGAGGATAGAGGATAGAGGATTGAAGATTGAGTATTGAGGATTGAAGATTGACGATTGAGGATTGTGGGTTGAAGATTGTGTATTGAACATTGAGGACTGAGTGTTGAGGGTTCAGTGATGAGAATTGATGTTTGTGGATAGAGGTTTGAAGATTGCAGATTGAGTATTGAGTATTGAAAACTGTGAATTGAGGATATTCTATAGAGGATTGAGGATTGTCAACTGATTGCTGAGGACTGAGGCCTGAAGATTGAGGATTCAGGATTGAGGATTCAGAATTGAGGTTTGAAGACTGAGAATTGAGGATTGAAGAATGATTATTGAGGATTGAGGGTTGAGAGTTGAGGATTGAGGATTGAGGAATGAGGATTGTGGATTGGGTAATGAGGATTGAAGAATGAGGATTGAGAATTGAGGATTGACGATTGAGGATTGAAGGTTGAGGATTGAGGATTGAGGGTTGAGGTTTGAGGACGAGGACTGAGGGTTGAGGATTGAGGTTTGAGGACAGAGAATTGAGGATTGAGGATTGAGAATTGATAATTGAGGATTGAGGATTGAAGATTTAGGATTGGGTATTGAGGATTGAGGATTGGGGATTGAGGATCTAGTATTGGAGATTGATTATTTAGGATTGAAGATAGAGGGTTGAGGATTGAGGATTGAGGATTGAGAATTGAGAATTGAGGATGAGGACTGAGGTTTGAGGATTGAGGATTGAGGATTGAGGATTGAGTGTTGAAGATTCAGTATTGAGGATTGAAGATAGAGAATTGAGGATTGAGGATTTAACATTGATGTCTGAGTGTTGAGGGTTGAGTGATGAGAATTGACGTTTGTCGATAGAGATATGCAGATTCGAAGATTGCAGATTGAGTATTGAGTATTGAAGACTGTGAATTGAGGATATTCTATTGAGGATTGATGATTGGCAACTGATTGTTGAGGACTGAGGGCTGAAGATTTAGGATTCAGGATTGAGGATTCAGAATTGAGGTTTCAGGACTGAGGATTGAGGACTGAGGATTGAGGATTGAGTATTGAGGATTGAGGATTGAGGATTGAAGATTGAGTATTGAGGATTGAAGATTGAGGATTGTGGATTGAGGATCGAGGATTGTGGGTTGAGGATTGAAGATCGAATATTGATGATTGAAGATTGAGGATTGAGTATTGAGGATTGAGGATTGAGGATTGAAGATTCAGTATTGAGGATTGAAGATTGAGGATTGTGGATTGAAGATTGAGTATTGAGGATTGAAGATTGAGGATTGAGGATTGAGGATTGATAATTGACGTTGAGGGCTGCGGGTTGAGGGTTGAGGTTTGAGGACTGAGGACTGAGAATTGAGGATTGAGAATTGAGGATTGAGGATTGAGGGTTGAGGATTGAAGATTGAGGATTGGGTATTGAGGATTGAACATTGAGGATTGAGGATTGAGGATCGAGGATTGTGGGTTGAGTATTGAAGATTGAATATTGATGATTGAAGATTGAGGATTGAGGACTGAGGGTTGTGGATTGAGGACGAGGACTGAGGGTTGATTATTGATGTTTGAGGTCAGAAGATTGAGGATTGAGGATTGAGAATCGAGGATTGAGGATTGAGGATTGAAGATTGAGGATTGGGTATTGAGGATTGAAGAATGAGGACTGAGGATTTAGGATTGAGGATCGAGGATTGAAGATTGGGTATTGAGGATTGAATATTGAGGATTGAGGACTGAGGGCTGAAGATAGAGGATTCAGGGTTGAGGATTCAGAATTGAGGTTTGAGGACTGAGGATTGAGGATTGAGGATTGAAGATTGAGTATTGAGGATTGAAGATTGAGGATTGAGGATTGAGGATTGAGGATTGAGGATGAGGGCTGAGGGTTGAGGATTGAGGTTTAAGGACTGAGGACTGAGGATTGAGGATTGAGAATTGAGGATTGAGGATTGAGGATTGAAGATTGAGGATTGGGTATTGAGGATTGAAGAATGAGGATTGAGGATTGAGGATTGAGGGTAGAGGATTGAAGATTGAGTATTGAGGATTGAAGGTTGACGATTGAGGATTGTGGGTTGAAGATTGTGTATTGAACATTGAGGACTGAGTGTTGAGGGTTCAGTGATGAGAATTGATGTTTGTGGATAGAGGTTTGAAGATTGCAGATTGAGTATTAAGTATTGAAAACTGTGAATTGAGGATACTCTATAGAGGATTGAGGATTGTCAACTGATTGCTGAGGACTGAGGCCTGAAGATTGAGGATTCAGGATTGAGGATTCAGAATTGAGGTTTGAAGATAGAGAATTGAGGATTGAGGATTTAACATTGATGTCTGAGTGTTGAGGGTTGAGTGATGAGAATTGACGTTTGTGGATAGAGATATGCAGATTCGAAGATTGCAGATTGAGTATTGAGTATTGAAGACTGTGAATTGAGGATATTCTATTGAGGATTGATGATTGGCAACTGATTGTTGAGGACTGAGGGCTGAAGATTTAGGATTCAGGATTGAGGATTCAGAATTGAGGTTTGAGGACTGAGGATTGAGGATTGAAGATTGAGTATTGAGGATTGAGGACTGAGGATTGAGGATTGAGGATTGAGGATTGAGGATTGAAGATTGAGTATTGAGGATTGAATATTGAGGATTGAGGACTGAGGGCTGAAGATTGAGGATTCAGGGTTGAGGATTCAGAATTGAGGTTCGAGGACTGAGGATTGAGGATTGAGGATTGAAGATTGAGTATTGAGGATTGAAGATTGAGGATTGAGGATTGAGGATTGAGGATTGAGGATGAGGGCTGAGGGTTGAGGATTGAGGTTTAAGGACTGAGGACTGAGGATTGAGGATTGAGAATTGAGGATTGAGGATTGAGGATTGAAGATTGAGGATTGGGTATTGAGGATTGAAGAATGAGGATTGAGGATTGAGGATTGAGGGTAGAGGATTGAAGATTGAGTATTGAGGATTGAAGGTTGACGATTGAGGATTGTGGGTTGAAGATTGTGTATTGAACATTGAGGACTGAGTGTTGAGGGTTCAGTGATGAGAATTGATGTTTGTGGATAGAGGTTTGAAGATTGCAGATTGAGTATTGAGTATTGAAAACTGTGAATTGAGGATATTCTATAGAGGATTGAGGATTGTCAACTGATTGCTGAGGACTGAGGCCTGAAGATTGAGGATTCAGGATTGAGGATTCAGAATTGAGGTTTGAAGATAGAGAATTGAGGATTGAGGATTTAACATTGATGTCTGAGTGTTGAGGGTTGAGTGATGAGAATTGACGTTTGTGGATAGAGATATGCAGATTCGAAGATTGCAGATTGAGTATTGAGTATTGAAGACTGTGAATTGAGGATATTCTATTGAGGATTGATGATTGGCAACTGATTGTTGAGGACTGAGGGCTGAAGATTTAGGATTCAGGATTGAGGATTCAGAATTGAGGTTTGAGGACTGAGGATTGAGGATTGAAGATTGAGTATTGAGGATTGAGGACTGAGGATTGAGGATTGAGGATTGAGGATTGAGGATTGAAGATTGAGTATTGAGGATTGAAGATTGAGGATTGAGGACTGAGGATTGAGGATTCAAGATTGAGTATTGAGGATTGAGGACTGAGGATTGAGGATTGAGGATTGAGGATTGAGGATTGAAGATTGAGTATTGAGGATTGAAGAGTGAGGATTGAGGACTGAGGATTGAGGATTGAGTATTGAGGATTGAGGATTGAGGATTGAAGATTGAGTATTGAGGATTGAAGATTGAGGATTGTGGATTGAAGATTGAGTATTGAGGATTGAAGAATGAGGATTGTGAATTAAGGATTGAGAATTGACGATGAGGGCTGAGGGTTGAGGATTGAGGTTTGAGGACTGAGGACTGAGGATTGAGGATTGAGAATTGAGGATTGAGGATTGAGGATTGAGGATTGAGGATTGAAGATTGAGGATTGGGTATTGAGGATTGAACATTGAGGATTGAGGATTGAGTATCGAGGATTGAGGATTGAGGATTGAAGATTGAATATTGATGATTGTAGATTGAGGATTGAGGATTGAAGATTGAGGATTGAGGACTGAGTATTGAGGATTGAGTATTGAGGATTGAGGATTGAGGATTGAACATTGAGGATTGAGGATTGAGTATCGAGGATTGAGCATTGAGGATTGAAGATTGAATATTGATGATTGTAGATTGAGGATTGAGGATTGAAGATTGAGGATTGAGGACTGAGGATTGAGGATTGAGTATTGAGGATTGAGGATTGAGGATTGAAGATTGAGTATTGAGGTAGAAGATTGAGGATTGAGGACTGAGGATTGAGGATTGAGTATTGAGGATTGAGGATTGAGGATTGAAGATTCAGTATTGAGGATTGAAGATTGAGGATTGTGGATTGAAGATTGAGTATTGAGGATTGAAGATTGAGGATTGAGGATTGAGGATTGAGAATTGACGATGAGGGCTGCGGGTTGAGGGTTGAGGTTTGAGGACTGAGGACTGAGAATTGAGGATTGAGAATTGAGGATTGAGGATTGAGGATTGAGGATTGAAGATTGAGGATTGGGTATTGAGGATTGAACATTGAGGATTGAGGATTGAGGATCGAGGATTGTGGGTTGAGGATTGAAGATTGAATATTGATGATTGAAGATTGAGGATTGAGGACTGAGGGTTGTGGATTGAGAACGAGGACTGAGGGTTGATTATTGATGTTTGAGGTCAGAAGATTGAGGATTGAGGATTGAGAATCGAGGATTGAGGATTGAGGATTGAAGATTGAGGATTGGGTATTGAGGATTGAAGGATGAGGACTGAGGATTTAGGATTGAGGATCGAGGATTGAAGATTGAGTATTGAGGATTGAATATTGAGGATTGAGGACTGAGGGCTGAAGATTGAGGATTCAGGGTTGAGGATTCAGAATTGAGGTTTGAGGACTGAGGATTGAGGATTGAGGATTGAAGATTGAGTATTCAGGATTGAAGATTGAGGATTGAGGATTGAGGATTGAGGATTGAGGATGAGGGCTGAGGGTTGAGGATTGAGGTTTAAGGACTGAGGACTGAGGATTGAGGATTAAGAATTGAGGATTGAGTATTGAGGATTGAAGAGCGAGGATTGTGGATTGAAGATTGAGTATTGAGGATTGAAGAATGAGGATTGAGAATTGAGGATTGAGAATTGACGATGAGGGCTGAGGGCTGAGGATTGAGGTTTGAGGACTGAGGACTGAGGACTGAGGATTGAGAATTGAGGATTGAGGATTGAGGATTGAGGATTGAGGATTGAAGATTGAGGATTGGGTATTGAGGATTGAACATTGAGGATTGAGGATTGAGTATCGAGGATTGAGGATTGAGGATTGAAGATTGAATATTGATGATTGTAGATTAAGGATTGAGGATCGAAGATTGAGGATTGAGGATTGAGGGTTGAGGATTGAGGATTGAGGATTGAGGATTCAGGATTGAAGATTGAGAATTGAGAATTGAGTATGAGGACTGAGGGTTGAGGGTTGAGGTTTGAGGAACGAGGATTGAGGATTGAGAATTGAGGATTGAGGACTGAGGATTGAAGATTCAGGATTGGGTATTGAGGATTGAGTATTGAGGATTGAGGATTGAAGATTGAAGATTGAGTATTGAGGATTGAAGGTTGAGGATTGAGGACCGAGGATTGAGTATTCAGGATTGGAGATTGACGATTGAGGATTGAGGACCGAGCATTGAGGATTGAGGATTGAAGATTGAGTATTGAGGATTGAATATTAAGGATTGAGGTTTGTGGTCTGAGGATTGAGGATTGAAGATTGAGTATTGAGGATTGAAGATTGAGGACTGAGGATTGAGGATTGAGGATTGAGGATGAGGGCTGAGGTTTGAGGATTGAGGTTTGAGGACTGAGGACTGAGGATTGAGGGTTGAGAATTGAGGATTGAGGATTGAGGACTCAAGATTGAGGATTGCGTATTGAGGATTGATGAATGAGGATTGAGGATTGAGGATTGGGGATGGAGGATTGAGGATTGAAGATTGAGGATTGGGTATTGCGGATTGAACATTGAGGATTGAGGATTGACGATTGAGGATTGAGTATTGAGGATTGAGGATTGAGGATTGAGGATTGAGGATTGAAGATTGAGGATTGGGGATAGAGGATTGACGATTGAGGATTGGGTACTGCGGATTGAACATTGCGGATTGAGGACTGGGGATTGAGGATTGAGTATTGAGGATTGAAGATTGAGGATTGAGGATTGAGGATTGAAGATTGAGGATTGAGGATTGAGAATTGTGGATTGAAGGTTGAGAATTGAAGATTGAGGATTGGGTGTTGAGGATTGAAGAATGAGGATTGAGGATTGAGGATTGAGGATTGAGGATTGAAGATTGAGTATTGAGCACTGATGATTGAGGATTGAGGATTGAGGATTGAGGATTGAGGATTGAGGATTGAAGATTGAGTATTGAGTGTTGAAGGTTTAGGATTGAGGATTGAGGATTGAGGATTGAGGATTAAAGATAGAGGATTGAGGACTGAGGATTGGGGGTTGAGGATTGAGGACTGAAGATTGAGTATTGATGATTGAAGATTGAGGATTGAGGATTGAGGGTTGTGGATTGAGGAACAGGTCCGAGTGTTGAATATTGATGTTTGAGGTCTAAGGATTGAGGATTGAGGATTGAGAATTGAGGATTGAGGATTGAGGATTGAAGATTGAGGATTGGGAATTGGGGATCTAGGATTGGAGATTGAATATTGAGTTTTGAATATTGAGGATTGAGGATTGAGGATTGAGAATTGAGAATTGAGGATGAGGACTGAGGGTTGAGGATTGAGGTTTGAAGAATGAGGATTGGGGATGGAGGATTGAGGATTGAAGATTGAGGATTGGGTATTGCGGATTGAACATTGAGGATTGAGGATTGACGATTGAGGATTGAGTATTGAGGATTGAGGACTGAGGATTGAGGAGTGAGGATTGAGGATTGAGGATTGAGTATTGACGATTGAAGATTCAGTATTGAGGATTGAAGATTGAGAATTGAGGATTGAGGACTGAACATTGAGGACTGAGCGTTCAGGGTTGAGTGATGAGAATTGATGTTTGTGAATAGAGGTCTGAAGATTGCAGATTGAGTATTGCGTATTGAAAACTGTGAATTGAGGATATTCTATTGGGGATTGAGGATTGACAACTGATTGTTGAGGACTGAGGGCTGAAGATTGAGGATGCAGTATTGAGGATTCAGAATTGTGGTTTGTGGACTGAGGATTGAGGATTGAAGATTGAGTATTGAGGATTGATGATTGAGGACTGAGGATTGAGGATTGAGGATTGAGGATTGAAGATTGAGGATTGGGTATCGAGGATTGATGAATGAGTATTGACGATTGAGTATTGAAGATTGTGGATTGAGGATTGAGGATTGAAGATTGAGGATTGCGTATTGAGGATTGAAGAATGGGGATTGAGGATTGAGGATTGAAGATTGCGGATTGGGTATTGAGGATTGAGGAATGAGGATTGAGGATAGAGGATTGAGGACTGAGGATTGAAGATTGTGTATTAAGGATGGAAGATTGAGGATCGAGGATTGAGGGTTGTGGATTGAGGACGAGGACTGAGGGCTGAGTATTGATGTTTGAAGTCTGAGGATTGAGGATTGAGGATTGAGGATTGAAGATTGAGTATTGAGCACTGAAGATTGAGGATTGAGGATTGAGGATTGAGGATTTAGGATTGAGGATTGAAGATTGAGTATTGAGGGTTGAAGGCTTAGGATTGAGGATTGAGGATTGAGGATTGAGGATTAAAGATAGAGGATTGAGGACTGAGGATTGGGGGTTGAGGATTGAGGACTGAAGATTGAGTATTGATGATTGAAGATTGAGGATTGAGGATTGAGGGTTGTGGATTGAGGAACAGGTCCGAGTGTTGAATATTGATGTTTGAGGTCTAAGGATTGAGGATTGAGGATTGAGAATTGAGGATTGAGGATTGAGGATTGAAGATTGAGGATTGGGAATTGGGGATCTAGGATTGGAGATTGAATATTGAGTTTTGAATATTGAGGATTGAGGATTGAGGATTGAGAATTGAGAATTGAGGATGAGGACTGAGGGTTGAGGATTGAGGTTTGAAGAATGAGGATTGGGGATGGAGGATTGAGGATTGAAGATTGAGGATTGGGTATTGCGGATTGAACATTGAGGATTGAGGATTGACGATTGAGGATTGAGTATTGAGGATTGAGGACTGAGGGTTGAGGATTGAGGATTGAGGATTGAGGATTGAGTATTGAGGATTGAAGATTCAGTATTGAGGATTGAAGATTGAGAATTGAGGATTGAGGACTGAACATTGAGGACTGAGCGTTCAGGGTTGAGTGATGAGAATTGATGTTTGTGAATAGAGGTCTGAAGATTGCAGATTGAGTATTGCGTATTGAAAACTGTGAATTGAGGATATTCTATTGGGGATTGAGGATTGACAACTGATTGTTGAGGACTGAGGGCTGAAGATTGAGGATGCAGTATTGAGGATTCAGAATTGTGGTTTGTGGACTGAGGATTGAGGATTGAAGATTGAGTATTGAGGATTGATGATTGAGGACTGAGGATTGAGGATTGAGGATTGAGGATTGAAGATTGAGGATTGGGTTTCGAGGATTGATGAATGAGTATTGACGATTGAGTATTGAAGATTGTGGTTTGAGGATTGAGGATTGAAGATTGAGGATTGCGTATTGAGGATTGAAGAATGGGGATTGAGGATTGAGGATTGAAGATTGCGGATTGGGTATTGAGGATTGAGGAATGAGGATTGAGGATAGAGGATTGAGGACTGAGGATTGAAGATTGTGTATTAAGGATGGAAGATTGAGGATCGAGGATTGAGGGTTGTGGATTGAGGACGAGGACTGAGGGCTGAGTATTGATGTTTGAAGTCTGAGGATTGAGGATTGAGGATTGAGAATTGAGGATTGAGGATTGAGGATTGAGGATTGAGGATTGAAGATTGAGGATTGAGGATTGAGGATTGAGAGTTGAGAATTGAAGGTGAGGACTGAGGGTTGAGGATTGAGGTTTGAGGAACGAGCATTGGGGATTGAGGATTGAGGACTGAGGATTGACGATTGAGTATGGGAGATTGATGAGTGATGACTGTGGATTGAGGATTGAGGATTGAGGATTGAGGATTGAGGATTGAGGATTGAGGATTGAGGAATGAGGATTGTGTATTGAGGATTGAAGATTGAGTATTGAAGATTGAGTATTGATGACTGAGGATTGAGGATTGAGGATTGAGTATTGAGGATTGAGGATTGAAGATTGAGTATTGGGGATTGAAGGTTGAGGGTTGAGGATTGAGGATTGAGGATGGAGAATGAGGGCTGAGGGCTGAGGGTTGAGGATTGAGGTTTGAGTATTGAACCCTGAGAATTCAGGATATTCTATTGAGTATTGAGAATTGAGGGTTGATGGTTGAGAATTGAGGATTGAGGATTGAGGATTGAGGATTGAGGATTGCGGATTGAGGATTGAAGATTGAAGATTGAGTATTGAGGATTGAAGGTTGAGGATTGAGGATTGAGGATTGAGAATTGAGGATTGAGGATTGAGTATTGAGGAATGAGGATTCAGGATTGAGGATTGAAGATTGAGTATTGAGTACTGAAGCCTGACGATTGAGGATTGAGTATTGAGGATTGAGGATTGAGGATTGAGGATTGAAGATTGAGTATTGTGGATTGAAGATCGAGGATCGAGTATTGAGGATTGAGGATTGAGGATTGAGGGTTGAGGATTGAGGATTGAGGATTGAGGATTCAGGATTGAAGATTGAGTATTGAGGATTGAAGATTGAGGATTGGGTATCGAGGATTGATGAATGAGGATTGACGATTGAGTATTGAAGATTGTGGCTTGAGGATTGAGGATTGAAGATTGAAGATTGAGTATTGAGGATTGAAGGTTGAGGATTGAGGATTGAGGATTGAGGATTGAGGATTGAGGATTGAGTATTGAGGAATGAGGATTGAAGATTGAGGATTGGGCATTGAGGATCTAGGATTGGAGGTTGATTATTGAGGATTGATGATTGAGGATTGAGGATTGAAGATTGAGAATTGAGAATTGAGTATGAGGACTGAGGGTTGAGGGTTGAGGTTTGAGGAACGAGGATTGAGGATTGAGAATTGAGGATTGAGGACTGAGGATTGAAGATTCAGGATTGGGTATTGAGGATTGAGTATTGAGGATTGAGGATTGAAGATTGAAGATTGAGTATTGAGGATTGAAGGTTGAGGATTGAGGACCGAGGGTTGAGTATTCAGGATTGGAGATTGACGATTGAGGATTGAGGACCGAGCATTGAGGATTGAGGATTGAAGATTGAGTATTGAGGATTGAATATTAAGGATTGAGGTTTGTGGTCTGAGGATTGAGGATTGAAGATTGAGTATTGAGGATTGAAGATTGAGGAATGAGGATTGAGGATTGAGGATTGAGGATGAGGGCTGAGGTTTGAGGATTGAGGTTTGAGGACTGAGGACTGAGGATTGAGGGTTGAGAATTGAGGATTGAGGATTGAGGATTCAAGATTGAGGATTGGGTATTGAGGATTGATGAATGAGGATTGAGGATTGAGGATTGGGGATGGAGGATTGAGGATTGAAGATTGAGGATTGGGTATTGCGGATTGAACATTGAGGATTGAGGATTGAAGAATGAGGATTGTGAATTAAGGATTGAGAATTGACGATGAGGGCTGAGGGTTGAGGATTGAGGTTTGAGGACTGAGGACTGAGGATTGAGGATTGAGAATTGAGGATTGAGGATTGAGGATTGAGGATTGAGGATTGAAGATTGAGGATTGGGTATTGAGGATTGAACATTGAGGATTGAGGATTGAGTATCGAGGATTGAGGATTGAGGATTGAAGATTGAATATTGATGATTGTAGATTGAGGATTGAGGATTGAAGATTGAGGATTGAGGACTGAGTATTGAGGATTGAGTATTGAGGATTGAGGATTGAGGATTGAACATTGAGGATTGAGGATTGAGTATCGAGGATTGAGCATTGAGGATTGAAGATTGAATATTGATGATTGTAGATTGAGGATTGAGGATTGAAGATTGAGGATTGAGGACTGAGGATTGAGGATTGAGTATTGAGGATTGAGGATTGAGGATTGAAGATTGAGTATTGAGGTAGAAGATTGAGGATTGAGGACTGAGGATTGAGGATTGAGTATTGAGGATTGAGGATTGAGGATTGAAGATTCAGTATTGAGGATTGAAGATTGAGGATTGTGGATTGAAGATTGAGTATTGAGGATTGAAGATTGAGGATTGAGGATTGAGGATTGAGAATTGACGATGAGGGCTGCGGGTTGAGGGTTGAGGTTTGAGGACTGAGGACTGAGAATTGAGGATTGAGAATTGAGGATTGAGGATTGAGGATTGAGGATTGAAGATTGAGGATTGGGTATTGAGGATTGAACATTGAGGATTGAGGATTGAGGATCGAGGATTGTGGGTTGAGGATTGAAGATTGAATATTGATGATTGAAGATTGAGGATTGAGGACTGAGGGTTGTGGATTGAGAACGAGGACTGAGGGTTGATTATTGATGTTTGAGGTCAGAAGATTGAGGATTGAGGATTGAGAATCGAGGATTGAGGATTGAGGATTGAAGATTGAGGATTGGGTATTGAGGATTGAAGGATGAGGACTGAGGATTTAGGATTGAGGATCGAGGATTGAAGATTGAGTATTGAGGATTGAATATTGAGGATTGAGGACTGAGGGCTGAAGATTGAGGATTCAGGGTTGAGGATTCAGAATTGAGGTTTGAGGACTGAGGATTGAGGATTGAGGATTGAAGATTGAGTATTCAGGATTGAAGATTGAGGATTGAGGATTGAGGATTGAGGATTGAGGATGAGGGCTGAGGGTTGAGGATTGAGGTTTAAGGACTGAGGACTGAGGATTGAGGATTAAGAATTGAGGATTGAGTATTGAGGATTGAAGAGCGAGGATTGTGGATTGAAGATTGAGTATTGAGGATTGAAGAATGAGGATTGAGAATTGAGGATTGAGAATTGACGATGAGGGCTGAGGGCTGAGGATTGAGGTTTGAGGACTGAGGACTGAGGACTGAGGATTGAGAATTGAGGATTGAGGATTGAGGATTGAGGATTGAGGATTGAAGATTGAGGATTGGGTATTGAGGATTGAACATTGAGGATTGAGGATTGAGTATCGAGGATTGAGGATTGAGGATTGAAGATTGAATATTGATGATTGTAGATTAAGGATTGAGGATCGAAGATTGAGGATTGAGGACTGAGGATTGAGGATTGAGTATTGAGGATTGAGGATTGAGGATTGAAGATTGTGTATTGAGGTAGAAGATTGAGGATTGAGGACTGAGGATTGAGGATTGAGGATTGAGGATTGAGGATTGAGGATTGAGGATTGAAGATTGAGGATTGGGGATAGAGGATTGACGATTGAGGATTGGGTACTGCGGATTGAACATTGCGGATTGAGGACTGGGGATTGAGGATTGAGTATTGAGGATTGAAGATTGAGGATTGAGGATTGAGGATTGAGGATTGAGGATTGAAGATTGAGGATTGAGGATTGAGGATTGACGATTGAGGATTGAGGATTGAGGATTGAGGATTGAAGATTGAGGATTGAAGATTGAAGATTGAGTATTGAGGATTGAAGGTTGAGGATTGAGGACCGAGGATTGAGGATTGAGGTTTGAGGATTGAGGATTGAGGATTGAGGAATGAGGATTGTGTATTGAGGATTGAAGATTGAGTATTGAAGATTGAGTATTGATGACTGAGGATTGAGGATTGAGGATTGAGTATTGAGGATTGAGGATTGAAGATTGAGTATTGGGGATTGAAGATTGAGGGTTGAGGATTGAGGATTGAGGATGGAGAATGAGGGCTGAGGGCTGAGGGTTGAGGATTGAGGTTTGAGTATTGAACCCTGAGAATTCAGGATATTCTATTGAGTATTGAGAATTGAGGGTTGATGGTTGAGAATTGAGGATTGAGGATTGAGGATTGAGGATTGAGGATTGCGGATTGAGGATTGAAGATTGAAGATTGAGTATTGAGGATTGAAGGTTGAGGATTGAGGATTGAGGATTGAGAATTGAGGATTGAGGATTGAGTATTGAGGAATGAGGATTCAGGATTGAGGATTGAAGATTGAGTATTGAGTACTGAAGCCTGACGATTGAGGATTGAGTATTGAGGATTGAGGATTGAGGATTGAGGATTGAAGATTGAGTATTGTGGATTGAAGATCGAGGATCGAGTATTGAGGATTGAGGATTGAGGATTGAGGGTTGAGGATTGAGGATTGAGGATTGAGGATTCAGGATTGAAGATTGAGAATTGAGAATTGAGTATGAGGACTGAGGGTTGAGGGTTGAGGTTTGAGGAACGAGGATTGAGGATTGAGAATTGAGGATTGAGGACTGAGGATTGAAGATTCAGGATTGGGTATTGAGGATTGAGTATTGAGGATTGAGGATTGAAGATTGAAGATTGAGTATTGAGGATTGAAGGTTGAGGATTGAGGACCGAGGATTGAGTATTCAGGATTGGAGATTGACGATTGAGGATTGAGGACCGAGCATTGAGGATTGAGGATTGAAGATTGAGTATTGAGGATTGAATATTAAGGATTGAGGTTTGTGGTCTGAGGATTGAGGATTGAAGATTGAGTATTGAGGATTGAAGATTGAGGACTGAGGATTGAGGATTGAGGATTGAGGATGAGGGCTGAGGTTTGAGGATTGAGGTTTGAGGACTGAGGACTGAGGATTGAGGGTTGAGAATTGAGGATTGAGGTTTGAGGACTCAAGATTGAGGATTGCGTATTGAGGATTGATGAATGAGGATTGAGGATTGAGGATTGGGGATGGAGGATTGAGGATTGAAGATTGAGGATTGGGTATTGCGGATTGAACATTGAGGATTGAGGATTGACGATTGAGGATTGAGTATTGAGGATTGAGGATTGAGGATTGAGGATTGAGGATTGAAGATTGAGGATTGGGGATAGAGGATTGACGATTGAGGATTGGGTACTGCGGATTGAACATTGCGGATTGAGGACTGGGGATTGAGGATTGAGTATTGAGGATTGAAGATTGAGGATTGAGGATTGAGGATTGAAGATTGAGGATTGAGGATTGAGAATTGTGGATTGAAGGTTGAGAATTGAAGATTGAGGATTGGGTGTTGAGGATTGAAGAATGAGGATTGAGGATTGAGGATTGAGGATTGAGGATTGAAGATTGAGTATTGAGCACTGATGATTGAGGATTGAGGATTGAGGATTGAGGATTGAGGATTGAGGATTGAAGATTGAGTATTGAGTGTTGAAGGTTTAGGATTGAGGATTGAGGATTGAGGATTGAGGATTAAAGATAGAGGATTGAGGACTGAGGATTGGGGGTTGAGGATTGAGGACTGAAGATTGAGTATTGATGATTGAAGATTGAGGATTGAGGATTGAGGGTTGTGGATTGAGGAACAGGTCCGAGTGTTGAATATTGATGTTTGAGGTCTAAGGATTGAGGATTGAGGATTGAGAATTGAGGATTGAGGATTGAGGATTGAAGATTGAGGATTGGGAATTGGGGATCTAGGATTGGAGATTGAATATTGAGTTTTGAATATTGAGGATTGAGGATTGAGGATTGAGAATTGAGAATTGAGGATGAGGACTGAGGGTTGAGGATTGAGGTTTGAAGAATGAGGATTGGGGATGGAGGATTGAGGATTGAAGATTGAGGATTGGGTATTGCGGATTGAACATTGAGGATTGAGGATTGACGATTGAGGATTGAGTATTGAGGATTGAGGACTGAGGATTGAGGAGTGAGGATTGAGGATTGAGGATTGAGTATTGACGATTGAAGATTCAGTATTGAGGATTGAAGATTGAGAATTGAGGATTGAGGACTGAACATTGAGGACTGAGCGTTCAGGGTTGAGTGATGAGAATTGATGTTTGTGAATAGAGGTCTGAAGATTGCAGATTGAGTATTGCGTATTGAAAACTGTGAATTGAGGATATTCTATTGGGGATTGAGGATTGACAACTGATTGTTGAGGACTGAGGGCTGAAGATTGAGGATGCAGTATTGAGGATTCAGAATTGTGGTTTGTGGACTGAGGATTGAGGATTGAAGATTGAGTATTGAGGATTGATGATTGAGGACTGAGGATTGAGGATTGAGGATTGAGGATTGAAGATTGAGGATTGGGTATCGAGGATTGATGAATGAGTATTGACGATTGAGTATTGAAGATTGTGGATTGAGGATTGAGGATTGAAGATTGAGGATTGCGTATTGAGGATTGAAGAATGGGGATTGAGGATTGAGGATTGAAGATTGCGGATTGGGTATTGAGGATTGAGGAATGAGGATTGAGGATAGAGGATTGAGGACTGAGGATTGAAGATTGTGTATTAAGGATGGAAGATTGAGGATCGAGGATTGAGGGTTGTGGATTGAGGACGAGGACTGAGGGCTGAGTATTGATGTTTGAAGTCTGAGGATTGAGGATTGAGGATTGAGGATTGAAGTTTGAGGATTGGGGACTGAGTGTTGAGGGTTGAGTGATGAGAATTGATGTTAGTAGATAGAGATTTTAAGATTGCAGGTTGAGTATTGAGTATTGAAACCTGTGAATTGGGGATATTCTACTGAGGAATGGGGATTGACAAGTGATTGTTGAGGACTGAGGGCTGAAGATTGAGGATTCAGTATTGAGGAATAAGGATTGAGGTTTGAGGACTGAAGATTGAGGATTGAGGATTGAGGATTGAGGATTGAGGATTGAGGATAGAAGATTGAGGATTGGGTATTGAGGATTGAAAATTGAGGATTGAGGAATGAGTATTGAGTATTGACGATTGAGTATTGAAAATTGAATATTGATGGTTGAAGATTGAGGATCGAGGATTGAGTGTTGTGGATTGAGGACGAGGACTGAGGGTTGAGTATTGATGTTTGAGGTCTGAGGATTGAGGATTGAGGATTGAGAATTGTGGATTGAAGGTTGAGAATTGAAGATTGAGGATTGGGTGTTGAGGATTGAAGAATGATGATTGAGGATTGAGGATTGAGGATTGAGGATTGAAGATTGAGTATTGAGCACTGAAGATTGAGGATTGAGGATTGAGGATTGAGGATTTAGGATTGAGGATTGAAGATTGAGTATTGAGGGTTGAAGGCTTAGGATTGAGGATTGAGGATTGAGGATTGAGGATTAAAGATAGAGGATTGAGGACTGAGGATTGGGGGTTGAGGATTGAGGACTGAAGATTGAGTATTGATGATTGAAGATTGAGGATTGAGGATTGAGGGTTGTGGATTGAGGAACAGGTCCGAGTGTTGAATATTGATGTTTGAGGTCTAAGGATTGAGGATTGAGGATTGAGAATTGAGGATTGAGGATTGAGGATTGAAGATTGAGGATTGGGAATTGGGGATCTAGGATTGGAGATTGAATATTGAGTTTTGAATATTGAGGATTGAGGATTGAGGATTGAGAATTGAGAATTGAGGATGAGGACTGAGGGTTGAGGATTGAGGTTTGAAGAATGAGGATTGGGGATGGAGGATTGAGGATTGAAGATTGAGGATTGGGTATTGCGGATTGAACATTGAGGATTGAGGATTGACGATTGAGGATTGAGTATTGAGGATTGAGGACTGAGGGTTGAGGATTGAGGATTGAGGATTGAGGATTGAGTATTGAGGATTGAAGATTCAGTATTGAGGATTGAAGATTGAGAATTGAGGATTGAGGACTGAACATTGAGGACTGAGCGTTCAGGGTTGAGTGATGAGAATTGATGTTTGTGAATAGAGGTCTGAAGATTGCAGATTGAGTATTGCGTATTGAAAACTGTGAATTGAGGATATTCTATTGGGGATTGAGGATTGACAACTGATTGTTGAGGACTGAGGGCTGAAGATTGAGGATGCAGTATTGAGGATTCAGAATTGTGGTTTGTGGACTGAGGATTGAGGATTGAAGATTGAGTATTGAGGATTGATGATTGAGGACTGAGGATTGAGGATTGAGGATTGAGGATTGAAGATTGAGGATTGGGTTTCGAGGATTGATGAATGAGTATTGACGATTGAGTATTGAAGATTGTGGTTTGAGGATTGAGGATTGAAGATTGAGGATTGCGTATTGAGGATTGAAGAATGGGGATTGAGGATTGAGGATTGAAGATTGCGGATTGGGTATTGAGGATTGAGGAATGAGGATTGAGGATAGAGGATTGAGGACTGAGGATTGAAGATTGTGTATTAAGGATGGAAGATTGAGGATCGAGGATTGAGGGTTGTGGATTGAGGACGAGGACTGAGGGCTGAGTATTGATGTTTGAAGTCTGAGGATTGAGGATTGAGGATTGAGAATTGAGGATTGAGGATTGAGGATTGAGGATTGAGGATTGAAGATTGAGGATTGAGGATTGAGGATTGAGAGTTGAGAATTGAAGGTGAGGACTGAGGGTTGAGGATTGAGGTTTGAGGAACGAGCATTGGGGATTGAGGATTGAGGACTGAGGATTGACGATTGAGTATGGGAGATTGATGAGTGATGACTGTGGATTGAGGATTGAGGATTGAGGATTGAGGATTGAGGATTGAGGATTGAGGATTGAGGAATGAGGATTGTGTATTGAGGATTGAAGATTGAGTATTGAAGATTGAGTATTGATGACTGAGGATTGAGGATTGAGGATTGAGTATTGAGGATTGAGGATTGAAGATTGAGTATTGGGGATTGAAGGTTGAGGGTTGAGGATTGAGGATTGAGGATGGAGAATGAGGGCTGAGGGCTGAGGGTTGAGGATTGAGGTTTGAGTATTGAACCCTGAGAATTCAGGATATTCTATTGAGTATTGAGAATTGAGGGTTGATGGTTGAGAATTGAGGATTGAGGATTGAGGATTGAGGATTGAGGATTGCGGATTGAGGATTGAAGATTGAAGATTGAGTATTGAGGATTGAAGGTTGAGGATTGAGGATTGAGGATTGAGAATTGAGGATTGAGGATTGAGTATTGAGGAATGAGGATTCAGGATTGAGGATTGAAGATTGAGTATTGAGTACTGAAGCCTGACGATTGAGGATTGAGTATTGAGGATTGAGGATTGAGGATTGAGGATTGAAGATTGAGTATTGTGGATTGAAGATCGAGGATCGAGTATTGAGGATTGAGGATTGAGGATTGAGGGTTGAGGATTGAGGATTGAGGATTGAGGATTCAGGATTGAAGATTGAGTATTGAGGATTGAAGATTGAGGATTGGGTATCGAGGATTGATGAATGAGGATTGACGATTGAGTATTGAAGATTGTGGCTTGAGGATTGAGGATTGAAGATTGAAGATTGAGTATTGAGGATTGAAGGTTGAGGATTGAGGATTGAGGATTGAGGATTGAGGATTGAGGATTGAGTATTGAGGAATGAGGATTGAAGATTGAGGATTGGGCATTGAGGATCTAGGATTGGAGGTTGATTATTGAGGATTGATGATTGAGGATTGAGGATTGAGGATTGAGTATTGAGGATTGAAGATTCAGTATTGAGGATTGAAGATTGAGAATTGAGGATTGAGGACTGAACATTGAGGACTGAGCGTTCAGGGTTGAGTGATGAGAATTGATGTTTGTGAATAGAGGTCTGAAGATTGCAGATTGAGTATTGCGTATTGAAAACTGTGAATTGAGGATACTCTATTGGGGATTGAGGATTGACAACTGATTGTTGAGGACTGAGGGCTGAAGATTGAGGATGCAGTATTGAGGATTCAGAATTGTGGTTTGTGGACTGAGGATTGAGGATTGAAGATTGAGTATTGAGGATTGATGATTGAGAACTGAGGATTGAGGATTGAGGATTGAGGATTGAAGATTGAGGATTGGGTTTCGAGGATTGATGAATGAGTATTGACGATTGAGTATTGAAGATTGTGGATTGAGGATTGAGGATTGAAGATTGAGGATTGCGTATTGAGGATTGAAGAATGGGGATTGAGGATTGAGGATTGAAGATTGCGGATTGGGTATTGAGGATTGAGGAATGAGGATTGAGGATAGAGGATTGAGGACTGAGGATTGAAGATTGTGTATTAAGGATGGAAGATTGAGGATCGAGGATTGAGGGTTGTGGATTGAGGACGAGGACTGAGGGCTGAGTATTGATGTTTGAAGTCTGAGGATTGAGGATTGAGGATTGAGAATTGAGGATTGAGGATTGAGGATTGAGGATTGAGGATTGAAGATTGAGGATTGAGGATTGAGGATTGAGAGTTGAGAATTGAAGGTGAGGACTGAGGGTTGAGGATTGAGGTTTGAGGAACGAGCATTGGGGATTGAGGATTGAGGACTGAGGATTGACGATTGAGTATGGGAGATTGATGATTGATGACTGTGGATTGAGGATTGAGGATTGAGGATTGAGGATTGAGGATTGAGACTGAGTATAGAGGATTGAATATTGAGGATTGAGGATTGAGGATTGGGGATTGAGGATGAGGGCTGAGGGTTGAGGGTTGAGGTTTGAGTATTGAATCCCGAAAATTCAGGATATTCTATTGAGTATTGAGAATTGAGGATTGATGGTTGGGTATTGAGGATTGAGGATTCAGGATTGAGGATTGAGGATTGAGAATTGAGAATTGAGGGTGAGGACTAAGGGTTGAGGATTGAGGTTTGAGGAACGAGGATAGGGGATTGAAGATTGAGGACTGAGGATTGACGATTGAGTATTGAAGATTGAGGATTGATGACTGAGGATTGAGGATTGAGGATTGAGGATTGAGGATTGAGGATTGAAGGTTGAGTATTGAGGATTGAGGATTGAAGATTGAGGATTGCGTATGGAGGATTGAACATTGAGTATTGAGGATTGAGGATTGAAGATTGAATATTGATGATTGAAGATTGAGGATCGAGGATTGAGGGTTGTGGATTGAGGACGAGGACTGAGGGCTGAGTATTGATGTTTGAGGTCTGAGGATTGAGGATTGAGGATTGAGAATTGAGGATTGAGGATTGAGGATTGATGATTGAGGATTGAGGATTGAGGATTGAGAATTGAGAATTGAGAGTGAGGACTAAGGGTTGAGGATTGAGGTTTGAGGAACGAGGATAGGGGATTGAGGATTGAGGACTGAGGATTGACGATTGAGTATTGATGATTGAGGATTGATGACTGAGGATTGAGGATTGAGGATTGAGGATTGAGGATTGAGGATTGAGGATTGAAGGTTGAGTATTGAGGATTGAGGATTGAAGATTGAGGATTGCGTATTGAGGATTGAACATTGAGTATTGAGGATTGAGGATTGAAGATTGAATATTGATGATTGAAGATTGAGGATTGAGGATTGAGAGTTGTGGATTGAGAACGAGGACTGAGGGCTGAGTATTGATGTTTGAGTTCTGAGGATTGAGGATTGAGGATTGAGAATTGAGGATTGAGGATTGAGGATTGAAGATTGAGGATTGAGGATTGAGGATTGAGGATTGAGGATTGAGTTTTGAGGATTGAGGATTGAAGATTGATGATTGAGGATTGAGGATTGAGGATTGAAGATTGAGTATTGAGGGTTGAAGATATAGGATCGAGGATTGAGTATTGAGGATTGAGGATTAAAGATTGAGGAATGAGGATTGAGGATTGAGTTTTGAGGATTGAGGATTGAAGAATGAATATTGATGATTGAAGGTTGAGGATTGAGGATTGAGGATTGTGGATTGAGGACGAGGACCGAGGGTTGAATATTGATGTTTGTGGTCTGAGGATTGACGATTGAGGACTGAGAATCGAGGATTGAGGATTGAGAATTGAAGATTGAGGATTGGGTATTGAGGATTGAAGAATGAGTACTGAGGATTGAGAATTGAGGATTGAGGAGTGAAGATTGAGTATTGAGGATTGAACATTGAGGATTGAGTGTTGAAGATTGAGGATTGAGGATTGAGTGTTATGGACTGAGGACGAGGACTGAGAGTTGAGTATTGACGTTTGAGGTCTGAGGATTGAGGATTGAGGGTTGAGAATTGAGGATTGAGGATTGAGGATTGAAGATTGAGGATTGGGTGTTGAGGATTCAAGTATGAGGATTGAGGATTGAGGATTGCAGATTGAGTATTGAGTATTGAAAACTGTGAATTGAGGATGTTCTATTGGGGATTGAGGATTGACAACTGATTGTTGAGGACTGAGGGCTGAAGATTGAGGATGCAGGATAGAGGATTCAGAATTGAGGTTTGTGGACTGAGGATTGAGGATTGAAGAGTGAGTATTGAGGATTGAGGATTGAGGATTGACGATTGAGGACTGGGGATTGAGGATTGAAGATTGAGGATTAAGGATTGAGGATTGAGGATTGTGGATTGAGGATCTAGGATTGGAGATTGATTATTGAGGATTGAAGATTGAGGATTGAGTATTGAGGATTGAGAATTGAGGATGAGGACTGAGGGTTGAGGACTGAGGATTGACGATTGAGGATTGAGGACTGAGGATTGAGGATTGAGGATTGAGAATTGAGGATTGAGGGTTGTGGATTGAGGACGAGGACCGAGGGTTGAATGTTGATGTTTACGGTCTGAGGATTGAGGATTCAGAATCGAGGATTGAGGATTGAGGATTGAGGACTGAGGATTGAAGATTCAGTATTGAGGATTGAATATTGAGAATTGAGGATTGAGGATTGAACATTGAGGACTGAGCGTTCAGGGTTGGGTGATGAGAATTGATGTTTGTGGATAGAGATTTGAAGATTGCAGATTGAGTATTGCGTATTGAAAACTGTGAATTGAGGATATTCCATTGGGGATTGAGGATTGACAACTGATTGTTGAGGACTGATGGCTGAAGATTGAGGATGCAGGATTGAGGATTCAGAATTGTGGTTTGTGGACTGAGGATTGAGGATTGAAGATTGAGTATTGAGGATTGATGATTGAGGACTGAGGATTGAGGATTGAGGATTGAGGATTGAAGATTGAGGATTGGGTATCGAGGATTGATGAATGAGGATTGACGATTGAGTATTGAAGATTGTGGATTGATGATTGAGGACTGAAGATTGAGGATTGCGTATTGAGGATTGAAGAATGGGGATTGAGGATTGAGGATTGAAGATTGCGGATTGGGTATTGAGGATTGAGGAATGAGGATTGAGGATAGAGGATTGAGGACTGAGGATTGAAGATTGTGTATTAAGGATTGAAGATTGAGGATTGAGGATTGAGGATTGAGGCTTGAGGATTGAGGATTGAGGATTGAGGATTGAAGATTGAAGATTGAGTATTGAGGATTGAAGGTTGAGGATTGAGGATTGAGGATTGAGGATTGAGGATTGAGGATTGAGTATTGAGGAATGAGGATTGAGGGTTGAGGATTGAAGATTGAGTATTGAGTACTGAAGCCTGACGATTGAGGATTGAGGATTGAAGATTGAGTATTGGGGATTGAAGATCGAGGATCGAGTATTGAGGATTGAGGACTGAGTATTGAGGAATGAGGATTGAGGACTGAGGATTGAGGATTCAGGATTGAGGATTGAAGTTTGAGTATTGAGGATTGAGGATTGAAGATTGAGGATTGCGTATGGAGGATTGAACATTGAGTATTGAGGATTGAGGATTGAAGATTGAATATTGTTGATTGAAGATTGAGGATCGAGGATTGAGGGTTGTGGATTGAGGACGAGGACTGAGGGCTGAGTATTGATGTTTGAGGTCTGAGGATTGAGGATTGAGGATTGAGAATTGAGGATTGAGGATTGAGGATTGAGGATTGAGGATTGAGGATTGAAGACTGAGTATAGAGGATTGAATATTGAGGATTGAGGATTGAGGATTGGGGATTGAGGATGAGGGCTGAGGGCTGAGGGTTGAGGTTTGAGTATTGAATCCTGAAAATTCAGGATATTCTGTTGAGTATTGAGAATTGAGGATTGATGGTTGGGTATTGAGGATTGAGGATTGAGGATTGAGGATTGAGGATTGAGGACGAGGGCTGAGGTTTGAGGATTGAGGTTTGAGGACTGAGGATTGAGGATTGAGGATTGAGTATTGAGAATTGGGGATTGAGGATTGAGGGTTGAAGATTGAGTATTAAGGATTGAATGTTGAGGATTGAGGATTGAGGATTGAGGATTGACGATTGATGATTGAGGATTGGGGATGGAGGATTGACGTTTGAGGATTGAGTATTGAGGATTGAGAATTGAGGATTGAGTATTGAAGATTGAGTATTGAGGATTGAAGATTGAGGATTGAGGGTTGAGTATTGAGGATTGAGGATGAGGGCTGAGGGTTGAGGATTGAGGTTTGAGGACTGAGGACTGAGGATTGAGAATTGAGAATTGAGGATTGTGGATTGAGGACTGAAGATTGAGGATTGGGCGTTGAGGATTGAAGAATGAGGTTTGAGGATTGAGGATTGAGGATTGAGGATTGAAATTGAGGATTGAGGATTGAGGATTGAGGATTGAAGGTTGAGGATTGAGGATTGAGGATTGAGAGTTGAGAATTGAAGATGAGGACTGAGGGTTGAGGATTGAGGTTTGAGGAACGAGGATTGGGGATTGAGGATTGAGGACTGAGGATTGACGATTGAGTATTGAAGATTGATGATTGATGACTGAGGATTGAGGATTGAGGATTGAGGATTGAGGACTGAGGATTGAAGATTGAGTATAGAGGATTGAATATTGAGGACTGAGGATTGAGGATTGGGGATTGAGGATGAGGGCTGAGGGTTGAGGGTTGAGGATTGAGTATTGAATCCTGAAAATTCAGGATATTCTATTGAGTATTGAGAATTGAGGATTGATGGTTGGGTATTGAGGATTGAGGATTGAGGATTGAGGATTGAGGACGAGGGCTGAGGTTTGAGGATTGACGTTTGAGGACTGAGGACTGACGATTGAGGGTTGAGAATTGAGGATTGAGGATTGAGGATTGAAGATTGAGGATTGGGTATTGAGGATTGAAGAATGAGGATTGAGGATTGAGGATTGAGGATTGAGGATTGAGGATTGAGGATTGAAGATTGATTATTCAGGAATGGAGATTGACGATTGAGGATTGAGGACCGAGGATTGAGGATAGAGGATTGAAGATTGAGTATTGAGGATTGAAGATTAAGGATTGAGGATTGGGGATTGAGGATTGAGGATTGAAGATTGAGGATTGGGTATTCCGTATTGAACATTGAGGATTGAGGATTGAGGATTGAGGATTGAGTATTGAGGATTGAGGATTGAGGATTGAGGGTTGAGGATTGAAGATTGAGGATCGGGGATTGAGGATTGACAATTGAGGATTGGGTATTGCGGATTGAACATTGAGGATTGAGGATTGAGGATAGAGGATTGAGTATTGAGGATTGAAGATTGAGGATTGAGTATTGAAGATTGAGGATTGATGATTGAGGATAGAGGATCGAGGATTGAGGATTGAGGAATGAGGATTTAGGATTGAGGATTGAAGATTGAGTATTGAGTACTGAAGCCTGACGATTGAGGATTGAGGATTGGGGATTGAGGATTGATGATTCAGGATTGAAGGTTGAGTATTGAGGATTGAAGATTGAGGATTGAGGATGGAATATTGCGTATTGAGGATTGAGGATTGAGAATTCGGGATTGAGGATTGAGGGTTGAAGATTGAGTATTGAGGATTGAATATTGAGGATTGAGGATTGAGGATTGATGACTGAGGATTGAGGATTGAGGATTGAGGATTGAAGATTGAGGATTGAGGATTGAGGATTGAGATTTGAAGATTGAGTATTGGGGATTGAAGGTTGAGGATTGAGGATTGAGTGTTGAGGATTGAGGACGAGGACTGACGGTTGAGGTTTGAGGTTTGAGGATTGAGGATTGATGATTGAGGACTGAGGACTGAGGATTGAGGATTGAGCATTGAGGATTGAAGTTTGAGGACTGGGGATTGAGGATTGAAAATTGAGGATTAAGGATTGAGGATTGGGGATTGAGGATCTAGGATTGGAGATTGATTATTGAGGATTGAAGATTGAGGATTGAGGATTGAGGATTGAGAATTGAGAATTGAGGGTGAGGACTAAGGGTTGAGGATTGAGGTTTGAGGAACGAGGATAGGGGATTCAAGATTGAGGACTGAGGATTGACGATTGAGTATTGAAGATTGAGGATTGATGACTGAGGATTGAGGACTGAGGATTGAGGATTGAGGATTGAGGATTGAAGGTTGAGTATTGAGGATTGAGGATTGAAGATTCAGGATTGCGTATGGAGGATTGAACATTGAGTATTGAGGATTGAGGTTTGAAGATTGAATATTGATGATTGAAGATTGAGGATCGAGGATTGAGGGTTGTGGATTGAGGACGAGGACTGAGGGCTGAGTATTGATGTTTGAGGTCTGAGGATTGAGGATTGAGGATTGAGAATTGAGGATTGAGGATTGAGGATTGATGATTGAGGATTGAGGATTGAGGATTGAGTATTGAGAATTGAGGGTGAGGACTAAGGGTGAGGATTGAGGTTTGAGGCTTGAGGACTGAGGATTGATGATTGAGAATTGAGGATTGAGGATTGAGGATTGAAGATTGAGGATTGGGCGTTGAGGATTGAAGAATGTGGATTGAGGATTGAGGATTGAGGATTGAGGATTGAAGATTGAGGATTGAGGATTGACGATTGAGGATTGAAGATTGAGGATTGAGGATTGAGGATTGAGAGTTGAGAATTGAAGGTGAGGACTGACGGTTGAGGATTGAGGTTTGAGGAACGAGCATTGGGGATTGAGGATTGAGGACTGAGGATTGACGATTGAGTATTGAAGATTGATGATTGATGACTGTGGATTGAGGATTGAGGATTGAGGATTGAGGATTGAGGATTGAAGACTGAGTATAGAGGATTGAATATTGAGGATTGAGGATTGAGGATTGGGGATTGAGGATGAGGGCTGAGGTTTGAGGATTGAGGTTTGAGGACTGAGGACTGACGATTGAGGGTTGAGAATTGAGGATTGAGGATTGAGGATTGAAGATTGAGGATTGGGTATTGAGGATTGAAGAATGAGGATTGAGGATTGAGGATTGAGGATTGAGGATTGAGGATTGAAGATTGATTACTCAGGAATGGAGATTGACGATTGAGGATTGAAGATTGAGTATTGAGGATTGAAGATTAAGGATTGAGGATTGGGGATTGAGGATTGAGGATTGAAGATTGAGGATTGGGTATTCCGGATTGAACATTGAGGATTGAGGATTGAGGATTGAGGATTGAGTATTGAGGATTGAGGATTGAGGATTGAGGATTGAGGATTGAGGATTGTGGATTGTGGACGAGGACCGAGGGTTGAATATTGATGTTTGTGGTCTGAGGATTGACGATTGAGGACTGAGAATCGAGCGTTGAGGATTGAGAATTGAAGATTGAGGATTGGGTATTGAGGATTGAAGCATGAGTACTGAGGATTGAGAATTGAGGATTGAGGATTGAAGATTGAGTATTGAGGATTGAAGATTGAGGATTGAGTGTTGAGGATTGAGGATTGAGGATGAGGGCTGAGGGTTGAGGATTGAGGTTTGAGGACTGAGGCCTGAGGATTGAGGATTGAGAATTGAGGATTGAGGATTGAAGATTGAGTATTGAGGATTGAAGATTGAGGATTGAGGATTGAAGATTGAGGATTGAGGATTGAGGATTGAGGGTTGAGGATTGAGGACGAGGACTGACGGTTGAGGACTGAGGGTTGAGGATTGAGGTTTGAGGCACGAGGATTGGGGATTGAGGATTGAGGACTGAGGATTGACGATTGAGTATTGAAGATTGAGGATTGATATCTGAGGATTGAGGGTTGAGGATTGAGGATTGAGGATTGAGGATTGAAGATTGTGGATTGAGGACGAGGACCGAGGGTTGAATATTGATGTTTGTGGTCTGAGGATTGACGATTGAGGATTCAGAATCGAGGATTGAGGATTGAGAATTGAAGATTGAGGATTGAAGTTTGAGGATTGAGGGTTGAGGATTGAGGATTGAGGATGAGGCCTGAGGGTTGAGGATTGAGGTTTGAGGACTGAGGACTGAGGATTGAGGATTGAGAATTGAGGATTGAGGATTGAGGATTGAAGATTGAGGATTGGGCGTTGAGGATTGAAGAATGAGTATTGAGGATTGAGGATTGAGGATTGAGGATTGAAGATTGAGGATTGAGGATTGAGGATTGAGGATTCAAGATTGAGTATTGAGGATTGAAGATTGAGGATTGAGGATTGAGGGCTGAGGATTGAGGACGAGGACTGACGGTTGAGGATTGAGGTTTGAGGATTGAGGATTGAGGATTGAGGACTGACGACTGAGGATTGAGGATTGAGCATTGAGGATTGAAGTTTGAGGCCTGGGGATTGAGGATTCAAGATTGAGGTTTAAGGATTGAGGATTGGGAATTGAGGAACTAGGATTGGAGATTGATTATTGAGGATTGAAGATTGAGGATTGAGGATTGAGTATTGAGAATTGAGAATTGAGCATGAGGACTGAGGGTTGAGGGTTGAGGTTTGAGGAACGAGGATTGGGGATTGAGGATTGAGGACTGAGGATTGACGATTGAGTATTGAAGATTGAGGATTGATATCTGAGGATTGAGGATTGAGGATTGAGGATTGAGGATTGAGGATTGAAGATTGAGTATTGAGGATTGAATATTGAGGATTGAGTATTGAGGATTGAGGATTGAGGATGAGGGCTGAGGGTTGAGGGTTGAGGTTTGAGTATTGAATCCTGAAAGTTCAGGATATTCTATTGTGTATTGAGAATTGAGGATTGATGGTTGAGTATTGAGGACTGAGGATTGAGGATTGTGGATTGAGGAATGAGGATTGAGGATTGAGGATTGAAGATTGAGTATTCAGTACTGAAGCCTGACGATTGAGGATTGAGAATTGAGGATTGAGCATTGAGGATTGAGGATTGAAGATTGAGTATTGAGGATTGAAGATCAAGGATTGAGGATTGAGGATTGTGGATTGACGATTGAGGGTTGAGGATTGAGGATTGAGGACAGAAGATTGAGGATTGGGTATTGAGGATTGAACATTGAGGATTGAGCATTGAGTATTGAGGATTGAGGATTGAGGATTGAAAGTTGAATATTGATGATTGAAGATTGAGGATCGAGGAGTGAGTGTTGTGGATTGAGGACGAGGACTGAGGGTTGAGTGTTGATGTTTGAGGTCTGAGGATTGAGGATTGTGGATTGAGAATTGTGGATTGAAGGTTGAGCATTGAAGATTGAGGATTGGGTGTTGAGGATTGAAGAATGAGGATTGAGGATTGAGGATTGAGGATTGAGGATTGAAGATTGAGTATTGAGGACTGAAGATTGAGGATTGAGGATTGAGGATTGAGGATTGAAGATTGAGGATTGAGGATTGAAGATTGAGTATTGAGGGTTGAAAGTTTAGGATTGAGGATTGAGGATTGAGGATTGAGGATTAAAGATTGAGGATTGAGGATTGAGGATTGAGGGTTGAGGATTGAGGATTGAAGATTGAGTATTGATGATTGAAGATTGAGGATTGAGGATTGAGGGTTGAGGGTTGAGGTTTGAGTATTGAATCCTGAAAGTTCAGGATATTCTATTGTGTATTGAGAATTGAGGATTGATGGTTGAGTATTGAGGACTGAGGATTGAGGATTGTGGATTGAGGAATGAGGATTGAGGATTGAGGATTGAAGATTGAGTATTCAGTACTGAAGCCTGACGATTGAGGATTGAGAATTGAGGATTGAGCATTGAGGATTGAGGATTGAAGATTGAGTATTGAGGATTGAAGATCAAGGATTGAGGATTGAGGATTGTGGATTGACGATTGAGGGTTGAGGATTGAGGATTGAGGACAGAAGATTGAGGATTGGGTATTGAGGATTGAACATTGAGGATTGAGGATTGAGTATTGAGGATTGAGGATTGAGGATTGAAAGTTGAATATTGATGATTGAAGATTGAGGATCGAGGAGTGAGTGTTGTGGATTGAGGACGAGGACTGAGGGTTGAGTGTTGATGTTTGAGGTCTGAGGATTGAGGATTGTGGATTGAGAATTGTGGATTGAAGGTTGAGCATTGAAGATTGAGGATTGGGTGTTGAGGATTGAAGAATGAGGATTGAGGATTGAGGATTGAGGATTGAGGATTGAAGATTGAGTATTGAGGGCTGAAGATTGAGGATTGAGGATTGAGGATTGAGGATTGAAGATTGAGGATTGAGGATTGAAGATTGAGTATTGAGGGTTGAAAGTTTAGGATTGAGGATTGAGGATTGAGGATTGAGGATTAAAGATTGAGGATTGAGGATTGAGGATTGAGGGTTGAGGATTGAGGATTGAAGATTGAGTATTGATGATTGAAGATTGAGGATTGAGGATTGAGGGTTGTGGATTGAGGACCAGGTCCGTGTGTTGAATATTGATGTTTGAGGTCTGAGGATTGAGGATTGAGCATTGAGAATTGAGGATTGAGTATTGAGGATTGAAGATTGAGGATTGGGCATTGAGGATCTAGGATTGGTGTTTGATTATTGAGGATTGATGATTGAGGATTGAGGATTGAGGATTGAGAATTGAGAATTGAGTATGAGGACTGAGGGTTGAGGGTTGAGGTTTGAGGAACGAGGATTGAGGACTGAGAATTGACGATTGAGGATTGAGGATTGAAGATTCAGGATTGGGTATTGAGGATTGAAGAATGAGGATTGAGGACTGAGTATTGAGGATTGAGGATTGAGAATTGAAGGTTGAGTATTCAAGATTGGAGATTGACGATTGAGGATTGAGGACCGAGCATTGAGGATGGAGGATTGAAGATTGAGTATTGAGGATTGAATATTAAGGATTGAGGTTTGTGGTCTGAGGATTGAGGATTGAGGATTGAGTATTGAGGATGAAGATTGAGGACTGAGGATTGAGGATTGAGGATTGAGGATGAGGGCTGAGGTTTGAGGATTGAGGTTTGAGGACTGAGGACTGAGGATTGAGGGTTGAGAATTGAGGATTGAGGATTGAGGATACAAGATTGAGGATTGGGTATTGAGGATTGATGAATGAGGATTGAGGATTGAGGATTGGGGATGGAGGATTGAGGATTGAAGATTGAGGATTGGGTATTGCGGATTGAACATTGAGGATTGAGGATTGACGATTGAGGATTGAGTATTGAGGATTGAGGATTGAGGATTGAGGATTGAGGATTGAAGATTGAGGATTGGGGATAGAGGATTGACGATTGAGGATTGGGTATTGCGGATTGAACATTGCGGATTGAGGACTGGGGATTGAGGATTGAGTATTGAGGATTGAAGATTGAGGATTGAGGATTGAGGATTGAGGATTGAGGATTGAAGATTGAGGATTGAGGATTGAGGATTGACGATTGAGGATTGAAGATTGAGGATTGAGGATTGAGGATTGAGGATTGAAGATTGAAGATTGAGTATTGAGGATTGAAGGTTGAGGATTGAGGACCGAGGATTGAGGATTGAGGTTTGAGGATTGAGGATTGAGGATTGAGGAATGAGGATTGTGTATTGAGGATTGAAGATTGAGTATTGAAGATTGAGTATTGATGACTGAGGATTGAGGATTGAGGATTGAGTATTGAGGATTGAGGATTGAAGATTGAGTATTGGGGATTGAAGATTGAGGGTTGAGGATTGAGGATTGAGGATGGAGAATGAGGGCTGAGGGCTGAGGGTTGAGGATTGAGGTTTGAGTATTGAACCCTGAGAATTCAGGATATTCTATTGAGTATTGAGAATTGAGGGTTGATGGTTGAGAATTGAGGATTGAGGATTGAGGATTGAGGATTGAGGATTGCGGATTGAGTATTGAAGATTGAAGATTGAGTATTGAGGATTGAAGGTTGAGGATTGAGGATTGAGGATTGAGAATTGAGGATTGAGGATTGAGTATTGAGGAATGAGGATTCAGGATTGAGGATTGAAGATTGAGTATTGAGTACTGAAGCCTGACGATTGAGGATTGAGTATTGAGGATTGAGGATTGAGGATTGAGGATTGAAGATTGAGTATTGTGGATTGAAGATCGAGGATCGAGTATTGAGGATTGAGGATTGAGGATTGAGGGTTGAGGATTGAGGATTGAGGATTGAGGATTCAGGATTGAAGATTGAGTATTGAGGATTGAAGATTGAGGATTGGGTATCGAGGATTGATGAATGAGGATTGACGATTGAGTATTGAAGATTGTGGCTTGAGGATTGAGGATTGAAGATTGAAGATTGAGTATTGAGGATTGAAGGTTGAGGATTGAGGATTGAGGATTGAGGATTGAGGATTGTGGATTGAGTATTGAGGAATGAGGATTGAAGATTGAGGATTGGGCATTGAGGATCTAGGATTGGAGGTTGATTATTGAGGATTGATGATTGAGGATTGAGGATTGAAGATTGAGAATTGAGAATTGAGTATGAGGACTGAGGGTTGAGGGTTGAGGTTTGAGGAACGAGGATTGAGGATTGAGAATTGAGGATTGAGGACTGAGGATTGAAGATTCAGGATTGGGTATTGAGGATTGAGTATTGAGGATTGATGATTGAAGATTGAAGATTGAGTATTGAGGATTGAAGGTTGAGGATTGAGGACCGAGGATTGAGTATTCAGGATTGGAGATTGACGATTGAGGATTGAGGACCGAGCATTGAGGATTGAGGATTGAAGATTGAGTATTGAGGATTGAATATTAAGGATTGAGGTTTGTGGTCTGAGGATTGAGGATTGAAGATTGAGTATTGAGGATTGAAGATTGAGGACTGAGGATTGAGGATTGAGGATTGAGGATGAGGGCTGAGGTTTGAGGATTGAGGTTTGAGGACTGAGGACTGAGGATTGAGGGTTGAGAATTGAGGATTGAGGATTGAGGACTCAAGATTGAGGATTGGGTATTGAGGATTGATGAATGAGGATTGAGGATTGAGGATTGGGGATGGAGGATTGAGGATTGAAGATTGAGGATTGGGTATTGCGGATTGAACATTGAGGATTGAGGATTGACGATTGAGGATTGAGTATTGAGGATTGAGGATTGAGGATTGAGGATTGAGGATTGAAGATTGAGGATTGGGGATAGAGGATTGACGATTGAGGATTGGGTACTGCGGATTGAACATTGCGGATTGAGGACTGGGGATTGAGGATTGAGTATTGAGGATTGAAGATTGAGGATTGAGGATTGAGGATTGAAGATTGAGGATTGAGGATTGAGAATTGTGGATTGAAGGTTGAGAATTGAAGATTGAGGATTGGGTGTTGAGGATTGAAGAATGAGGATTGAGGATTGAGGATTGAGGATTGAGGATTGAAGATTGAGTTTTGAGCACTGAAGATTGAGGATTGAGGATTGAGGATTGAGGATTGAGGATTGAGGATTGAAGATTGAGTATTGAGGGTTGAAGGTTTAGGATTGAGGATTGAGGATTGAGGATTGAGGATTAAAGATAGAGGATTGAGGACTGAGGATTGGGGGTTGAGGATTGAGGACTGAAGATTGAGTATTGATGATTGAAGATTGAGGATTGAGGATTGAGGGTTGTGGATTGAGGAACAGGTCCGAGTGTTGAATATTGATGTTTGAGGTCTAAGGATTGAGGATTGAGGATTGAGAATTGAGGATTGAGGATTGAGGATTGAAGATTGAGGATTGGGAATTGGGGATCTAGGATTGGAGATTGAATATTGAGTTTTGAATATTGAGGTTTGAGGATTGAGGATTGAGAATTGAGAATTGAGGATGAGGACTGAGGGTTGAGGATTGAGGTTTGAAGAATGAGGATTGGGGATGGAGGATTGAGGATTGAAGATTGAGGATTGGGTATTGCGGATTGAACATTGAGGATTGAGGATTGACGATTGAGGATTGAGTATTGAGGATTGAGGACTGAGGATTGAGGATTGAGGATTGAGGATTGAGGATTGAGTATTGACGATTGAAGATTCAGTATTGAGGATTGAAGATTGAGAATTGAGGATTGAGGACTGAACATTGAGGACTGAGCGTTCAGGGTTGAGTGATGAGAATTGATGTTTGTGAATAGAGGTCTGAAGATTGCAGATTGAGTATTGCGTATTGAAAACTGTGAATTGAGGATATTCTATTGGGGATTGAGGATTGACAACTGATTGTTGAGGACTGAGGGCTGAAGATTGAGGATGCAGTATTGAGGATTCAGAATTGTGGTTTGTGGACTGAGGATTGAGGATTGAAGATTGAGTATTGAGGATTGATGATTGAGGACTGAGGATTGAGGATTGAGGATTGAGGATTGAAGATTGAGGATTGGGTATCGAGGATTGATGAATGAGTATTGACGATTGAGTATTGAAGATTGTGGATTGTGGATTGAGGATTGAAGATTGAGGATTGCGTATTGAGGATTGAAGAATGGGGATTGAGGATTGAGGATTGAAGATTGCGGATTGGGTATTGAGGATTGAGGAATGAGGATTGAGGATAGAGGATTGAGGACTGAGGATTGAAGATTGTGTATTAAGGATGGAAGATTGAGGATCGAGGATTGAGGGTTGTGGATTGAGGACGAGGACTGAGGGCTGAGTATTGATGTTTGAAGTCTGAGGATTGAGGATTGAGGATTGAGAATTGAGGATTGAGGATTGAGGATTGAGGATTGAGGATTGAAGATTGAGGATTGAGGATTGAGGATTGAGAGTTGAGAATTGAAGGTGAGGACTGAGGGTTGAGGATTGAGGTTTGAGGAACGAGCATTGGGGATTGAGGATTGAGGACTGAGGATTGACGATTGAGTATGGGAGATTGATGATTGATGACTGTGGATTGAGGATTGAGGATTGAGGATTGAGGATTGAGGATTGAAGACTGAGTATAGAGGATTGAATATTGAGGATTGAGGATTGAGGATTGGGGATTGAGGATGAGGGCTGAGGGTTGAGGGTTGAGGTTTGAGTATTGAATCCTGAAAATTCAGGATATTCTATTGAGTATTGAGAATTGAGGATTGATGGTTGGGTATTGAGGATTGAGGATTGAGGATTGAGGATTGAGGATTGAGAATTGAGAATTGAGGGTGAGGACTAAGGGTTGAGGATTGAGGTTTGAGGAACGAGGATAGGGGATTGAAGATTGAGGACTGAGGATTGACGATTGAGTATTGAAGATTGAGGATTGATGACTGAGGATTGAGGATTGAGGATTGAGGATTGAGGATTGAGGATTGAAGGTTGAGTATTGAGGATTGAGGATTGAAGATTGAGGATTGCGTATGGAGGATTGAACATTGAGTATTGAGGATTGAGGGTTGAAGATTGAATATTGATGATTGAAGATTGAGGATCGAGGATTGAGGGTTGTGGATTGAGGACGAGGACTGAGGGCTGAGTATTGATGTTTGAGGTCTGAGGATTGAGGATTGAGGATTGAGAATTGAGGATTGAGGATTGAGGATTGATGATTGAGGATTGAGGATTGAGTATTGAGAATTGAGAATTGAGGGTGAGGACTAAGGGTTGAGGATTGAGGTTTGAGGAACGAGGATAGGGGATTGAGGATTGAGGACTGAGGATTGACGATTGAGTATTGAAGATTGAGGATTGATGACTGAGGATTGAGGATTGAGGATTGAGGATTGAGGATTGAGGATTGAGGATTGAAGGTTGAGTATTGAGGATTGAGGATTGAAGATTGAGGATTGCGTATTGAGGATTGAACATTGAGTATTGAGGATTGAGGATTGAAGATTGAATATTGATGATTGAAGATTGAGGATCGAGGATTGAGAGTTGTGGATTGAGAACGAGGACTGAGGGCTGAGTATTGATGTTTGAGTTCTGAGGATTGAGGATTGAGGATTGAGAATTGAGGATTGAGGATTGAGGATTGAAGATTGAGGATTGAGGATTGAGGATTGAGTTTTGAGGATTGAGGATTGAAGATTGATGATTGAGGATTGAGGATTGAGGATTGAGGATTAAAGATTGATGAATGAGGATTGAGGATTGAGTTTTGAGGATTGAGGATTGATGAATGAATATTGATGATTGAAGGTTGAGGATTGAGGATTGAGGATTGTGGATTGAGGACCAGGACCGAGGGTTGAATATTGATGTTTGTGGTCTGAGGATTGACGATTGAGGACTGAGAATCGAGGATTGAGGATTGAGAATTGAAGATTGAGGATTGGGTATTGCGGATTGAAGAATGAGTACTGAGGATTGAGAATTGAGGATTGAGGATTGAAGATTGAGTATTGAGGATTGAAGATTGAGGATTGAGTGTTGAGGATTGCGGATTGAGGATGAGGGCTGAGGGTTGAGGATTGAGGTTTGAGGACTGAGGCCTGAGGATTGAGGATTGAGAATTGAGGATTGAGGATTGAAGATTGAGTATTGAGGATTGAAGATAGAGGATTGAGGATTGAAGATTCAGGATTGAGGATTGAGGGTTGAGGATTGAGGACGAGGACTGACGGTTGAGGACTGAGGGTTGAGGATTGAGGTTTGAGGAACGAGGATTGGGGATTGATGATTGAGGACTGAGGATTGACGGTTGAGTATTGAAGATTGAGGATTGATATCTGAGGATTGAGGGTTGAGGATTGAGGATTGAGGATTGAGGATTGAAGATTGTGGATTGAGGACGAGGACCGAGGGTTGAATATTGATGTTTGTGGTCTGAGGATTGACGATTGAGGATTGAGAATCGAGGATTGAGGATTGAGAATTGAAGATTGAGGATTGAAGTTTGAGGATTGAGGGTTGAGGATTGAGGATTGAGGATGAGGCCTGAGGGTTGAGGATTGAGGTTTGAGGACTGAGGACTGAGGATTGAGGATAGAGAATTGAGGATTGCGGATTGAGGATTGAAGATTGAAGATTGAGTATTGAGGATTGAAGGTTGAGGATTGAGGATTGAGGATTGAGAATTGAGGATTGAGGATTGAGTATTGAGGAATGAGGATTCAGGATTGAGGATTGAAGATTGAGTATTGAGTACTGAAGCCTGACGATTGAGGATTGAGTATTGAGGATTGAGGATTGAGGATTGAGGATTGAAGATTGAGTATTGTGGATTGAAGATCGAGGATCGAGTATTGAGGATTGAGGATTGAGGATTGAGGGTTGAGGATTGAGGATTGAGGATTGAGGATTCAGGATTGAAGATTGAGTATTGAGGATTGAAGATTGAGGATTGGGTATCGAGGATTGATGAATGAGGATTGACGATTGAGTATTGAAGATTGTGGCTTGAGGATTGAGGATTGAAGATTGAAGATTGAGTATTGAGGATTGAAGGTTGAGGATTGAGGATTGAGGATTGAGGATTGAGGATTGAGGATTGAGTATTGAGGAATGAGGATTGAAGATTGAGGATTGGGCATTGAGGATCTAGGATTGGAGGTTGATTATTGAGGATTGATGATTGAGGATTGAGGATTGAAGATTGAGAATTGAGAATTGAGTATGAGGACTGAGGGTTGAGGGTTGAGGTTTGAGGAACGAGGATTGAGGATTGAGAATTGAGGATTGAGGATTGAGGATTGAAGATTCAGGATTGGGTATTGAGGATTGAGTATTGAGGATTGAGGATTGAAGATTGAAGATTGAGTAATGAGGATTGAAGGTTGAGGATTGAGGACCGAGGATTGAGTATTCAGGGTTGGAGATTGACGATTGAGGATTGAGGACCGAGCATTGAGGATTGAGGATTGAAGATTGAGTATTGAGGATTGAATATTAAGGATTGAGGTTTGTGGTCTGAGGATTGAGGATTGAAGATTAAGTATTGAGGATTGAAGATTGAGGACTGAGGATTGAGGATTGAGGATTGAGGATGAGGGCTGAGGTTTGAGGATTGAGGTTTGAGGACTGAGGACTGAGGATTGAGGGTTGAGAATTGAGGATTGAGGATTGAGGATTCAAGATTGAGGATTGGGTATTGAGGATTGATGAATGAGGATTGAGGATTGAGGATTGGGGATGGAGGATTGAGGATTGAAGATTGAGGATTGGGTATTGCGGATTGAACATTGAGGATTGAGGATTGACGATTGAGGATTGAGTATTCAGGATTGAGGATTGAGGATTGAGGATTGAGGATTGAAGATTGAGGATTGGGGATAGAGGATTGACGATTGAGGATTGGGTACTGCGGATTGAACATTGCGGATTGAGGACTGGGGATTGAGGATTGAGTATTGAGGATTGAAGATTGAGGATTGAGGATTGAGGATTGAAGATTGAGGATTGAGGATTGAGAATTGTGGATTGAAGGTTGAGAATTGAAGATTGAGGATTGGGTGTTGAGGATTGAAGAATGAGGATTGAGGATTGAGGATTGAGGATTGAGGATTGAAGATTGAGTATTGAGCACTGAAGATTGAGGATTGAGGATTGAGGATTGAGGATTGAGGATTGAGGATTGAAGATTGAGTATTGAGGGTTGAAGGTTTAGGATTGATGATTGAGGATTGAGGATTGAGGATTAAAGATAGAGGATTGAGGACTGAGGATTGGGGGTTGAGGATTGAGGACTGAAGATTGAGTATTGATGATTGAAGATTGAGGATTGAGGATTGAGGGTTGTGGATTGAGGAACAGGTCCGAGTGTTGAATATTGATGTTTGAGGTCTAAGGATTGAGGATTGAGGATTGAGAATTGAGGATTGAGGATTGAGGATTGAAGATTGAGGATTGGGAATTGGGGATCTAGGATTGGAGATTGAATATTGAGTTTTGAATATTGAGGATTGAGGATTGAGGATTGAGAATTGAGAATTGAGGATGAGGACTGAGGGTTGAGGATTGAGGTTTGAAGAATGAGGATTGGGGATGGAGGATTGAGGATTGAAGATTGAGGATTGGGTATTGCGGATTGAACATTGAGGATTGAGGATTGACGATTGAGGATTGAGTATTGAGGATTGAGGACTGAGGATTGAGGATTGAGGATTGAGGATTGAGGATTGAGTATTGACGATTGAAGATTCAGTATTGAGGATTGAAGATTGAGAATTGAGGATTGAGGACTGAACATTGAGGACAGAGCGTTCAGGGTTGAGTGATGAGAATTGATGTTTGTGAATAGAGGTCTGAAGATTGCAGATTGAGTATTGCGTATTGAAATCTGTGAATTGAGGATATTCTATTGGGGATTGAGGATTGACAACTGATTGTTGAGGACTGAGGGCTGAAGATTGAGGATGCAGTATTGAGGATTCAGAATTGTGGTTTGTGGACTGAGGATTGAGGATTGAAGATTGAGTATTGAGGATTGATGATTGAGGACTGAGGATTGAGGATTGAGGATTGAGGATTGAAGATTGAGGATTGGGTATCGAGGATTGATGAATGAGTGTTGACGATTGAGTATTGAAGATTGTGGATTGAGGATTGAGGATTGAAGATTGAGGATTGCGTATTGAGGATTGAAGAATGGGGATTGAGGATTGAGGATTGAAGATTGCGGATTGGGTATTGAGGATTGAGGAATGAGGATTGAGGATAGAGGATTGAGGACTGAGGATTGAAGATTGTGTATTAAGGATGGAAGATTGAGGATCGAGGATTGAGGGTTGTGGATTGAGGACGAGGACTGAGGGCTGAGTATTGATGTTTGATGTCTGAGGATTGAGGATTGAGGATTGAGAATTGAGGATTGAGGATTGAGGATTGAGGATTGAGGATTGAAGATTGAGGATTGAGGATTGAGGATTGAGAGTTGAGAATTGAAGGTGAGGACTGAGGGTTGAGGATTGAGGTTTGAGGAACGAGCATTGGGGATTGAGGATTGAGGACTGAGGATTGACGATTGAGTATGGGAGATTGATGATTGATGACTGTGGATTGAGGATTGAGGATTGAGGATTGAGGATTGAGGATTGAAGACTGAGTATAGAGGATTGAATATTGAGGATTGACGATTGAGGATTGGGGATTGAGGATGAGGGCTGAGGGTTGAGGGTTGAGGTTTGAGTATTGAATCCTGAAAATTCAGGATATTCTATTGAGTATTGAGAATTGAGGATTGATGGTTGGGTATTGAGGATTGAGGATTGAGGATTGAGGATTGAGGATTGAGAATTGAGAATTGAGGGTGAGGACTAAGGGTTCAGGATTGAGGTTTGAGAAACGAGGATAGGGGATTGAAGATTGAGGACTGAGGATTGACGATTGAGTATTGAAGATTGAGGATTGATGACTGAGGATTGAGGATTGAGGATTGAGGATTGAGGATTGAGGATTGAAGGTTGAGTATTGAGGATTGAGGATTGAAGATTGAGGATTGCGTATGGAGGATTGAACATTGAGTATTGAGGATTGAGGGTTGAAGATTGAATATTGATGATTGAAGATTGAGGATCGAGGATTGAGGGTTGTGGATTGAGGACGAGGACTGAGGGCTGAGTATTGATGTTTGAGGTCTGAGGATTGAGGATTGAGGATTGAGAATTGAGGATTGAGGATTGAGGATTGATGATTGAGGATTGAGGATTGAGGATTGAGAATTGAGAATTGAGGGTGAGGACTAAGGGTTGAGGATTGAGGTTTGAGGAACGAGGATAGGGGATTGAGGATTGAGGACTGAGGATTGACGATTGAGTATTGAAGATTGAGGATTGATGACTGAGGATTGAGGATTGAGGATTGAGGATTGAGGATTGAGGATTGAGGATTGAAGGTTGAGTATTGAGGATTGAGGATTGAAGATTGAGGATTGCGTATTGAGGATTGAACATTGAGTATTGAGGATTGAGGATTGAAGATTGAATATTGATGATTGAAGATTGAGGATCGAGGATTGAGAGTTGTGGATTGAGAACGAGGACTGAGGGCTGAGTATTGATGTTTGAGTTCTGAGGATTGAGGATTGAGGATTGAGAATTGAGGATTGAGGATTGAGGATTGAAGATTGAGGATTGAGGATTGAGGATTGAGTTTTGAGGATTGAGGATTGAAGATTGATGATTGAGGATTGAGGATTGAGGATTGAAGATTGAGTATTGAGGGTTGAAGATATAGGATCGAGGATTGAGTATTGAGGATTGAGGATTAAAGATTGAGGAATGAGGATTGAGGATTGAGTTTTGAGGATTGAGGATTGAAGAATGAATATTGATGATTGAAGGTTGAGGATTGAGGATTGAGGATTGTGGATTGAGGACCAGGACCGAGGGTTGAATATTGATGTTTGTGGTCTGAGGATTGACGATTGAGGACTGAGAATCGAGGATTGAGGATTGAGAATTGAAGATTGAGGATTGGGTATTGAGGATTGAAGAATGAGTACTGAGGATTGAGAATTGAGGATTGAGGATTGAAGATTGAGTATTGAGGATTGAAGATTGAGGATTGAGTGTTGAGGATTGAGGATTGAGGATGAGGGCTGAGGGTTGAGGATTGAGGTTTGAGGACTGAGGCCTGAGGATTGAGGATTGAGAATTGAGGATTGAGGATTGAAGATTGAGTATTGAGGATTGAAGATAGAGGATTGAGGATTGAAGATTCAGGATTGAGGATTGAGGGTTGAGGATTGAGGACGAGGACTGACGGTTGAGGACTGAGGGTTGAGGATTGAGGTTTGAGGAACGAGGATTGGGGATTGATGATTGAGGACTGAGGATTGACGGTTGAGTATTGAAGATTGAGGATTGATATCTGAGGATTGAGGGTTGAGGATTGAGGATTGAGGATTGAGGATTGAAGATTGTGGATTGAGGACGAGGACCGAGGGTTGAATATTGATGTTTGTGGTCTGAGGATTGACGATTGAGGATTGAGAATCGAGGATTGAGGATTGAGAATTGAAGATTGAGGATTGAAGTTTGAGGATTGAGGGTTGAGGATTGAGGATTGAGGATGAGGCCTGAGGGTTGAGGATTGAGGTTTGAGGACTGAGGACTGAGGATTGAGGATAGAGAATTGAGGATTGCGGATTGAGGATTGAAGATTGAAGATTGAGTATTGAGGATTGAAGGTTGAGGATTGAGGATTGAGGATTGAGAATTGAGGATTGAGGATTGAGTATTGAGGAATGAGGATTCAGGATTGAGGATTGAAGATTGAGTATTGAGTACTGAAGCCTGACGATTGAGGATTGAGTATTGAGGATTGAGGATTGAGGATTGAGGATTGAAGATTGAGTATTGTGGATTGAAGATCGAGGATCGAGTATTGAGGATTGAGGATTGAGGATTGAGGGTTGAGGATTGAGGATTGAGGATTGAGGATTCAGGATTGAAGATTGAGTATTGAGGATTGAAGATTGAGGATTGGGTATCGAGGATTGATGAATGAGGATTGACGATTGAGTATTGAAGATTGTGGCTTGAGGATTGAGGATTGAAGATTGAAGATTGAGTATTGAGGATTGAAGGTTGAGGATTGAGGATTGAGGATTGAGGATTGAGGATTGAGGATTGAGTATTGAGGAATGAGGATTGAAGATTGAGGATTGGGCATTGAGGATCTAGGATTGGAGGTTGATTATTGAGGATTGATGATTGAGGATTGAGGATTGAAGATTGAGAATTGAGAATTGAGTATGAGGACTGAGGGTTGAGGGTTGAGGTTTGAGGAACGAGGATTGAGGATTGAGAATTGAGGATTGAGGATTGAGGATTGAAGATTCAGGATTGGGTATTGAGGATTGAGTATTGAGGATTGAGGATTGAAGATTGAAGATTGAGTAATGAGGATTGAAGGTTGAGGATTGAGAACCGAGGATTGAGTATTCAGGGTTGGAGATTGACGATTGAGGATTGAGGACCGAGCATTGAGGATTGAGGATTGAAGATTGAGTATTGAGGATTGAATATTAAGGATTGAGGTTTGTGGTCTGAGGATTGAGGATTGAAGATTGAGTATTGAGGATTGAAGATTGAGGACTGAGGATTGAGGATTGAGGATTGAGGATGAGGGCTGAGGTTTGAGGATTGAGGTTTGAGGACTGAGGACTGAGGATTGAGGGTTGAGAATTGAGGATTGAGGATTGAGGATTCAAGATTGAGGATTGGGTATTGAGGATTGATGAATGAGGATTGAGGATTGAGGATTGGGGATGGAGGATTGAGGATTGAAGATTGAGGATTGGGTATTGCGGATTGAACATTGAGGATTGAGGATTGACGATTGAGGATTGAGTATTGAGGATTGAGGATTGAGGATTGAGGATTGAGGATTGAAGATTGAGGATTGGGGATAGAGGATTGACGATTGAGGATTGGGTACTGCGGATTGAACATTGCGGATTGAGGACTGGGGATTGAGGATTGAGTATTGAGGATTGAAGATTGAGGATTGAGGATTGAGGATTGAGGATTGAAGATTGAGGATTGAGGATTGAGAATTGTGGATTGAAGGTTGAGAATTGAAGATTGAGGATTGGGTGTTGAGGATTGAAGAATGAGGATTGAGGATTGAGGATTGAGGATTGAGGATTGAAGATTGAGTATTGAGCACTGAAGATTGAGGATTGAGGATTGAGGATTGAGGATTGAGGATTGAGGATTGAAGATTGAGTATTGAGGGTTGAAGGTTTAGGATTGAGGATTGAGGATTGAGGATTGAGGATTAAAGATAGAGGATTGAGGACTGAGGATTGGGGGTTGAGGATTGAGGACTGAAGATTGAGTATTGATGATTGAAGATTGAGGATTGAGGATTGAGGGTTGTGGATTGAGGAACAGGTCCGAGTGTTGAATATTGATGTTTGAGGTCTAAGGATTGAGGATTGAGGATTGAGAATTGAGGATTGAGGATTGAGGATTGAAGATTGAGGATTGGGAATTGGGGATCTAGGATTGGAGATTGAATATTGAGTTTTGAATATTGAGGATTGAGGATTGAGGATTGAGAATTGAGAATTGAGGATGAGGACTGAGGGTTGAGGATTGAGGTTTGAAGAATGAGGATTGGGGATGGAGGATTGAGGATTGAAGATTGAGGATTGGGTATTGCGGATTGAACATTGAGGATTGAGGATTGACGATTGAGGATTGAGTATTGAGGATTGAGGACTGAGGATTGAGGATTGAGGATTGAGGATTGAGGATTGAGTATTGACGATTGAAGATTCAGTATTGAGGATTGAAGATTGAGAATTGAGGATTGAGGACTGAACATTGAGGACAGAGCGTTCAGGGTTGAGTGATGAGAATTGATGTTTGTGAATAGAGGTCTGAAGATTGCAGATTGAGTATTGCGTATTGAAAACTGTGAATTGAGGATATTCTATTGGGGATTGAGGATTGACAACTGATTGTTGAGGACTGAGGGCTGAAGATTGAGGATGCAGTATTGAGGATTCAGAATTGTGGTTTGTGGACTGAGGATTGAGGATTGAAGATTGAGTATTGAGGATTGATGATTGAGGACTGAGGATTGAGGATTGAGGATTGAGGATTGAAGATTGAGGATTGGGTATCGAGGATTGAAGAATGAGTATTGACGATTGAGTATTGAAGATTGTGGATTGAGGATTGAGGATTGAAGATTGATGATTGCGTATTGAGGATTGAAGAATGGGGATTGAGGATTGAGGATTGAAGATTGCGGATTGGGTATTGAGGATTGAGGAATGAGGATTGAGGATAGAGGATTGAGGACTGAGGATTGAAGATTGTGTATTAAGGATGGAAGATTGAGGATCGAGGATTGAGGGTTGTGGATTGAGGACGAGGACTGAGGGCTGAGTATTGATGTTTGAAGTCTGAGGATTGAGGATTGAGGATTGAGAATTGAGGATTGAGGATTGAGGATTGAGGATTGAGGATTGAAGATTGAGGATTGAGGATTGAGGATTGAGAGTTGAGAATTGTAGGTGAGGACTGAGGGTTGAGGATTGAGGTTTGAGGAACGAGCATTGGGGATTGAGGATTGAGGACTGAGGATTGACGATTGAGTATGGGAGATTGATGATTGATGACTGTGGATTGAGGATTGAGGATTGAGGATTGAGGATTGAGGATTGAAGACTGAGTATAGAGGATTGAATATTGAGGATTGAGGATTGAGGATTGGGGATTGAGGATGAGGGCTGAGGGTTGAGGGTTGAGGTTTGAGTATTGAATCCTGAAAATTCAGGATATTCTATTGAGTATTGAGAATTGAGGATTGATGGTTGGGTATTGAGGATTGAGGATTGAGGATTGAGGATTGAGGATTGAGAATTGAGAATTGAGGGTGAGGACTAAGGGTTGAGGATTGAGGTTTGAGGAACGAGGATAGGGGATTGAAGATTGAGGACTGAGGATTGACGATTGAGTATTGAAGATTGAGGATTGATGACTGAGGATTGAGGATTGAGGATTGAGGATTGAGGATTGAGGATTGAAGGTTGAGTATTGAGGATTGAGGATTGAAGATTGAGGATTGCGTATGGAGGATTGAACATTGAGTATTGAGGATTGAGGGTTGAAGATTGAATATTGATGATTGAAGATTGAGGATCGAGGATTGAGGGTTGTGGATTGAGGACGAGGACTGAGGGCTGAGTATTGATGTTTGAGGTCTGAGGATTGAGGATTGAGGATTGAGAATTGAGGATTGAGGATTGAGGATTGATGATTGAGGATTGAGGATTGAGGATTGAGAATTGAGAATTGTGGGTGAGGACTAAGGGTTGAGGATTGAGGTTTGAGGAACGAGGATAGGGGATTGAGGATTGAGGACTGAGGATTGACGATTGAGTATTGAAGATTGAGGATTGATGACTGAGGATTGAGGATTGAGGATTGAGGATTGAGGATTGAGGATTGAGGATTGAAGGTTGAGTATTGAGGATTGAGGATTGAAGATTGAGGATTGCGTATTGAGGATTGAACATTGAGTATTGAGGATTGAGGATTGAAGATTGAATATTGATGATTGAAGATTGAGGATCGAGGATTGAGAGTTGTGGATTGAGAACGAGGACTGAGGGCTGAGTATTGATGTTTGAGTTCTGAGGATTGAGGATTGAGGATTGAGAATTGAGGATTGAGGATTGAGGATTGAAGATTGAGGATTGAGGATTGAGGATTGAGTTTTGAGGATTGAGGATTGAAGATTGATGATTGAGGATTGAGGATTGAGGATTGAAGATTGAGTATTGTGGGTTGAAGATATAGGATCGAGGATTGAGTATTGAGGATTGAGGATTAAGGATTGAGGAATGAGGATTGAGGATTGAGTTTTGAGGATTGAGGATTGAAGAATGAATATTGATGATTGAAGGTTGAGGATTGAGAATTGAGGATTGTGGATTGAGGACCAGGACCGAGGGTTGAATATTGATGTTTGTGGTCTGAGGATTGACGATTGAGGACTGAGAATCGAGGATTGAGGATTGAGAATTGAAGATTGAGGATTGGGTATTGAGGATTGAAGAATGAGTACTGAGGATTGAGAATTGAGGATTGAGGATTGAAGATTGAGTATTGAGGATTGAAGATTGAGGATTGAGTGTTGAGGATTGAGGATTGAGGATGAGGGCTGAGGGTTGAGGATTGAGGTTTGAGGACTGAGGCCTGAGGATTGAGGATTGAGAATTGAGGATTGAGGATTGAAGATTGAGTATTGAGGATTGAAGATAGAGGATTGAGGATTGAAGATTCAGGATTGAGGATTGAGGGTTGAGGATTGAGGACGAGGACTGACGGTTGAGGACTGAGGGTTGAGGATTGAGGTTTGAGGAACGAGGATTGGGGATTGATGATTGAGGACTGAGGATTGACGGTTGAGTATTGAAGATTGAGGATTGATATCTGAGGATTGAGGGTTGAGGATTGAGGATTGAGGATTGAGGATTGAAGATTGTGGATTGAGGACGAGGACCGAGGGTTGAATATTGATGTTTGTGGTCTGAGGATTGACGATTGAGGATTGAGAATCGAGGATTGAGGATTGAGAATTGAAGATTGAGGATTGAAGTTTGAGGATTGAGGGTTGAGGATTGAGGATTGAGGATGAGGCCTGAGGGTTGAGGATTGAGGTTTGAGGACTGAGGACTGAGGATTGAGGATAGAGAATTGAGGATTGCGGATTGAGGATTGAAGATTGAAGATTGAGTATTGAGGATTGAAGGTTGAGGATTGAGGATTGAGGATTGAGAATTGAGGATTGAGGATTGAGTATTGAGGAATGAGGATTCAGGATTGAGGATTGAAGATTGAGTATTGAGTACTGAAGCCTGACGATTGAGGATTGAGTATTGAGGATTGAGGATTGAGGATTGAGGATTGAAGATTGAGTATTGTGGATTGAAGATCGAGGATCGAGTATTGAGGATTGAGGATTGAGGATTGAGGGTTGAGGATTGAGGATTGAGGATTGAGGATTCAGGATTGAAGATTGAGTATTGAGGATTGAAGATTGAGGATTGGGTATCGAGGATTGATGAATGAGGATTGACGATTGAGTATTGAAGATTGTGGCTTGAGGATTGAGGATTGAAGATTGAAGATTGAGTATTGAGGATTGAAGGTTGAGGATTGAGGATTGAGGATTGAGGATTGAGGATTGAGGATTGAGTATTGAGGAATGAGGATTGAAGATTGAGGATTGGGCATTGAGGATCTAGGATTGGAGGTTGATTATTGAGGATTGATGATTGAGGATTGAGGATTGAAGATTGAGAATTGAGAATTGAGTATGAGGACTGAGGGTTGAGGGTTGAGGTTTGAGGAACGAGGATTGAGGATTGAGAATTGAGGATTGAGGATTGAGGATTGAAGATTCAGGATTGGGTATTGAGGATTGAGTATTGAGGATTGAGGATTGAAGATTGAAGATTGAGTATTGAGGATTGAATGTTGAGGATTGAGGACCGAGGATTGAGTATTCAGGGTTGGAAATTGACGATTGAGGATTGAGGACCGAGCATTGAGGATTGAGGATTGAAGATTGAGTATTGAGGATTGAATATTAAGGATTGAGGTTTGTGGTCTGAGGATTGAGGATTGAAGATTGAGTATTGAGGATTGAAGATTGAGGACTGAGGATTGAGGATTGAGGATTGAGGATGAGGGCTGAGGTTTGAGGATTGAGGTTTGAGGACTGAGGACTGAGGATTGAGGGTTGAGAATTGAGGATTGAGGATTGAGGATTCAAGATTGAGGATTGGGTATTGAGGATTGATGAATGAGGATTGAGGATTGAGGATTGGGGATGGAGGATTGAGGATTGAAGATCGAGGATTGGGTATTGCGGATTGAACATTGAGGATTGAGGATTGACGATTGAGGATTGAGTATTGAGGATTGAGGATTGAGGATTGAGGATTGAGGATTGAAGATTGAGGATTGAGGATAGAGGATTGACGATTGAGGATTGGGTACTGCGGATTGAACATTGCGGATTGAGGACTGGGGATTGAGGATTGAGTATTGAGGATTGAAGATTGAGGATTGAGGATTGAGGATTGAAGATTGAGGATTGAGGATTGAGAATTGTGGATTGAAGGTTGAGAATTGAAGATTGAGGATTGGGTGTTGAGGATTGAAGAATGAGGATTGAGGATTGAGGATTGAGGATTGAGGATTGAAGATTGAGTATTGAGCACTGAAGATTGAGGATTGAGGATTGAGGATTGAGGATTGAGGATTGAGGATTGAAGATTGAGTATTGTGGGTTGAAGGTTTAGGATTGAGGATTGAGGATTGAGGATTGAGGATTAAAGATAGAGGATTGAGGACTGAGGATTGGGGGTTGAGGATTGAGGACTGAAGATTGAGTATTGATGATTGAAGATTGAGGATTGAGGATTGAGGGTTGTGGATTGAGGAACAGGTCCGAGTGTTGAATATTGATGTTTGAGGTCTAAGGATTGAGGATTGAGGATTGAGAATTGAGGATTGAGGATTGAGGATTGAAGATTGAGGATTGGGAATTGGGGATCTAGGATTGGAGATTGAATATTGAGTTTTGAATATTGAGGATTGAGGATTGAGGATTGAGAATTGAGAATTGAGGATGAGGACTGAGGGTTGAGGATTGAGGTTTGAAGAATGAGGATTGGGGATGGAGGATTGAGGATTGAAGATTGAGGATTGGGTATTGCGGATTGAACATTGAGGATTGAGGATTGACGATTGAGGATTGAGTATTGAGGATTGAGGACTGAGGATTGAGGATTGAGGATTGAGGATTGAGGATTGAGTATTGACGATTGAAGATTCAGTATTGAGGATTGAAGATTGAGAATTGAGGATTGAGGACTGAACATTGAGGACTGAGCGTTCAGGGTTGAGTGATGAGAATTGATGTTTGTGAATAGAGGTCTGAAGATTGCAGATTGAGTATTGCGTATTGAAAACTGTGAATTGAGGATATTCTATTGGGGATTGAGGATTGACAACTGATTGTTGAGGACTGAGGGCTGAAGATTGAGGATGCAGTATTGAGGATTCAGAATTGTGGTTTGTGGACTGAGGATTTAGGATTGAAGATTGAGTATTGAGGATTGATGATTGAGGACTGAGGATTGATGATTGAGGATTGAGGATTGAAGATTGAGGATTGGGTATCGAGGATTGATGAATGAGTATTGACGATTGAGTATTGAAGATTGTGGATTGAGGATTGAGGATTGAAGATTGAGGATTGCGTATTGAGGATTGAAGAATGGGGATTGAGGATTGAGGATTGAAGATTGCGGATTGGGTATTGAGGATTGAGGAATGAGGATTGAGGATAGAGGATTGAGGACTGAGGATTGAAGATTGTGTATTAAGGATGGAAGATTGAGGATCGAGGATTGAGGGTTGTGGATTGAGGACGAGGACTGAGGGCTGAGTATTGATGTTTGAAGTCTGAGGATTGAGGATTGAGGATTGAGAATTGAGGATTGAGGATTGAGGATTGAGGATTGAGGATTGAAGATTGAGGATTGAGGATTGAGGATTGAGAGTTGAGAATTGAAGGTGAGGACTGAGGGTTGAGGATTGAGGTTTGAGGAACGAGCATTGGGGATTGAGGATTGAGGACTGAGGATTGACGATTGAGTATGGGAGATTGATGATTGATGACTGTGGATTGAGGATTGAGGATTGAGGATTGAAGACTGAGTATAGAGGATTGAATATTGAGGATTGAGGATTGAGGATTGGGGATTGAGGATGAGGGCTGAGGGTTGAGGGTTGAGGTTTGAGTATTGAATCCCGAAAATTCAGGATATTCTATTGAGTATTGAGAATTGAGGATTGATGGTTGGGTATTGAGGATTGAGGATTGAGGATTGAGGATTGAGGATTGAGAATTGAGAATTGAGGGTGAGGACTAAGGGTTGAGGATTGAGGTTTGAGGAACGAGGTTAGGGGATTGAAGATTGAGGACTGAGGATTGACGATTGAGTATTGAAGATTGAGGATTGATGACTGAGGATTGAGGATTGAGGATTGAGGATTGAGGATTGAGGATTGAAGGTTGAGTATTGAGGATTGAGGATTGAAGATTGAGGATTGCGTATGGAGGATTGAACATTGAGTATTGAGGATTGAGGATTGAAGATTGAATATTGATGATTGAAGATTGAGGATCGAGGATTGAGGGTTGTGGATTGAGGACGAGGACTGAGGGCTGAGTATTGATGTTTGAGGTCTGAGGATTGAGGATTGAGGATTGAGAATTGAGGATTGAGGATTGAGGATTGATGATTGAGGATTGAGGATTGAGGATTGAGAATTGAGAATTGAGGGTGAGGACTAAGGGTTGAGGATTGAGGTTTGAGGAACGAGGATAGGGGATTGAGGATTGAGGACTGAGGATTGACGATTGAGTATTGAAGATTGAGGATTGATGACTGAGGATTGAGGATTGAGGATTGAGGATTGAGGATTGAGGATTGAGGATTGAAGGTTGAGTATTGAGGATTGAGGATTGAAGATTGAGGATTGCGTATTGAGGATTGAACATTGAGTATTGAGGATTGAGGATTGAAGATTGAATATTGATGATTGAAGATTGAGGATCGAGGATTGAGAGTTGTGGATTGAGAACGAGGACTGAGGGCTGAGTATTGATGTTTGAGTTCTGAGGATTGAGGATTGAGGATTGAGAATTGAGGATTGAGGATTGAGGATTGAAGATTGAGGATTGAGGATTGAGCATTGAGTTTTGAGGATTGAGGATTGAAGATTGATGATTGAGGATTGAGGATTGAGGATTGAAGATTGAGTATTGAGGGTTGAAGATATTGGATCGAGGATTGAGTATTGAGGATTGAGGATTAAAGATTGAGGAATGAGGATTGAGGATTGAGTTTTGAGGATTGAGGATTGAAGAATGAATATTGATGATTGAAGGTTGAGGATTGAGGATTGAGGATTGTGGATTGAGGACGAGGACCGAGGGTTGAATATTGATGTTTGTGGTCTGAGGATTGACGATTGAGGACTGAGAATCGAGGATTGAGGATTGAGAATTGAAGATTGAGGATTGGGTATTGAGGATTGAAGAATGAGTACTGAGGATTGAGAATTGAGGATTGAGGATTGAAGATTGAGTATTGAGGATTGAACATTGAGGATTGAGTGTTGAGGATTGAGGATTGAGGATTGAGTATTGAGGAATGAGGATTCAGGATTGAGGATTGAAGATTGAGTATTGAGTACTGAAGCCTGACGATTGAGGATTGAGTATTGAGGATTGAGGATTGAGGATTGAGGATTGAAGATTGAGTATTGTGGATTGAAGATCGAGGATCGAGTATTGAGGATTGAGGATTGAGGATTGAGGGTTGAGGATTGAGGATTGAGGATTGAGGATTCAGGATTGAAGATTGAGTATTGAGGATTGAAGATTGAGGATTGGGTATCGAGGATTGATGAATGAGGATTGACGATTGAGTATTGAAGATTGTGGCTTGAGGATTGAGGATTGAAGATTGAAGATTGAGTATTGAGGATTGAAGGTTGAGGATTGAGGATTGAGGATTGAGGATTGAGGATTGAGGATTGAGTATTGAGGAATGAGGATTGAAGATTGAGGATTGGGCATTGAGGATCTAGGATTGGAGGTTGATTATTGAGGATTGATGATTGAGGATTGAGGATTGAAGATTGAGAATTGAGAATTGAGTATGAGGACTGAGGGTTGAGGGTTGAGGTTTGAGGAACGAGGATTGAGGATTGAGACTTGAGGATTGAGGATTGAGGATTGAAGATTCAGGATTGGGTATTGAGGATTGAGTATTGAGGATTGAGGATTGAAGATTGAAGATTGAGTATTGAGGATTGAAGGTTGAGGATTGAGGACCGAGGATTGAGTATTCAGGGTTGGAGATTGACGATTGAGGATTGAGGACCGAGCATTGAGGATTGAGGATTGAAGATTGAGTATTGAGGATTGAATATTAAGGATTGAGGTTTGTGGTCTGAGGATTGAGGATTGAAGATTGAGTATTGAGGATTGAAGATTGAGGACTGAGGATTGAGGATTGAGGGTTGAGAATTGAGGATTGAGGATTGAGGATTCAAGATTGAGGATTGGGTATTGAGGATTGATGAATGAGGATTGAGGATTGAGGATTGGGGATGGAGGATTGAGGATTGAAGATCGAGGATTGGGTATTGCGGATTGAACATTGAGGATTGAGGATTGACGATTGAGGATTGAGTATTGAGGATTGAGGATTGAGGATTGAGGATTGAGGATTGAAGATTGAGGATTGGGCGTTGAGGACTGAAGAATGAGTATTGAGGATTGAGGATTGAGGATTGAGGATAGGAGATTGAGGATTGAGGATTGAGGATTGAGGATTCAAGATTGAGTATTGAGGATTGAAGATTGAGGATTGAGGATTGAGGGTTGAGGATTGAGGACGAGGACTGACGGTTGAGGATTGAGGTTTGAGGATTGAGGATTGAGGATTGAGGACTGACGACTGAAGATTGAGGATTGAGCATTGAGGATTGAAGTTTGAGGCCTGGGGATTGAGGATTCAAGATTGAGGTTTAAGGATTGAGGATTGGGAATTGAGGAACTAGGATTGGAGATTGATTATTGAGGATTGAAGATTGAGGATTGAGGATTGAGTATTGAGAATTGAGAATTGAGCATGAGGACTGAGGGTTGAGGATTGAGGTTTGAGGAACGAGGATTGGGGATTGAGGATTGAGGACTGAGGATTGACGATTGAGTAATGAAGATTGAGGATTGATATCTGAGGATTGAGGATTGAGGATTGAGGATTGAGGATTGAGGATTGAAGATTGAGTATTGAGGATTGAATATTGAGGATTGAGTATTGAGGATTGAGGATTGAGGATGAGGGCTGAGGGTTGAGGGTTGAGGTTTGAGTATTGAAGATTGAGTATTGAGGATTGAATATTGAGGATTGAGGATTGAGGATTGAGGATTGAGGATGAGGGCTGAGGGTTGAGGGTTGAGGTTTGAGCATTGAATACTGAAAATTCAGGATATTCTATTGAGTATTGAGAATTGAGGATTGATGGTTGGGAATCGAGGATTGAGGATTGAGGATTGAAGGTTGAGTATTCAGGATTGGAGATTGACCATTGAGGATTGAGGACCGAGGATTGAAGATTGAGTATTGAGGATTGAAGATTGAGGATTGAGGATTGAGGATTGAGGATTGAGGATTGAAGTTTGAGGATTGGGGACTGAGTGTTGAGGGTTGAGTGATGAGAATTGATGTTTGTAGATAGAGATTTTAAGATTGCAGGTTGAGTATTGAGTATTGAAACCTGTGAATTGGGGATATTCTACTGAGGAATGGGGATTGACAAGTGATTGTTGAGGACTGAGGGCTGAAGATTGAGGATTCAGTATTGAGGAATAAGGATTGAGGTTTGAGGACTGAAGATTGAGGATTGAGGATTGAGGATTGAGGATTGAGGATTGAGGATAGAAGATTGAGGATTGGGTATTGAGGATTGAACATTGAGGATTGAGGAATGAGTATTGAGTATTGACGATTGAGTATTGAAAATTGAATATTGATGGTTGAAGATTGAGGATCGAGGATTGAGTGTTGTGGATTGAGGACGAGGACTGAGGGTTGAGTATTGATGTTTGAGGTCTGAGGATTGAGGATTGAGGATTGAGAATTGTGGATTGAAGGTTGAGAATTGAAGATTGAGGATTGGGTGTTGAGGATTGAAGAATGAGGATTGAGGATTGAGGATTGAGGATTGAGGATTGAAGATTGAGTATTGAGCACTGAAGATTGAGGATTGAGGATTGAGGATTGAGGATTGAGGATTGAGGATTGAAGATTGAGTATTGAGGGTTGAAGGCTTAGTATTGAGGATTGAGGATTGAGGATTGAGGATTAAAGATAGAGGATTGAGGACTGAGGATTGGGGGTTGAGGATTGAGGACTGAAGATTGAGTATTGATGATTGAAGATTGAGGATTGAGGATTGAGGGTTGTGGATTGAGGAACAGGTCCGAGTGTTGAATATTGATGTTTGAGGTCTAAGGATTGAGGATTGAGGATTGAGAATTGAGGATTGAGGATTGAGGATTGAAGATTGAGGATTGGGAATTGGGGATCTAGGATTGGAGATTGAATATTGAGTTTTGAATATTGAGGATTGAGGATTGAGGATTGAGAATTGAGAATTGAGGATGAGGACTGAGGGTTGAGGATTGAGGTTTGAAGAATGAGGATTGGGGATGGAGGATTGAGGATTGAAGATTGAGGATTGGGTATTGCGGATTGAACATTGAGGATTGAGGATTGACGATTGAGGATTGAGTATTGAGGATTGAGGACTGAGGGTTGAGGATTGAGGATTGAGGATTGAGGATTGAGTATTGAGGATTGAAGATTCAGTATTGAGGATTGAAGATTGAGAATTGAGGATTGAGGACTGAACATTCAGGACTGAGCGTTCAGGGTTGAGTGATGAGAATTGATGTTTGTGAATAGAGGTCTGAAGATTGCAGATTGAGTATTGCGTATTGAAAACTGTGAATTGAGGATATTCTATTGGGGATTGAGGATTGACAACTGATTGTTGAGGACTGAGGGCTGAAGATTGAGGATGCAGTATTGAGGATTCAGAATTGTGGTTTGTGGACTGAGGATTGAGGATTGAAGATTGAGTATTGAGGATTGATGATTGAGGACTGAGGATTGAGGATTGAGGATTGAGGATTGAAGATTGAGGATTGGGTTTCGAGGATTGATGAATGAGTATTGACGATTGAGTATTGAAGATTGTGGATTGAGGATTGAGGATTGAAGATTGAGGATTGCGTATTGAGGATTGAAGAATGGGGATTGAGGATTGAGGATTGAAGATTGCGGATTGGGTATTGAGGATTGAGGAATGAGGATTGAGGATAGAGGATTGAGGACTGAGGATTGAAGATTGTGTATTAAGGATGGAAGATTGAGGATCGAGGATTGAGGGTTGTGGATTGAGGACGAGGACTGAGGGCTGAGTATTGATGTTTGAAGTCTGAGGATTGAGGATTGAGGATTGAGGATTGAGAATTGAGGATTGAGGATTGAGGATTGAGAATTGAGGATTGAAGATTGAGGATTGAGGATTGAGGATTGAGAGTTGAGAATTGAAGGTGAGGACTGAGGGTTGAGGATTGAGGTTTGAGGAACGAGCATTGGGGATTGAGGATTGAGGACTGAGGATTGACGATTCAGTATGGGAGATTGATGATTGATGACTGTGGATTGAGGATTGAGGATTGAGGATTGAGGATTGAGGATTGAAGACTGAGTATAGAGGATTGAATATTGAGGATTGAGGATTGAGGATTGGGGATTGAGGATGAGGGCTGAGGGTTGAGGGTTGAGGTTTGAGTATTGAATCCCGAAAATTCAGGATATTCTATTGAGTATTGAGAATTGAGGATTGATGGTTGGGTATTGAGGATTGAGGATTGAGGATTGAGGATTGAGGATTGAGAATTGAGAATTGAGGGTGAGGACTAAGGGTTCAGGATTGAGGTTTGAGGAACGAGGATAGGGGATTGAAGATTGAGGACTGAGGATTGACGATTGAGTATTGAAGATTGAGGATTGATGACTGAGGATTGAGGATTGAGGATTGAGGATTGAGGATTGAGGATTGAAGGTTGAGTATTGAGGATTGAGGATTGAAGATTGAGGATTGCGTATGGAGGATTGAACATTGAGTATTGAGGATTGAGGATTGAAGATTGAATATTGATGATTGAAGATTGAGGATCGAGGATTGAGGGTTGTGGATTGAGGACGAGGACTGAGGGCTGAGTATTGATGTTTGAGGTCTGAGGATTGAGGATTGAGGATTGAGAATTGAGGATTGAGGATTGAGGATTGATGATTGAGGATTGAGGATTGAGGATTGAGAATTGAGAATTGAGGGTGAGGACTAAGGGTTGAGGATTGAGGTTTGAGGAACGAGGATAGGGGATTGAGGATTGAGGACTGAGGATTGACGATTGAGTATTGAAGATTGAGGATTGATGACTGAGGATTGAGGATTGAGGATTGAGGATTGAGGATTGAGGATTGAGGATTGAAGGTTGAGTATTGAGGATTGAGAATTGAGAATTGAGGGTGAGGACTAAGGGTTGAGGATTGAGGTTTGAGGAACGAGGATAGGGGATTGAGGATTGAGGACTGAGGATTGACGATTGAGTATTGAAGATTGAGGATTGATGATTGAGGATTGAGGATTGAGGATTGAGGATTGAGGATTGAGGATTGAGGATTGAAGGTTGAGTATTGAGGATTGAGGATTGAAGATTGAGGATTGCGTATTGAGGATTGAACATTGAGTATTGAGGATTGAGGATTGAAGATTGAATATTGATGATTGAAGATTGAGGATCGAGGATTGAGAGTTGTGGATTGAGAACGAGGACTGAGGGCTGAGTATTGATGTTTGAGTTCTGAGGATTGAGGATTGAGGATTGAGAATTGAGGATTGAGGATTGAGGATTGAAGATTGAGGATTGAGGATTGAGGATTGAGTTTTGAGGATTGAGGATTGAAGATTGATGATTGAGGATTGAGGATTGAGGATTGAAGATTGAGTATTGAGGGTTGAAGATATAGGATCGAGGATTGAGTATTGAGGATTGAGGATTAAAGATTGAGGAATGAGGATTGAGGATTGAGTTTTGAGGATTGAGGATTGAAGAATGAATATTGATGATTGAAGGTTGAGGATTGAGGATTGAGGATTGTGGATTGAGGACCAGGACCGAGGGTTGAATATTGATGTTTGTGGTCTGAGGATTGACGATTGAGGACTGAGAATCGAGGATTGAGGATTGAGAATTGAAGATTGAGGATTGGGTATTGAGGATTGAAGAATGAGTACTGAGGATTGAGAATTGAGGATTGAGGATTGAAGATTGAGTATTGAGGATTGAATATTGAGGATTGAGTGTTGAGGATTGAGGATTGAGGATGAGTGCTGAGGGTTGAGGATTGAGGTTTGAGGACTGAGGCCTGAGGATTGAGGATTGAGAATTGAGGATTGAGGATTGAAGATTGAGTATTGAGGATTGAAGATAGAGGATTGAGGATTGAAGATTCAGGATTGAGGATTGAGGGTTGAGGATTGAGGACGAGGACTGACGGTTGAGGACTGAGGGTTGAGGATTGAGGTTTGAGGAACGAGGATTGGGGATTGATGATTGAGGACTGAGGATTGACGGTTGAGTATTGAAGATTGAGGATTGATATCTGAGGATTGAGGGTTGAGGATTGAGGATTGAGGATTGAGGATTGAAGATTGTGGATTGAGGACGAGGACCGAGGGTTGAATATTGATGTTTGTGGTCTGAGGATTGACGATTGAGGATTGAGAATCGAGGATTGAGGATTGAGAATTGAAGATTGAGGATTGAAGGTTGAGGATTGAGGGTTGAGGATTGAGGATTGAGGATGAGGCCTGAGGGTTGAGGATTGAGGTTTGAGGACTGAGGACTGAGGATTGAGGATAGAGAATTGAGGATTGCGGATTGAGGATTGAAGATTGAAGATTGAGTATTGAGGATTGAAGGTTGAGAATTGAGGATTGAGGATTGAGAATTGAGGATTGAGGATTGAGTATTGAGGAATGAGGATTCAGGATTGAGGATTGAAGATTGAGTATTGAGTACTGAAGCCTGACGATTGAGGATTGAGTATTGAGGATTGAGGATTGAGGATTGAGGATTGAAGATTGAGTATTGTGGATTGAAGATCGAGGATCGAGTATTGAGGATTGAGGATTGAGGATTGAGGGTTGAGGATTGAGGATTGAGGATTGAGGATTCAGGATTGAAGATTGAGTATTGAGGATTGAAGATTGAGGATTGGGTATCGAGGATTGCTGAATGAGGATTGACGATTGAGTATTGAAGATTGTGGCTTGAGGATTGAGGATTGAAGATTGAAGATTGAGTATTGAGGATTGAAGGTTGAGGATTGAGGATTGAGGATTGAGGATTGAGGATTGAGGATTGAGTATTGAGTATTGAGGAATGAGGATTGAAGATTGAGGATTGGGCATTGAGGATCTAGGATTGGAGGTTGATTATTGAGGATTGATGATTGAGGATTGAGGATTGAAGATTGAGAATTGAGAATTGAGTATGAGGACTGAGGGTTGAGGGTTGAGGTTTGAGGAACGAGGATTGAGGATTGAGAATTGAGGATTGAGGATTGAGGATTGAAGATTCAGGATTGGGTATTGAGGATTGAGTATTGAGGATTGAGGATTGAAGATTGATGATTGAGTATTGAGGATTGAAGGTTGAGGATTGAGGACCGAGGATTGAGTATTCAGGGTTGGAGATTGACGATTGAGGATTGAGGACCGAGCATTGAGGATTGAGGATTGAAGATTGAGTATTGAGGATTGAATATTAAGGATTGAGGTTTGTGGTCTGAGGATTGAGGATTGAAGATTGAGTATTGAGGATTGAAGATTGAGGACTGAGGATTGAGGATTGAGGATTGAGGATGAGGGCTGAGGTTTGAGGATTGAGGTTTGAGGACTGAGGACTGAGGATTGAGGGTTGAGAATTGAGGATTGAGGATTGAGGATTCAAGATTGAGGATTGGGTATTGAGGATTGATGAATGAGGATTGAGGATTGAGGATTGGGGATGGAGGATTGAGGATTGAAGATCGAGGATTGGGTATTGCGGATTGAACATTGAGGATTGAGGATTGACGATTGAGGATTGAGTATTGAGGATTGAGGATTGAGGATTGAGGATTGAGGATTGAAGATTGAGGATTGGGCGTTGAGGACTGAAGAATGAGTATTGAGGATTGAGGATTGAGGATTGAGGATAGGAGATTGAGGATTGAGGATTGAGGATTGAGGATTCAAGATTGAGTATTGAGGATTGAAGATTGAGGATTGAGGATTGAGGGTTGAGGATTTAGGACGAGGACTGACGGTTGAGGATTGAGGTTTGAGGATTGAGGATTGAGGATTGAGGACTGACGACTGAGGATTGAGGATTGAGCATTGAGGATTGAAGTTTGAGGCCTGGGGATTGAGGATTCAAGATTGAGGTTTAAGGATTGAGGATTGGGAATTGAGGAACTAGGATTGGAGATTGATTATTGAGGATTGAAGATTGAGGATTGAGGATTGAGTATTGAGAATTGAGAATTGAGCATGAGGACTGAGGGTTGAGGATTGAGGTTTGAGGAACGAGGATTGGGGATTGAGGATTGAGGACTGAGGATTGACGATTGAGTAATGAAGATTGAGGATTGATATCTGAGGATTGAGGATTGAGGATTGAGGATTGAGGATTGAGGATTGAAGATTGAGTATTGAGGATTGAATATTGAGGATTGAGTATTGAGGATTGAGGATTGAGGATGAGGGCTGAGGGTTGAGGGTTGAGGTTTGAGTATTGAAGATTGAGTATTGAGGATTGAATATTGAGGATTGAGGATTGAGGATTGAGGATTGAGGATGAGGGCTGAGGGTTGAGGGTTGAGGTTTGAGCATTGAATACTGAAAATTCAGGATATTCTATTGAGTATTGAGAATTGAGGATTGATGGTTGGGAATCGAGGATTGAGGATTGAGGATTGAAGGTTGAGTATTCAGGATTGGAGATTGACCATTGAGGATTGAGGACCGAGGATTGAAGATTGAGTATTGAGGATTGAAGATTGAGGATTGAGGATTGAGGATTGAGGATTGAGGATTGAAGTTTGAGGATTGGGGACTGAGTGTTGAGGGTTGAGTGATGAGAATTGATGTTTGTAGATAGAGATTTTAAGATTGCAGGTTGAGTATTGAGTATTGAAACCTGTGAATTGGGGATATTCTACTGAGGAATGGGGATTGACAAGTGATTGTTGAGGACTGAGGGCTGAAGATTGAGGATTCAGTATTGAGGAATAAGGATTGAGGTTTGAGGACTGAAGATTGAGGATTGAGGATTGAGGATTGAGGATTGAGGATTGAGGATAGAAGATTGAGGATTGGGTATTGAGGATTGAACATTGAGGATTGAGGAATGAGGATTGAGTATTGACGATTGAGTATTGAAAATTGAATATTGATGGTTGAAGATTGAGGATCGAGGATTGAGTGTTGTGGATTGAGGACGAGGACTGAGGGTTGAGTATTGATGTTTGAGGTCTGAGGATTGAGGATTGAGGATTGAGAATTGTGGATTGAAGGTTGAGAATTGAAGATTGAGGATTGGGTGTTGAGGATTGAAGAATGAGGATTGAGGATTGAGGATTGAGGATTGAGGATTGAAGATTGAGTATTGAGCACTGAAGATTGAGGATTGAGGATTGAGGATTGAGGATTGAGGATTGAGGATTGAAGATTGAGTATTGAGGGTTGAAGGCTTAGTATTGAGGATTGAGGATTGAGGATTGAGGATTAAAGATAGAGGATTGAGGACTGAGGATTGGGGGTTGAGGATTGAGGACTGAAGATTGAGTATTGATGATTGAAGATTGAGGATTGAGGATTGAGGGTTGTGGATTGAGGAACAGGTCCGAGTGTTGAATATTGATGTTTGAGGTCTAAGGATTGAGGATTGAGGATTGAGAATTGAGGATTGAGGATTGAGGATTGAAGATTGAGGATTGGGAATTGGGGATCTAGGATTGGAGATTGAATATTGAGTTTTGAATATTGAGGATTGAGGATTGAGGATTGAGAATTGAGAATTGAGGATGAGGACTGAGGGTTGAGGATTGAGGTTTGAAGAATGAGGATTGGGGATGGAGGATTGAGGATTGAAGATTGAGGATTGGGTATTGCGGATTGAACATTGAGGATTGAGGATTGACGATTGAGGATTGAGTATTGAGGATTGAGGACTGAGGGTTGAGGATTGAGGATTGAGGATTGAGGATTGAGTATTGAGGATTGAAGATTCAGTATTGAGGATTGAAGATTGAGAATTGAGGATTGAGGACTGAACATTGAGGACTGAGCGTTCAGGGTTGAGTGATGAGAATTGATGTTTGTGAATAGAGGTCTGAAGATTGCAGATTGAGTATTGCGTATTGAAAACTGTGAATTGAGGATATTCTATTGGGGATTGAGGATTGACAACTGATTGTTGAGGACTGAGGGCTGAAGATTGAGGATGCAGTATTGAGGATTCAGAATTGTGGTTTGTGGACTGAGGATTGAGGATTGAAGATTGAGTATTGAGGATTGATGATTGAGGACTGAGGATTGAGGATTGAGGATTGAGGATTGAAGATTGAGGATTGGGTTTCGAGGATTGATGAATGAGTATTGACGATTGAGTATTGAAGATTGTGGATTGAGGATTGAGGATTGAAGATTGAGGATTGCGTATTGAGGATTGAAGAATGGGGATTGAGGATTGAGGATTGAAGATTGCGGATTGGGTATTGAGGATTGAGGAATGAGGATTGAGGATAGAGGATTGAGGACTGAGGATTGAAGATTGTGTATTAAGGATGGAAGATTGAGGATCGAGGATTGAGGGTTGTGGATTGAGGACGAGGACTGAGGGCTGAGTATTGATGTTTGAAGTCTGAGGATTGAGGATTGAGGATTGAGGATTGAGAATTGAGGATTGAGGATTGAGGATTGAGGATTGAAGATTGAGGATTGAGGATTGAGGATTGAGAGTTGAGAATTGAAGGTGAGGACTGAGGGTTGAGGATTGAGGTTTGAGGAACGAGCATTGGGGATTGAGGATTGAGGACTGAGGATTGACGATTGAGTATGGGAGATTGATGATTGATGACTGTGGATTGAGGATTGAGGATTGAGGATTGAGGATTGAGGATTGAAGACTGAGTATAGAGGATTGAATATTGAGGATTGAGGATTGAGGATTGGGGATTGAGGATGAGGGCTGAGGGTTGAGGGTTGAGGTTTGAGTATTGAATCCCGAAAATTCAGGATATTCTATTGAGTATTGAGAATTGAGGATTGATGGTTGGGTATTGAGGATTGAGGATTGAGGGTTGAGGATTGAGGATTGAGAATTGAGAATTGAGGGTGAGGACTAAGGGTTGAGGATTGAGGTTTGAGGAACGAGGATAGGGGATTGAAGATTGAGGACTGAGGATTGACGATTGAGTATTGAAGATTGAGGATTGATGACTGAGGATTGAGGATTGAGGATTGAGGATTGAGGATTGAGGATTGAAGGTTGAGTATTGAGGATTGAGGATTGAAGATTGAGGATTGCGTATGGAGGATTGAACATTGAGTATTGAGGATTGAGGATTGAAGATTGAATATTGATGATTGAAGATTGAGGATCGAGGATTGAGGGTTGTGGATTGAGGACGAGGACTGAGGGCTGAGTATTGATGTTTGAGGTCTGAGGATTGAGGATTGAGGATTGAGAATTGAGGATTGAGGATTGAGGATTGATGATTGAGGATTGAGGATTGAGGATTGAGAATTGAGAATTGAGGGTGAGGACTAAGGGTTGAGGATTGAGGTTTGAGGAACGAGGATAGGGGATTGAGGATTGAGGACTGAGGATTGACGATTGAGTATTGAAGATTGAGGATTGATGACTGAGGATTGAGGATTGAGGATTGAGGATTGAGGATTGAGGATTGAGGATTGAAGGTTGAGTATTGAGGATTGAGGATTGAAGATTGAGGTTTGCGTATTGAGGATTGAACATTGAGTATTGAGGATTGAGGATTGAAGATTGAATATTGATGATTGAAGATTGAGGATCGAGGATTGAGAGTTGTGGATTGAGAACGAGGACTGAGGGCTGAGTATTGATGTTTGAGTTCTGAGGATTGAGGATTGAGGATTGAGAATTGAGGATTGAGGATTGAGGATTGAAGATTGAGGATTGAGGATTGAGGATTGAGTTTTGAGGATTGAGGATTGAAGATTGATGATTGAGGATTGAGGATTGAGGATTGAAGATTGAGTATTGAGGGTTGAAGATATAGGATCGAGGATGGAGTATTGAGGATTGAGGATTAAAGATTGAGGAATGAGGATTGAGGATTGAGTTTTGAGGATTGAGGATTGAAGAATGAATATTGATGATTGAAGGTTGAGGATTGAGGATTGAGGATTGTGGATTGAGGACGAGGACCGAGGGTTGAATATTGATGTTTGTGGTCTGAGGATTGACGATTGAGGACTGAGAATCGAGGATTGAGGATTGAGAATTGAAGATTGAGGATTGGGTATTGAGGATTGAAGAATGAGTACTGAGGATTGAGAATTGAGGATTGAGGATTGAAGATTGAGTATTGAGGATTGAACATTGAGGATTGAGTGTTGAGGATTGAGGATTGAGGATGAGGGCTGAGGGTTGAGGATTGAGGTTTGAGGACTGAGGCCTGAGCATTGAGGATTGAGAATTGAGGATTGAGGATTGAAGATTGAGTATTGAGGATTGAAGATTGAGGATTGAGGATTGAAGATTGAGGATTGAGGATTGAGGGTTGAGGATTGAGGACGAGGACTGACGGTTGAGGACTGAGGGTTGAGGATTGAGGTTTGAGGAACGAGGATTTGGGATTGAGGATTGAGGACTGAGGATTGACGGTTGAGTATTGAAGATTGAGGATTGATATCTGAGGATTGAGGGTTGAGGATTGAGGATTGAGGATTGAGGATTGAAGATTGTGGATTGAGGACGAGGACCGAGGGTTGAATATTGATGTTTGTGGTCTGAGGATTGACGATTGAGGATTGAGAATCGAGGATTGAGGATTGAGAATTGAAGATTGAGGATTGAAGTTTGAGGATTGAGGGTTGAGGATTGAGGATTGAGGATGAGGCCTGAGGGTTGAGGATTGAGGTTTGAGGACTGAGGACTGAGGATTGAGGATTGAGAATTGAGGATTGAGGATTGAGGATTGAAGATTGAGGATTGGGCGTTGAGGACTGAAGAATGAGTATTGAGGATTGAGGATTGAGGATTGAGGATAGGAGATTGAGGATTGAGGATTGAGGATTGAGGATTCAAGATTGAGTATTGAGGATTGAAGATTGAGGATTGAGGATTGAGGGTTGAGGATTGAGGACGAGGACTGACGGTTGAGGATTGAGGTTTGAGGATTGAGGATTGAGGATTGAGGACTGACGACTGAGGATTGAGGATTGAGCATTGAGGATTGAAGTTTGAGGCCTGGGGATTGAGGATTCAAGATTGAGGTTTAAGGATTGAGGATTGGGAATTGAGGAACTAGGATTGGAGATTGATTATTGAGGATTGAAGATTGAGGATTGAGGATTGAGTATTGAGAGTTGAGAATTGAGCATGAGGACTGAGGGTTGAGGATTGAGGTTTGAGGAACGAGGATTGGGGATTGAGGATTGAGGACTGAGGATTGACGATTGAGTAATGAAGATTGAGGATTGATATCTGAGGATTGAGGATTGAGGATTGAGGATTGAGAATCGAGGATTGAAGATTGAGTATTGAGGATTGAATATTGAGGATTGAGTATTGAGGATTGAGGATTGAGGATGAGGGCTGAGGGTTGAGGGTTGAGGTTTGAGTATTGAATCCTGAAAGTTCAGGATATTCTATTGTGTACTGAGAATTGAGGATTGATGGTTGAGTATTGAGGACTGAGGATTGAGGATTGTGGATTGAGGAATGAGGATTGAGGATTGAGGATTGAAGATTGAGTATTCAGTACTGAAGCCTGACGATTGAGGATTGAGAATTGAGGATTGAGCATTGAGGATTGAGGATTGAAGATTGAGCATTGAGGATTGAGGATTGGGAATTGAGGATTGAGGATTGAGGACTAAAGGTAGAGGATTGGGCATAGAGGATTGAAGAATGAGGATTGAGGATTGAGGATTCAGGATTGAGATTTGAGGACTGAGGATTGAGGATTGAGAATTGAGGATTGAGGATTGAGGATTGAAGACTGAGGATTGGGTATTGACGATTGAAGATTGAGGATTGAGGATTGAGGATTGAGTGTTGAGAATTGATGTTTGAGGATTGAGATTTGATTATTGAATATTGCTGATTGAGTATTGAACCATGAGGATTCAGGATATTCTATTGAGTATTGAGAACTGAGGATTGATGGTTGAGTATTGAGGATTGATGGTTGAGGGTTGTGCGTTGAATATTGAGTATTGAGGATTGAGGATTGGGGATTGAGGATTGAGGATTGAGGATTGAGGAGTGAGTATTGGGTATTGAGGATTGAAGAATGAGGATTGAGGATTGAGCATCGGGGATTGAGGATTGAAGGTTGATGGTAGAGTATTCAGGATTGAGGATTGAGGATTGAAGATTGAGTGCTCGGGATTCAGAATTGAGGTTTGAGGACTGAGGATTGAGGATTGAAGATTGAGTATTGAGGATTGAAGATTGAGGATTGAGGATTGAGGATTGAGGATTGAGGATGAGGTCTGAGGGCTGAGGATTGAGGTTTGAGGAAGGAGGACTGAGGATTGAGGGTTGAGGATTGAGGATGAGGGCTGAGGGTTGAGGATTGTGGTTTGTGGACTGAGGACAGAGGATTGAGGATTGAGAATTGATGATTGAGGATTGAGGATTGAAGATTGAGGATTGAGGATTGAGGGTTGAGTATTGAGGATTGAGGAATGAAGATTGAGTATTGGGGACGGAGTGTTGAGGGTTGAGTGACGAGAATTGATGTTTGTGAATAGAGATTTGAATATTGCAGATTGAGTATTGAGTATTGAAAACTGTGAATTGATGATATTCTATTGAGGATTGAGGATTGAGGATTGATGATTGAGGATGAGGGCTGAGGGTTGAGGATTGAGGTTTGAGGACTGAGGACTGAGAAATGAGGATTGAGAATTGAGGATTGAGAATTGAGGATTGAAGATTGAGGATTTGGTATTGAGGATTGAAGAATGAGGATTGAGGATTGAGGATTGAGGGTTGAGGATTGAGGATTGAGATTTGATGATTGAGGATTGAAGACTGAGTATTGAGGATGGAAGATTGACGATTGAGGATTGAGGATTGAGGATTGAGGGTTGAGGATTGAGGATTGAGGATTGAGGATTGAAGATTGAGTATTGAGGATTGAAAATTTAGGATTGAGTGTTGAGGATTGAGGATTGAGGATTGAGGATTGAGGATTGAGGATTGAAGTCTGAATATTGGGTATTGAGGATTGGACGTTGAGGATTGAGGGTTGAGGATTGAGGATTGAGGATTGAGGATTGTGTATTGAAGATTGAATATTAATGATTGAAGATTGAGGATTGAGGATTGAGGGTTGTGGATTGAGGACGAGGACTGAGGGTTGAGTATTGATGTTTGAAGTCTGAGGATTGAGGATTGAGGATTGAGAATTGAGGATTGAGGATTGAGGATTGAAGATTGAGGATTCGGTATTGAGGATTGAAGAATGAGGATTGAGGATTGAGGAGTGAGGATTGAGGATTGCAGATTGAGTATTCAGGATTGTAGATTGAGGATTGATGATTGAGGATTGAAGATTGAGGATTGAGGATTGAGGATTGAGGATTGAGTATTGAAGACTGAGTATTGAGGATTGAAGATTAAGATTGAGGATTGAGGAATGAGGATTGAGGATTGAGGATTGAGGATTGAGGATTGAGGATTGAGTATTGAAGATTGAGGATTGATGACAGAGGATTGAGGACTGATTGTTGAGGACTGAGGGATGAATATTGTGGATTCAGGACTGAGGACTCAAAATTGAGGTTTGAGGACAGAGGATTGAGGATTGAAGGTTGAGTATTGGGCATTGAAGATTGAGGATAGAGGATTGAGGATTGAGGATTGACGATGAGGTCTGAGGGCTGAGGATTGAGGTTTGAGGACTGAGGACTGAGGATTGAGGATTGAGAATTGAGGATTGAGGACTGAGGAGTGAAGATTGAGGATTGGGTATTGAGGATTGATTAATGAGGATTGAGGATTGAGGATTGAGGATTGAGGAATGAAGATTGAGTATTGAGGATTGAAGATTGACGACTGAGGATTGTGGATTGAGGATTGAGGATTGAGGATTGAGAATTGATGATTGAGTATTGAGGATTGAAGATCCAGGATTGAGGATTGAGGATTGAGGATTGAGGATTGAGTATTGAGGATTGAGGATTGAAGATTGAGGATTCGGTATTGAGGATTGAAGAATGAGGATTGAGGATTGAGGACTGAGGATTGAGGATTGGGGACTGAGTATTGAGGGTTGAGTGATGAGAATTGATGTTTGTGTATAGAGATGTGAAGATTGCAGATTGAGTATTGAGTATTGAAAACTGTGAATTGAGGACGTTCTATTGAGGATTGAGGGTTGACAACTGATTGTTGAGGACTCAGGGCTGAAGGTTGAGGATTCAGGGTTGAGGATTCAGGATTGAGGTTTGAGGACTGAGGATTGAGGATTGAGGATTGAGGATTGAGGATTGAGGATTGAGGATTGAAGTCTGAGGATTGGGTATTGAGGATTGGACGTTGAGGATTGAGGGTTGAGGATTGAGGATTGAGGATTGAGGATTGAGGATTGTGGATTGAAGATTGAATATTAATGATTGAAGATTGAGGATTGAGGATTGAGGGTTGTGGATTGAGGACGAGGACTGAGGGTTGAGTATTGATGTTTGAAGTCTGAGGATTGAGGATTGAGGATTGTGAATTGAGGATTGAGGATTGAGGATTTAAGATTGAGGATTCGGTATTGAGGATTGAAGAATGAGGATTGAGGATTGAGGAGTGAGGATTGAGGATTGCAGATTGAGTATTGAGGATTGTAGATTGAGGATTGATGATTGAGGGTTGAAGATTGAGGATCGAGGATTGAGGATTGAGGATTGAGGATTGAAGACTGAGTATTGAGGATTGAAGATTAAGATTGAGGATTGAGGAATGAGGATTGAGGATTGAGGATTGAGGATTGAGGATTGAGGGTTGAGTATTGAAGCTTGAGGATTGATGACAGAGGATTGAGGACTGATTGTTGAGGACTGAGGGATGAATATTGAGGATTCAGGACTGAGGACTCAAAATTGAGGTTTGAGGACAGAGGATTGAGGATTGAAGGTTGAGTATTGGGCATTGAAGATTGAGGATAGAGGATTGAGGATTGAGGTTTGAAGATTGAGGTATGAAGATTGAGTATTTATGATTGAGGATTGAGGATTGAGTATTGGAGATTGAGGATTGATGACTGAGGATTGAGGATTGAGGATTGAGGGTTGTGGATTGAGGATTGAGGATTGAAGATTGAGTATTGAGGACTGAAGATTGAAGATTGAGGATTGAGGGTTGAAGATTGAGGACTGAGTGTTGAGAGTTGAGTGATGAGGATTGGGTATTGAGGATTGAAGATTGAGGAATGAGGATTGAGGATTGAGGATTGAGGGTTGGGGACTGAGTGTTGAGGGTTGAGTGATGAGAATTGATGTTTGTGGGTAGAGATTTGAAGATTGCAGATTGAGTATTGAGTATTGAAAACTGTGAATTGAGGATATTCTATTGAGGAATGGGGATTGACAACTGATTGTTGAGTACTGAGGGCTGAAGATTGAGGATTCAGGATTGAGGATTAGGGATTGAGGTTTGAGGGCTGAGGATTGAGGATTGAGGATTGAGGATTGAGGATTGAGGATTGAGGATTGAGGATTGAAGATTGAGTATTGGGTATTGAGGATTGAACATTGAGTATTGAGGATTAAGGATTGACGATTGAAGATTGAATATTGATGATTGAAGATTGAGTATTGAGGGTTGAGGGTTGTGGATTGAGGACGAGGGCTGAGTGTTGAATATTGATGTTTGAGGTCTGAGGATTGAGGATTGAGGATTGGGAATTGAGGATTGAGGATTGAGGACTAAAGGTAGAGGATTGGGCATAGAGGATTGAAGAATGAGGATTGAGGATTGAGGATTCAGGATTGAGATTTGAGGACTGAGGATTGAGGATTGAGAATTGAGGATTGAGGATTGAGGATTGAAGACTGAGGATTGGGTATTGACGATTGAAGATTGAGGATTGAGGATTGAGGATTGAGGATTGAGGATCGAGGATTGAGCATTGATGATTAAAAATTGAGGATTGAGGATTGAAGATTGAGGATTGAGGACTGAGGATTGAGGATTGCAGATAAATTATTGAAAATTGTAGATTGAGGACTGAGGATTGAGGGTTGAAGATTGAGGATTGAGGATTGATGATTGAGGATGAGGGCTGAGGGTTGAGGATTGAGGTTTGAGGACTGAGGACTGAGAAATGAGGATTGAGAATTGAGGATTGAGAATTGAGGATTGAAGATTGAGGATTTGGTATTGAGGATTGAAGAATGAGGATTGAGGATTGAGGATTGAGGGTTGAGGATTGAGGATTGAGATTTGATGATTGAGGATTGAAGATTGAGTATTGAGGATGGAAGATTGACGATTGAGGATTGAGGATTGAGGATTGAGGGTTGAGGATTGAGGATTGAGGATTGAGGATTGAAGATTGAGTATTGAGGATTGAAAATTTAGGATTGAGTGTTGAGGATTGAGGATTGAGGATTGAGGATTGAGGATTGAGGATTGAAGTCTGAATATTGGGTATTGAGGATTGGACGTTGAGGATTGAGGGTTGAGGATTGAGGATTGAGGATTGAGGATTGTGTATTGAAGATTGAATATTAATTATTGAAGATTGAGGATTGAGGATTGAGGGTTGTGGATTGAGGACGAGGACTGAGGGTTGAGTATCGATGTTTGAAGTCTGAGGATTGAGGATTGAGGATTGAGAATTGAGGATTGAGGATTGAGGATTGAAGATTGAGGATTCGGTATTGAGGATTGAAGAATGAGGATTGAGGATTGAGGAGTGAGGATTGAGGATTGCAGATTGAGTATTCAGGATTGTAGATTGAGGATTGATGATTGAGGATTGAAGATTGAGGATTGAGGATTGAGGATTGAGGATTGAGTATTGAAGACTGAGTATTGAGGATTGAAGATTAAGATTGAGGATTGAGGAATGAGGATTGAGGTTTGAGGACTGAGGATTGAGGATTGAAGATTGAGAATTGAAGATTGAGGATTGATGACAGAGGATTGAGGACTGATTGTTGAGGACTGAGGGATGAATATTGTGGATTCAGGACTGAGGACTCAAAATTGAGGTTTGAGGACAGAGGATTGAGGATTGAAGGTTGAGTATTGGGCATTGAAGATTGAGGATAGAGGATTGAGGATTGAGGATTGACGATGAGGTCTGAGGGCTGAGGATTGAGGTTTGAGGACTGAGGACTGAGGATTGAGGATTGAGAATTGAGGATTGAGGACTGAGGAGTGAAGATTGAGGATTGGGTATTGAGGATTGATTAATGAGGATTGAGGATTGAGGATTGAGGATTGAGGAATGAAGATTGAGTATTGAGGATTGAAGATTGACGACTGAGGATTGTGGATTGAGGATTGAGGATTGAGGATTGAGAATTGATGATTGAGTATTGAGGATTGAAGATCCAGGATTGAGGATTGAGGATTGAGGATTGACGATTGAGGACTGAAGATTGAGGATTGAAGATTGAGTATTTATGATTGAATATTGAGGATTGAGGATTGCGGGTTGAGGATTGAGGACTGATTGTTGAGGACTGAGGGATGAAGATTGAGGATACAGGACTGAGGACTCAAAACTGAGGTTTGAGGACAGAGGATTGAGGATTGAAGGTTGAGTATTCAGCATTGAAGATTGAGGATTGAGGATTGAGGATTGAGGTTTGAAGATTGAGGTATGAAGATTGAGTATTTATGATTGAGGATTGAGGATTGAGTATTGGAGATTGAGGATTGATGACTGAGGATTGAGGATTGAGGATTGAGGGTTGTGGATTGAGGATTGAGGATTGAAGATTGAGTATTGAGAATTGAAGATTGAAGATTGAGGATTGAGGGTTGAAGATTGAGGACTGAGTGTTGAGAGTTGAGTGATGAGGATTGGGTATTGAGGATTGAAGATTGAGGAATGAGGATTGAGGATTGAGGATTGAGGGTTGGGGACTGAGTGTTGAGGGTTGAGCGATGAGAATTGATGTTTGTGGGTAGAGATTTGAAGATTGCAGATTGAGTATTGAGTATTGAAAACTGTGAATTGAGGATATTCTATTGAGGAATGGGGATTGACAACTGATTGTTGAGTACTGAGGGCTGAAGATTGAGGATTCAGGATTGAGGATTAGGGATTGAGGTTTGAGGGCTGAGGATTGAGGATTGAGAATTGAGGATTGAGGATTGAGGATTGAGGATTGAGGATTGAAGATTGAGTATTGGGTATTGAGGATTGAACATTGAGTATTGAGGATTAAGGATTGACGATTGAAGATTGAATATTGATGATTGAAGATTGAGTATTGAGGGTTGAGGGTTGTGGATTGAGGATGAGGGCTGAGTGTTGAATATTGATGTTTGAGGTCTGAGCATTGAGGATTGAGGATTGGGAATTGAGGATTGAGGATTGAGGACTAAAGGTAGAGGATTGGGCATAGAGGATTGAAGAATGAGGATTGAGGATTGAGGATTCAGGATTGAGATTTGAGGACTGAGGATTGAGGATTGAGAATTGAGGATTGAGGATTGAGGATTGAAGACTGAGGATTGGGTATTGACGATTGAAGATTGAGGATTGAGGATTGAGGATTGAGTGTTGAGAATTGATGTTTGAGGATTGAGATTTGATTATTGAATATTGCTGATTGAGTATTGAACCATGAGGATTCAGGATATTCTATTGAGTATTGAGAACTGAGGATTGATGGTTGAGTATTGAGGATTGATGGTTGAGGGTTGTGCGTTGAATATTGAGTATTGAGGATTGAGGATTGGGGATTGAGGATTGAGGATTGAGGATTGAGGAGTGAGTATTGGGTATTGAGGATTGAAGAATGAGGATTGAGGATTGAGCATCGGGGATTGAGGATTGAAGGTTGATGGTAGAGTATTCAGGATTGAGGATTGAGGATTGAAGATTGAGTGCTCGGGATTCAGAATTGAGGTTTGAGGACTGAGGATTGAGGATTGAAGATTGAGTATTGAGGATTGAAGATTGAGGATTGAGGATTGAGGATTGAGGATTGAGGATGAGGTCTGAGGGCTGAGGATTGAGGTTTGAGGAAGGAGGACTGAGGATTGAGGGTTGAGGATTGAGGATGAGGGCTGAGGGTTGAGGATTGTGGTTTGTGGACTGAGGACAGAGGATTGAGGATTGAGAATTGATGATTGAGGATTGAGGATTGAAGATTGAGGATTGAGGATTGAGGGTTGAGTATTGAGGATTGAGGAATGAAGATTGAGGATTGGGGACGGAGTGTTGAGGGTTGAGTGACGAGAATTGATGTTTGTGAATAGAGATTTGAATATTGCAGATTGAGTATTGAGTATTGAAAACTGTGAATTGATGATATTCTATTGAGGATTGAGGATTGAGGATTGATGATTGAGGATGAGGGCTGAGGGTTGAGGATTGAGGTTTGAGGACTGAGGACTGAGAAATGAGGATTGAGAATTGAGGATTGAGAATTGAGGATTGAAGATTGAGGATTTGGTATTGAGGATTGAAGAATGAGGATTGAGGATTGAGGATTGAGGGTTGAGGATTGAGGATTGAGATTTGATGATTGAGGATTGAAGATTGAGTATTGAGGATGGAAGATTGACGATTGAGGATTGAGGATTGAGGATTGAGGGTTGAGGATTGAGGATTGAGGATTGAGGATTGAAGATTGAGTATTGAGGATTGAAAATTTAGGATTGAGTGTTGAGGATTGAGGATTGAGGATTGAGGATTGAGGATTGAGGATTGAGGATTGAAGTCTGAATATTGGGTATTGAGGATTGGACGTTGAGGATTGAGGGTTGAGGATTGAGGATTGAGGATTGAGGATTGTGTATTGAAGATTGAATATTAATGATTGAAGATTGAGGATTGAGGATTGAGGGTTGTGGATTGAGGACGAGGACTGAGGGTTGAGTATTGATGTTTGAAGTCTGAGGATTGAGGATTGAGGATTGAGAATTGAGGATTGAGGATTGAGGATTGAAGATTGAGGATTCGGTATTGAGGATTGAAGAATGAGGATTGAGGATTGAGGAGTGAGGATTGAGGATTGCAGATTGAGTATTCAGGATTGTAGATTGAGGATTGATGATTGAGGATTGAAGATTGAGGATTGAGGATTGAGGATTGAGGATTGAGTATTGAAGACTGAGTATTGAGGATTGAAGATTAAGATTGAGGATTGAGGAATGAGGATTGAGGATTGAGGATTGAGGATTGAGGATTGAGGATTGAGTATTGAAGATTGAGGATTGATGACAGAGGATTGAGGACTGATTGTTGAGGACTGAGGGATGAATATTGTGGATTCAGGACTGAGGACTCAAAATTGAGGTTTGAGGACAGAGGATTGAGGATTGAAGGTTGAGTATTGGGCATTGAAGATTGAGGATAGAGGATTGAGGATTGAGGATTGACGATGAGGTCTGAGGGCTGAGGATTGAGGTTTGAGGACTGAGGACTGAGGATTGAGGATTGAGAATTGAGGATTGAGGACTGAGGAGTGAAGATTGAGGATTGGGTATTGAGGATTGATTAATGAGGATTGAGGATTGAGGATTGAGGATTGAGGAATGAAGATTGAGTATTGAGGATTGAAGATTGACGACTGAGGATTGTGGATTGAGGATTGAGGATTGAGGATTGAGAATTGATGATTGAGTATTGAGGATTGAAGATCCAGGATTGAGGATTGAGGATTGAGGATTGAGGATTGAGTATTGAGGATTGAGGATTGAAGATTGAGGATTCGGTATTGAGGATTGAAGAATGAGGATTGAGGATTGAGGACTGAGGATTGAGGATTGGGGACTGAGTATTGAGGGTTGAGTGATGAGAATTGATGTTTGTGTATAGAGATGTGAAGATTGCAGATTGAGTATTGAGTATTGAAAACTGTGAATTGAGGACGTTCTATTGAGGATTGAGGGTTGACAACTGATTGTTGAGGACTCAGGGCTGAAGGTTGAGGATTCAGGGTTGAGGATTCAGGATTGAGGTTTGAGGACTGAGGATTGAGGATTGAGGATTGAGGATTGAGGATTGAGGATTGAGGATTGAAGTCTGAGGATTGGGTATTGAGGATTGGACGTTGAGGATTGAGGGTTGAGGATTGAGGATTGAGGATTGAGGATTGAGGATTGTGGATTGAAGATTGAATATTAATGATTGAAGATTGAGGATTGAGGATTGAGGGTTGTGGATTGAGGACGAGGACTGAGGGTTGAGTATTGATGTTTGAAGTCTGAGGATTGAGGATTGAGGATTGTGAATTGAGGATTGAGGATTGAGGATTTAAGATTGAGGATTCGGTATTGAGGATTGAAGAATGAGGATTGAGGATTGAGGAGTGAGGATTGAGGATTGCAGATTGAGTATTGAGGATTGTAGATTGAGGATTGATGATTGAGGGTTGAAGATTGAGGATCGAGGATTGAGGATTGAGGATTGAGGATTGAAGACTGAGTATTGAGGATTGAAGATTAAGATTGAGGATTGAGGAATGAGGATTGAGGATTGAGGATTGAGGATTGAGGATTGAGGGTTGAGTATTGAAGCTTGAGGATTGATGACAGAGGATTGAGGACTGATTGTTGAGGACTGAGGGATGAATATTGAGGATTCAGGACTGAGGACTCAAAATTGAGGTTTGAGGACAGAGGATTGAGGATTGAAGGTTGAGTATTGGGCATTGAAGATTGAGGATAGAGGATTGAGGATTGAGGTTTGAAGATTGAGGTATGAAGATTGAGTATTTATGATTGAGGATTGAGGATTGAGTATTGGAGATTGAGGATTGATGACTGAGTATTGAGGATTGAGGATTGAGGGTTGTGGATTGAGGATTGAGGATTGAAGATTGAGTATTGAGGATTGAAGATTGAAGATTGAGGATTGAGGGTTGAAGATTGAGGACTGAGTGTTGAGAGTTGAGTGATGAGGATTGGGTATTGAGGATTGAAGATTGAGGAATGAGGATTGAGGATTGAGGATTGAGGGTTGGGGACTGAGTGTTGAGGGTTGAGTGATGAGAATTGATGTTTGTGGGTAGAGATTTGAAGATTGCAGATTGAGTATTGAGTATTGAAAACTGTGAATTGAGGATATTCTATTGAGGAATGGGGATTGACAACTGATTGTTGAGTACTGAGGGCTGAAGATTGAGGATTCAGGATTGAGGATTAGGGATTGAGGTTTGAGGGCTGAGGATTGAGGATTGAGAATTGAGGATTGAGGATTGAGGATTGAGGATTGAGGATTGAAGATTGAGTATTGGGTATTGAGGATTGAACATTGAGTATTGAGGATTAAGGATTGACGATTGAAGATTGAATATTGATGATTGAAGATTGAGTATTGAGGGTTGAGGGTTGTGGATTGAGGACGAGGGCTGAGTGTTGAATATTGATGTTTGAGGTCTGAGGATTGAGGATTGAGGATTGGGAATTGAGGATTGAGGATTGAGGACTAAAGGTAGAGGATTGGGCATAGAGGATTGAAGAATGAGGATTGAGGATTGAGGATTCAGGATTGAGATTTGAGGACTGAGGATTGAGGATTGAGAATTGAGGATTGAGGATTGAGGATTGAAGACTGAGGATTGGGTATTGACGATTGAAGATTGAGGATTGAGGATTGAGGATTGAGTGTTGAGAATTGATGTTTGAGGATTGAGATTTGATTATTGAATATTGCTGATTGAGTATTGAACCATGAGGATTCAGGATATTCTATTGAGTATTGAGAACTGAGGATTGATGGTTGAGTATTGAGGATTGATGGTTGAGGGTTGTGCGTTGAATATTGAGTATTGAGGATTGAGGATTGAGGATTGAGGATTGAGGATTGAGGATTGAGGAGTGAGTATTGGGTATTGAGGATTGAAGAATGAGGATTGAGGATTGAGCATCGGGGATTGAGGATTGAAGGTTGATGGTAGAGTATTCAGGACTGAGGATTGAGGATTGAAGATTGAGTGCTCGGGATTCAGAATTGAGGTTTGAGGACTGAGGATTGATGATTGAAGATTGAGTATTGAGGATTGAAGATTGAGGATTGAGGATTGAGGATTGAGGATTGAGGATGAGGTCTGGGAGCTGAGGATTGAGGTTTGAGGACGGAGGACTGAGGATTGAGGGTTGAGGATTGAGGATGAGGGCTGAGGGTTGAGGATTGTGGTTTGTGGACTGAGGACAGAGGATTGAGGATTGAGAATTGATGATTGAGGATTGAGGATTGAAGATTGAGGATTGAGGATTGAGGGTTGAGTATTGAGGATTGAGGAATGAAGATTGAGGATTGGGGACGGAGTGTTGAGGGTTGAGTGACGAGAATTGATGTTTGTGAATAGAGATTTGAAGATTGCAGATTGAGTATTGAGTATTGAAAACTGTGAATTGATGATATTCTATTGAGGATTGAGGATTGAGGATTGATGATTGAGGATGAGGGCTGAGGGTTGAGGATTGAGGTTTGAGGACTGAGGACTGAGAAATGAGGATTGAGAATTGAGGATTGAGAATTGAGGATTGAAGATTGAGGATTTGGTATTGAGGATTGAAGAATGAGGATTGAGGATTGAGGATTGAGGGTTGAGGATTGAGGATTGAGATTTGATGATTGAGGATTGAAGATTGAGTATTGAGGATGGAAGATTGACGATTGAGGATTGAGGATTGAGGATTGAGGGTTGAGGATTGAGGATTGAGGATTGAGGATTGAAGATTGAGTATTGAGGATTGAAAATTTAGGATTGAGTGTTGAGGATTGAGGATTGAGGATTGAGGATTGAGGATTGAGGATTGAAGTCTGAATATTGGGTATTGAGGATTGGACGTTGAGGATTGAGGGTTGAGGATTGAGGATTGAGGATTGAGGATTGTGTATTGAAGATTGAATATTAATTATTGAAGATTGAGGATTGAGGATTGAGGGTTGTGGATTGAGGACGAGGACTGAGGGTTGAGTATTGATGTTTGAAGTCTGAGGATTGAGGATTGAGGATTGAGAATTGAGGATTGAGGATTGAGGATTGAAGATTGAGGATTCGGTATTGAGGATTGAAGAATGAGGATTGAGGATTGAGGAGTGAGGATTGAGGATTGCAGATTGAGTATTCAGGATTGTAGATTGAGGATTGATGATTGAGGATTGAAGATTGAGGATTGAGGATTGAGGATTGAGGATTGAGTATTGAAGACTGAGTATTGAGGATTGAAGATTAAGATTGAGGATTGAGGAATGAGGATTGAGGATTGAGGATTGAGGATTGAGGATTGAGGATTGAGTATTGAAGATTGAGGATTGATGACAGAGGATTGAGGACTGATTGTTGAGGACTGAGGGATGAATATTGTGGATTCAGGACTGAGGACTCAAAATTGAGGTTTGAGGACAGAGGATTGAGGATTGAAGGTTGAGTATTGGGCATTGAAGATTGAGGATAGAGGATTGAGGATTGAGGATTGACGATGAGGTCTGAGGGCTGAGGATTGAGGTTTGAGGACTGAGGACTGAGGATTGAGGATTGAGAATTGAGGATTGAGGACTGAGGAGTGAAGATTGAGGATTGGGTATTGAGGATTGATTAATGAGGATTGAGGATTGAGGATTGAGGATTGAGGAATGAAGATTGAGTATTGAGGATTGAAGATTGACGACTGAGGATTGTGGATTGAGGATTGAGGATTGAGGATTGAGAATTGATGATTGAGTATTGAGGATTGAAGATCCAGGATTGAGGATTGAGGATTGAGGATTGAGGATTGAGGATTGAGGATCGAGGATTGAGCATTGATGATTAAAAATTGAGGATTGAGGATTGAAGATTGAGTATTGAGGATTGAGGATTGAAGATTGAGGATTCGGTATTGAGGATTGAAGAATGATGATTGAGGATTGAGGACTGAGGATTGAGGATTGCAGATAAATTATTGAGGATTGTAGATTGAGGACTGAGGATTGAGGGTTGAAGATTGAGGATTGAGTGTTGAGGATTGAGGATTGAGGATTGAGGATTGAAGATTGAGTATTGAGGATTGAAGATTAAGATTGAGGATTGAGGGTTGAGTATTGTGGATTGAGCATTGAGGATTGAAGATTGAGTATTGAGGATGGAAGACTGACGATTGAGGATTGAGGATTGAGGATTGAGGGTTGAGGATTGAGGATTGAGGTTTGAAGATTGAGTATTGAGGATTGAAGATTGAGGATTGAGTATTGAGGATTGAGGATTGAGGATTGAGGATTGAAGATTGAGTATTGAGGATTGAAGATTAATATTGAGGATTGAGTATTGAGGATTGAGGATTGTGGATTGAGGATTGAGGATTGAGTATTGAGGATTGAAGATTAAGATTGAGGATTGATGACTGAGGATTGAGGATTGAGGATTGAAGATCGAGTATAGAGGATTGAAGATTGAGGTTTGCGGATTGAGGATTGAGAATTGAGCATTGAGGATAGAGGATTGAAGATTCAGGATTGGGTATTGAAGATTGAAGAATGAGGATTGAGGATTGAGCATTGGGGATTGAGGATTGAAGATTGATGGTTGAGTATTCAGGACTGGGGATTGAGGATTGAGGTTTGAGGATCGAGGATTGAAGATTGAGTATTGATGATTGAAGATTGAGGATGGAGGATTTAGGGTTGAGGTTTGAGGACGAGGACTGACGGTTGAGGTTTGAGGTTTGAGGATTGAGGATTGAGGATTGAGGACTGAGGATTGAGGATTGCGGATTGACCAGTGAGGATTGAAGATTGAGGACTGGTGATTGAGGATTCAAGATTGAGTATTAAGGATTGAGGATTGGGGATTGAGGATCCAGGATTGGAGATTGATTATTGAGGATTGAAGATTGAGGATTGAGGATTGAGTATTGAGGATTGAGGATTGAGAATTTAGAATTGAGGATGAGGACTGAGGGTTGAGGATTGAGGTTTGAGGAACGAGGATTGAGGATTGACGATTGAGGATTGGGTATTGAGGATTGAAGAATGAGGATTGAGGATTGAGCAGTGGGGATTGAGGATTGAAGATTGATGGTAGAGTATACAGGACTGAGGATTGAGGATTGAAGATTGAGTATTCAGGATTCAGAATTGAGGTTTGAGGACTGAGGATTGAGGATTGAAGATTGAGTATTGAGGATTGAAGATTGAGGATTGAGGATTGAGGATTGAGGTTTGAGGATGAGGTCTGAGGGCTGAGGATTGAGGTTTGAGGACGGAGGACTGAGGATTGAGAGTTGAGGATTGAGGATGAGGGCTGAGGGTTGAGGATTGTGGTTTCAGGACTGAGGACTGAGAATTGAGGATTGAGAATTGAGGATTGAGGACTGAGGATTGAAGATTGAGGATTGGGTATTCAGGATTGAAGAATGAGGATTGAGGATTGAGGATTGAGGATTCAGGATTGAAGATTGAGTAATGAGGATTGAAGTCTGACGATTGAGAATTGAGGATAGAGGATTGAGGATTGAGGATTGAAGATTGACTATTGAGGTCTGAAAATTGAGGATTGAGGATTGAGGGTTGAGTATTGAGGATTGAGGAATGAAGATTGAGAATTGGGGACGGAGTGTTGAGGGTTGAGTGATGAGAATTGATGTTTGTGAATAGAGATTTGAAGATTGCAGATTGAGTATTGAGTACTGAAAACTGTGAATCGATGATATTCTATTGAGGATTGAGTATTGAGGATTGATGATTGAGGATGAGGGCTGAGGGTTGAGGATTGAGGTTTGAGGACTGAGGACTGAGGAATGAGGATTCAGAATTGAGGATTGAGGATTGAGGATTGAAGATTGAGGATTGGGTATTGAGGATTGAAGAATGAGTATTGAGGATTGAGGATTGAGGATTCAGGATTGAAGATTGAGTATTGAGGATTGAAGACTGACGATTGAGGATTGAGAATTGAGGATTGAGGATTGAGGATTGAAGATTGATTATTGAGGATTGAAAATTGAGGATTGAGGATTGAGTGTTGAGGAATGTGGATTGAGGATTGAAGATTGAGGATTGGGGACTGAGTGTTGAGGGTTGAGTGATGAGAATTGATGACTGTGGATAGAGATTTGAAGATTGCAGATTGAGTATTGAGTATTGAAAACTGTGAATTGATGATATTCTATTGAGGATTGAGGATTGATGACTGATTGTTGAGGACTGAGGGCTGAAGACTGAGGACTCAGGATTGAGGATTCAGGATTGAGGTTTGAGGACAGAGGATTGATGATTGAGGATTGTGGATTGAGGATTGAGAATTGAAGATTGAGGGTTGAGGATTGAGGGTTGTGGATTGAGGACGAGTAGTGAGGGTTGAGTATTGATGTTTGAGGTCTGAGGATTGAAGATTGAGGATTGAGGATTGAGGAATGAGGATTGAGGATTGAAGATTGAGTATTGAGGATGGAAGATTGACGATTGAGGATTGAGGATTGAGGATTGAAGATTGAGGATTGATTGTTGAGGATTGAGGATTGAGGATTGAGGATTGAAGATTGAGTATTGAGGATTGAAGATTAAGATTGAGGATTGAGGATTGAGGATTGACGATTGAAGATTGATGGTTGTGGACTGAGTATTGAGGGTTGAGTGATGAGAATTGATGTTTGTGTATAGAGATCTGAAGATTGCAGATTGAGTATTGAGTATTGAAAACTGTGAATTGAGGACGTTCTATTGAGGATTGAGGATTGACAACTGATTGTTGAGGACTCAGGGCTGAAGATTGAGGATTCAGGATTGAGGATTCAGGATTGAGGTTTGAGGACTGAGGATTGAGGATTGAGGAGTGAGGATTGAGGATTGAGGATTGAGGATTGAGGATTGAGGATTGAGGATTGAAGACTGAGGATTGGGTATTGAGCATTGGACTTTGAGGATTGAGGGTTGAGGATTGAGGATTGAGGATTGAGGATTGTGGATTGAAGATTGAATATTAATGATTGAAGATTGAGGATTGAGGTTTGAGGGTTGTGGATTGAGGACGAGGGCTGAGGGTTGAGTATTAATGTTTGAAGTCTGAGAAATTGAGGATTGAGGATTGAGAATTGAGGATTGAGGATTGAGGATTTAAGATTGAGGATTCGGTATTGAGGATTGAAGAATGAGGATTGAGGATTGAGGAGTGAGGATTGAGGATTGCAGATTGAGTATTGAGGATTGTAGATTGAGGATTGATGATTGAGGATTGAAGATTGAGGATTGAGGATTGAGGATTGAGGATTGAGGATTGAAGACTGAGTATTGAGGATTGAAGATTAAGATTGAGGATTGAGGAATGAGGATTGAGGATTGAGGATTGAGGATTGAGGATTGAGGGTTGAGTATTGAAGCTTGAGGATTGATGACAGAGGATTGAGGACTGATTGTTGAGGACTGAGGGATGAATATTGAGGATTCAGGACTGAGGGCTCAAAATTGAGGTTTGAAGACAGAGGATTGAGGATTGAAGGTTGAGTATTGGGCATTGAAGATTGAGGATAGAGGATTGAGGATTGAGGATTGACGATGAGGTCTGAGGGCTGAGGATTGAGGTTTGAGGACTGAGGACTGAGGATTGAGGATTGAGAATTGAGGATTGAGGACTGAGGATTGAAGATTGAGGATTGGGTGTTGAGGATTGATTAATGAGGATTGAGGATTGAGGATTGAGGATTGAGGAATGGAGATTGAGTATTGAGGATTGAAGATTGACGATTGAGGTTTGTGGATTGAGGATTGAGGATTGAGGATTGAGAATTGAGGATTGAGTATTGATGATTGAAGATCCAGGATTGAGGATTGAGGATTGAGGATTGAGGATTGAGTATTGAGGATTGAGGATTGAAGATTGAGGATTCGGTATTGAGGATTGAAGAATGAGGATTGAGGATTGAGGACTGAGGATTGAGAATTGGGGACTGAGTATTGAGGGTTGAGTGATGAGAATTGATGTTTGTGTATAGAGATCTGAAGATTGCAGATTGAGTATTGAGTATTGAAAACTGTGAATTGAGGACGTTCTATTGAGGATTGAGGATTGACAACTGATTGTTGAGGACTCAGGGCTGAAGATTGAGGATTCAGGGTTGAGGATTCAGGATTGAGGTTTGAGGACTGAGGATTGAGGATTGAAGATTGAGAATTGAAGATTGAGGATTGATGACAGAGGATTGAGGACTGATTGTTGAGGACTGAGGGATGAATAATGAGGATTCAGGACTGAGGACTCAAAATTGAGGTTTGAGGACAGAGGATTGAGAATTGAAGGTTGAGTATTGGGCATTGAAGATTGAGGATAGAGGATTGAGGATTGAGGATTGACGATGAGGTCTGAGGGCTGAGGATTGAGGTTTGAGGACTGAGGACTGAGGATTGAGGATTGAGAATTGAGGATTGAGGACTGAGGATTGAAGATTGAGGATTGGGTATTGAGGATTGATTAATGAGGATTGAGGATTGAGGATTGAGGATTGAGGAATGAAGATTGAGTATTGAGGATTGAAGATTGACGATTGAGGTTTGTGGATTGAGGATTGAGGATTGAGGATTGAGGATTGAGGATTGAGTATTGAGGATTGAAGATCCAGGATTGAGGATTGAGGATTGAGGATTGAGGATTGAGGAATGAGGATTGAGGATTGAGGATTGAGGATTGAGGATTGAGGGTTGAGTATTGAAGCTTGAGGATTGATGACAGAGGATTGAGGACTGATTGTTGAGGACTGAGGGATGAATATTGAGGATTCAGGACTGAGGACTCAAAATTGAGGTTTGAGGACAGAGGATTGAGGATTGAAGGTTGAGTATTGGGCATTGAAGATTGAGGATAGAGGATTGAGGATTGAGGTTTGAAGATTGAGGTATGAAGATTGAGTATTTATGATTGAGGATTGAGGATTGAGTATTGGAGATTGAGGATTGATGACTGAGGATTGAGGATTGAGGATTGAGGGTTGTGGATTGAGGATTGAGGATTGAAGATTGAGTATTGAGGATTGAAGATTGAAGATTGAGGATTGAGGGTTGAAGATTGAGGACTGAGTGTTGAGAGTTGAGTGATGAGGATTGGGTATTGAGGATTGAAGATTGAGGAATGAGGATTGAGGATTGAGGATTGAGGGTTGGGGACTGAGTGTTGAGGGTTGAGTGATGAGAATTGATGTTTGTGGGTAGAGATTTGAAGATTGCAGATTGAGTATTGAGTATTGAAAACTGTGAATTGAGGATATTCTGTTGAGGAATGGGGATTGACAACTGATTTTTGAGTACTGAGGGCTGAAGATTGAGGATTCAGGATTGAGGATTAGGGATTGAGGTTTGAGGGCTGAGGATTGAGGATTGAGAATTGAGGATTGAGGATTGAGGATTGAGGATTGAGGATTGAAGATTGAGTATTGGGTATTGAGGATTGAACATTGAGTATTGAGGATTAAGGATTGACGATTGAAGATTGAATATTGATGATTGAAGATTGAGTATTGAGGGTTGAGGGTTGTGGATTGAGGACGAGGGCTGAGTGTTGAATATTGATGTTTGAGGTCTGAGGATTGAGGATTGAGGATTGGGAATTGAGGATTGAGGATTGAGGACTAAAGGTAGAGGATTGGGCATAGAGGATTGAAGAATGAGGATTGAGGATTGAGGATTCAGGATTGAGATTTGAGGACTGAGGATTGAGGATTGAGAATTGAGGATTGAGGATTGAGGATTGAAGACTGAGGATTGGGTATTGACGATTGAAGATTGAGGATTGAGGATTGAGGATTGAGTGTTGAGAATTGATGTTTGAGGATTGAGATTTGATTATTGAATATTGCTGATTGAGTATTGAACCATGAGGATTCAGGATATTCTATTGAGTATTGAGAACTGAGGATTGATGGTTGAGTATTGAGGATTGATGGTTGAGGGTTGTGCGTTGAATATTGAGTATTGAGGATTGAGGATTGAGGATTGAGGATTGAGGATTGAGGATTGAGGAGTGAGTATTGGGTATTGAGGATTGAAGAATGAGGATTGAGGATTGAGCATCGGGGATTGAGGATTGAAGGTTGATGGTAGAGTATTCAGGACTGAGGATTGAGGATCGAAGATTGAGTGCTCGGGATTCAGAATTGAGGTTTGAGGACTGAGGATTGAGGATTGAAGATTGAGTATTGAGGATTGAAGATTGAGGATTGAGGATTGAGGATGAGGTCTGAGAGCTGAGGATTGAGGTTTGAGGACGGAGGACTGAGGATTGAGGGTTGAGGATTGAGGATGAGGGCTGAGGGTTGAGGATTGTGGTTTGTGGACTGAGGACAGAGGATTGAGGATTGAGAATTGATGATTGAGGATTGAGGATTGAAGATTGATGATTGAGGATTGAAGATTGAGGATTGAGGATTGAGGATTGAGGATTGAGTATTGAAGACTGAGTATTGAGGATTGAAGATTAAGATTGAGGATTGAGGAATGAGGATTGAGGATTGAGGATTGAGGATTGAGGATTGAGGATTGAGTATTGAAGATTGAGGATTGATGACAGAGGATTGAGGACTGATTGTTGAGGACTGAGGGATGAATATTGTGGATTCAGGACTGAGGACTCAAAATTGAGGTTTGAGGACAGAGGATTGAGGATTGAAGGTTGAGTATTGGGCATTGAAGATTGAGGATAGAGGATTGAGGATTGAGGATTGACGATGAGGTCTGAGGGCTGAGGATTGAGGTTTGAGGACTGAGGACTGAGGATTGAGGATTGAGAATTGAGGATTGAGGACTGAGGAGTGAAGATTGAGGATTGGGTATTGAGGATTGATTAATGAGGATTGAGGATTGAGGATTGAGTATTGAGGAATGAAGATTGAGTATTGAGGATTGAAGATTGACGACTGAGGATTGTGGATTGAGGATTGAGGATTGAGGATTGAGAATTGATGATTGAGTATTGAGGATTGAAGATCCAGGATTGAGGATTGAGGATTGAGGATTGAGGATTGAGGATTGAGGATCGAGGATTGAGCATTGATGATTAAAAATTGAGGATTGAGGATTGAAGATTGAGTATTGAGGATTGAGGATTGAAGATTGAGGATTCGGTATTGAGGATTGAAGAATGATGATTGAGGATTGAGGACTGAGGATTGAGGATTGCAGATAAATTATTGAGGATTGTAGATTGAGGACTGAGGATTGAGGGTTGAAGATTGAGGATTGAGTGTTGAGGATTGAGGATTGAGGATTGAGGATTGAAGATTGAGTATTGAGGATTGAAGATTAAGATTGAGGATTGAGGGTTGAGTATTGTGGATTGAGCATTGAGGATTGAAGATTGAGTATTGAGGATGGAAGACTGACGATTGAGGATTGAGGATTGAGGATTGAGGGTTGAGGATTGAGGATTGAGGTTTGAAGATTGAGTATTGAGGATTGAAGATTGAGGATTGAGTATTGAGGATTGAGGATTGAGGATTGAGGATTGAAGATTGAGTATTGAGGATTGAAGATTAATATTGAGGATTGAGTATTGAGGATTGAGGATTGTGGATTGAGGATTGAGGATTGAGTATTGAGGATTGAAGATTAAGATTGAGGATTGATGACTGAGGATTGAGGATTGAGGATTGAAGATCGAGTATAGAGGATTGAAGATTGAGGTTTGCGGATCGAGGATTGAGAATTGAGCATTGAGGATAGAGGATTGAAGATTCAGGATTGGGTATTGAAGATTGAAGAATGAGGATTGAGGATTGAGCATTGGGGATTGAGGATTGAAGATTGATGGTTGAGTATTCAGGACTGGGGATTGAGGATTGAGGTTTGAGGATCGAGGATTGAAGATTGAGTATTGATGATTGAAGATTGAGGATGGAGGATTTAGGGTTGAGGTTTGAGGACGAGGACTGACGGTTGAGGTTTGAGGTTTGAGGATTGAGGATTGAGGATTGAGGACTGAGGATTGAGGATTGCGGATTGACCAGTGAGGATTGAAGATTGAGGACTGGTGATTGAGGATTCAAGATTGAGTATTAAGGATTGAGGATTGGGGATTGAGGATCCAGGATTGGAGATTGATTATTGAGGATTGAAGATTGAGGATTGAGGATTGAGTATTGAGGATTGAGGATTGAGAATTTAGAATTGAGGATGAGGACTGAGGGTTGAGGATTGAGGTTTGAGGAACGAGGATTGAGGATTGACGATTGAGGATTGGGTATTGAGGATTGAAGAATGAGGATTGAGGATTGAGCAGTGGGGATTGAGGATTGAAGATTGATGGTAGAGTATACAGGACTGAGGATTGAGGATTGAAGATTGAGTATTCAGGATTCAGAATTGAGGTTTGAGGACTGAGGATTGAGGATTGAAGATTGAGTATTGAGGATTGAAGATTGAGGATTGAGGATTGAGGATTGAGGTTTGAGGATGAGGTCTGAGGGCTGAGGATTGAGGTTTGAGGACGGAGGACTGAGGATTGAGAGTTGAGGATTGAGGATGAGGGCTGAGGGTTGAGGATTGTGGTTTCAGGACTGAGGACTGAGAATTGAGGATTGAGAATTGAGGATTGAGGACTGAGGATTGAAGATTGAGGATTGGGTATTCAGGATTGAAGAATGAGGATTGAGGATTGAGGATTGAGGATTCAGGATTGAAGATTGAGTATTGAGGATTGAAGTCTGACGATTGAGAATTGAGGATAGAGGATTGAGGATTGAGGATTGAAGATTGACTATTGAGGTCTGAAAATTGAGGATTGAGGATTGAGGGTTGAGTATTGAGGATTGAGGAATGAAGATTGAGAATTGGGGACGGAGTGTTGAGGGTTGAGTGATGAGAATTGATGTTTGTGAATAGAGATTTGAATATTGCAGATTGAGTATTGAGTACTGAAAACTGTGAATCGATGATATTCTATTGAGGATTGAGTATTGAGGATTGATGATTGAGGATGAGGGCTGAGGGTTGAGGATTGAGGTTTGAGGACTGAGGACTGAGGAATGAGGATTCAGAATTGAGGATTGAGGATTGAGGATTGAAGATTGAGGATTGGGTATTGAGGATTGAAGAATGAGTATTGAGGATTGAGGATTGAGGATTCAGGATTGAAGATTGAGTATTGAGGATTGAAGACTGACGATTGAGGATTGAGAATTGAGGATTGAGGATTGAGGATTGAAGATTGATTATTGAGGATTGAAAATTGAGGATTGAGGATTGAGTGTTGAGGAATGTGGATTGAGGATTGAAGATTGAGGATTGGGGACTGAGTGTTGAGGGTTGAGTGATGAGAATTGATGACTGTGGATAGAGATTTGAAGATTGCAGATTGAGTATTGAGTATTGAAAACTGTGAATTGATGATATTCTATTGAGGATTGAGGATTGATGACTGATTGTTGAGGACTGAGGGCTGAAGACTGAGGACTCAGGATTGAGGATTCAGGATTGAGGTTTGAGGACAGAGGATTGATGATTGAGGATTGTGGATTGAGGATTGAGAATTGAAGATTGAGGGTTGAGGATTGAGGGTTGTGGATTGAGGACGAGGACTGAGGGTTGAGTATTGATGTTTGAGGTCTGAGGATTGAAGATTGAGGATTGAGGATTGAGGAATGAGGATTGAGGATTGAAGATTGAGTATTGAGGATGGAAGATTGACGATTGAGGATTGAGGATTGAGGATTGAAGATTGAGGATTGAGTGTTGAGGATTGAGGATTGAGGATTGAGGATTGAAGATTGAGTATTGAGGATTGAAGATTAAGATTGAGGATTGAGGATTGAGGATTGACGATTGAAGATTGATGGTTGTGGACTGAGTATTGAGGGTTGAGTGATGAGAATTGATGTTTGTGTATAGAGATCTGAAGATTGCAGATTGAGTATTGAGTATTGAAAACTGTGAATTGAGGACGTTCTATTGAGGATTGAGGATTGACAACTGATTGTTGAGGACTCAGGGCTGAAGATTGAGGATTCAGGATTGAGGATTCAGGATTGAGGTTTGAGGACTGAGGATTGAGGATTGAGGAGTGAGGATTGAGGATTGAGGATTGAGGATTGAGGATTGAGGATTGAGGATTGAAGACTGAGGATTGGGTATTGAGCATTGGACTTTGAGGATTGAGGGTTGAGGATTGAGGATTGAGGATTGAGGATTGTGGATTGAAGATTGAATATTAATGATTGAAGATTGAGGATTGAGGTTTGAGGGTTGTGGATTGAGGACGAGGGCTGAGGGTTGAGTATTAATGTTTGAAGTCTGAGAAATTGAGGATTGAGGATTGAGAATTGAGGATTGAGGATTGAGGATTTAAGATTGAGGATTCGGTATTGAGGATTGAAGAATGAGGATTGAGGATTGAGGAGTGAGGATTGAGGATTGCAGATTGAGTATTGAGGATTGTAGATTGAGGATTGATGATTGAGGATTGAAGATTGAGGATTGAGGATTGAGGATTGAGGATTGAGGATTGAAGACTGAGTATTGAGGATTGAAGATTAAGATTGAGGATTGAGGAATGAGGATTGAGGATTGAGGATTGAGGATTGAGGATTGAGGGTTGAGTATTGAAGCTTGAGGATTGATGACAGAGGATTGAGGACTGATTGTTGAGGACTGAGGGATGAATATTGAGGATTCAGGACTGAGGGCTCAAAATTGAGGTTTGAAGACAGAGGATTGAGGATTGAAGGTTGAGTATTGGGCATTGAAGATTGAGGATAGAGGATTGAGGATTGAGGGTTGACGATGAGGTCTGAGGGCTGAGGATTGAGGTTTGAGGACTGAGGACTGAGGATTGAGGATTGAGAATTGAGGATTGAGGACTGAGGATTGAAGATTGAGGATTGGGTGTTGAGGATTGATTAATGAGGATTGAGGATTGAGGATTGAGGATTGAGGAATGGAGATTGAGTATTGAGGATTGAAGATTGACGATTGAGGTTTGTGGATTGAGGATTGAGGATTGAGGATTGAGAATTGAGGATTGAGTATTGATGATTGAAGATCCAGGATTGAGGATTGAGGATTGAGGATTGAGGATTGAGTATTGAGGATTGAGGATTGAAGATTGAGGATTCGGTATTGAGGATTGAAGAATGAGGATTGAGGATTGAGGACTGAGGATTGAGAATTGGGGACTGAGTATTGAGGGTTGAGTGATGAGAATTGATGTTTGTGTATAGAGATCTGAAGATTGCAGATTGAGTATTGAGTTTTGAAAACTGTGAATTGAGGACGTTCTATTGAGGATTGAGGATTGACAACTGATTGTTGAGGACTCAGGGCTGAAGATTGAGGATTCAGGGTTGAGGATTCAGGATTGAGGTTTGAGGACTGAGGATTGAGGATTGAAGATTGAGAATTGAAGATTGAGGATTGATGACAGAGGATTGAGGACTGATTGTTGAGGACTGAGGGATGAATATTGAGGATTCAGGACTGAGGACTCAAAATTGAGGTTTGAGGACAGAGGATTGAGAATTGAAGGTTGAGTATTGGGCATTGAAGATTGAGGATAGAGGATTGAGGATTGAGGATTGACGATGAGGTCTGAGGGCTGAGGATTGAGGTTTGAGGACTGAGGACTGAGGATTGAGGATTGAGAATTGAGGATTGAGGACTGAGGATTGAAGATTGAGGATTGGGTATTGAGGATTGATTAATGAGGATTGAGGATTGAGGATTGAGGATTGAGGAATGAAGATTGAGTATTGAGGATTGAAGATTGACGATTGAGGTTTGTGGATTGAGGATTGAGGATTGAGGATTGAGGATTGAGGATTGAGTATTGAGGATTGAAGATCCAGGATTGAGGATTGAGGATTGAGGATTGAGGATTGAGGATTGAGGATTGAGGATTGAGCATTGAGGATTGAAAATTGAGGATTGAGGATTGAAGATTGAGTATTGAGGATTGAGGATTGAAGATTGAGGATTCGGTATTGAGGATTGAAGAATGATGGTTGAGGATTGAGGACTGAGGATTGAGGATTGCAGATTGATTATTGAGGATTGTAGATTGAGGACTGAGGATTGAGGGTTGAAGATTGAGGATTGAGTGTTGAGGATTGAGGATTGAGGATTGAGGATTGAAGATTGAGTATTGAGGATTGAAGATTAAGATTGCGGATTGAGGATTGAGTATTGTGGATTGAGCATTGAGGATTGAAGATTGAGTATTGAGGATGGAAGACTGACGATTGAGGATTGAGGATTGAGGATTGAGGGTTGAGGATTGAGGATTGAGGTTTGAAGATTGAGTATTGAGGATTGAAGATTGAGGATTGAGTATTGAGGATTGAGGATTGAGGATTGAGGACTGGGGATTGAGGATTGAGGTTTGAGGATCGAGGATTGAAGATTGAGTATTGATGATTGAAGATTGAGGATGGAGGATTTAGGGTTGAGGTTTGAGGACGAGGACTGACGGTTGAGGTTTGAGGTTTGAGGATTGAGGATTGAGGATTGAGGACTGAGGATTGAGGATTGCGGATTGACCAGTGAGGATTGAAGATTGAGGACTGGTGATTGAGGATTCAAGATTGAGTATTAAGGATTGAGGATTGGGGATTGAGGATCCAGGATTGGAGATTGATTATTGAGGATTGAAGATTGAGGATTGAGGATTGAGTATTGAGGATTGAGGATTGAGAATTTAGAATTGAGGATGAGGACTGAGGGTTGAGGATTGAGGTTTGAGGAACGAGGATTGAGGATTGACGATTGAGGATTGGGTATTGAGGATTGAAGAATGAGGATTGAGGATTGAGCAGTGGGGATTGAGGATTGAAGATTGATTGTAGAGTATACAGGACTGAGGATTGAGGATTGAAGATTGAGTATTCAGGATTCAGAATTGAGGTTTGAGGACTGAGGATTGAGGATTGAAGATTGAGTATTGAGGATTGAAGATTAAGATTGAGGATTGAGGGTTGAGTATTGTGGATTGAGCATTGAGGATTGAAGATTGAGTATTGAGGATGGAAGACTGACGATTGAGGATTGAGGATTGAGGATTGAGGGTTGAGGATTGAGGATTGAGGTTTGAAGATTGAGTATTGAGGATTGAAGATTGAGGATTGAGTATTGAGGATTGAGGATTGAGGATTGAGGATTGAAGATTGAGTATTGAGGATTGAAGATTAATATTGAGGATTGAGTATTGAGGATTGAGGATTGTGGATTGAGGATTGAGGATTGAGTATTGAGGATTGAAGATTAAGATTGAGGATTGATGACTGAGGATTGAGGATTGAGGATTGAAGATCGAGTATAGAGGATTGAAGATTGAGGTTTGCGGATTGAGGATTGAGAATTGAGCATTGAGGATAGAGGATTGAAGATTCAGGATTGGGTATTGAAGATTGAAGAATGAGGATTGAGGATTGAGCATTGGGGATTGAGGATTGAAGATTGATGGTTGAGTATTCAGGACTGGGGATTGAGGATTGAGGTTTGAGGATCGAGGATTGAAGATTGAGTATTGATGATTGAAGATTGAGGATGGAGGATTTAGGGTTGAGGTTTGAGGACGAGGACTGACGGTTGAGGTTTGAGGTTTGAGGATTGAGGATTGAGGATTGAGGACTGAGGATTGAGGATTGCGGATTGACCAGTGAGGATTGAAGATTGAGGACTGGTGATTGAGGATTCAAGATTGAGTATTAAGGATTGAGGATTGGGGATTGAGGATCCAGGATTGGAGATTGATTATTGAGGATTGAAGATTGAGGATTGAGGATTGAGTATTGAGGATTGAGGATTGAGAATTTAGAATTGAGGATGAGGACTGAGGGTTGAGGATTGAGGTTTGAGGAACGAGGATTGAGGATTGACGATTGAGGATTGGGTATTGAGGATTGAAGAATGAGGATTGAGGATTGAGCAGTGGGGATTGAGGATTGAAGATTGATGGTAGAGTATACAGGACTGAGGATTGAGGATTGAAGATTGAGTATTCAGGATTCAGAATTGAGGTTTGAGGACTGAGGATTGAGGATTGAAGATTGAGTATTGAGGATTGAAGATTGAGGATTGAGGATTGAGGATTGAGGTTTGAGGATGAGGTCTGAGGGCTGAGGATTGAGGTTTGAGGACGGAGGACTGAGGATTGAGAGTTGAGGATTGAGGATGAGGGCTGAGGGTTGAGGATTGTGGTTTCAGGACTGAGGACTGAGAATTGAGGATTGAGAATTGAGGATTGAGGACTGAGGATTGAAGATTGAGGATTGGGTATTCAGGATTGAAGAATGAGGATTGAGGATTGAGGATTGAGGATTCAGGATTGAAGATTGAGTATTGAGGATTGAAGTCTGACGATTGAGAATTGAGGATAGAGGATTGAGGATTGAGGATTGAAGATTGACTATTGAGGTCTGAAAATTGAGGATTGAGGATTGAGGGTTGAGTATTGAGGATTGAGGAATGAAGATTGAGAATTGGGGACGGAGTGTTGAGGGTTGAGTGATGAGAATTGATGTTTGTGAATAGAGATTTGAATATTGCAGATTGAGTATTGAGTACTGAAAACTGTGAATCGATGATATTCTATTGAGGATTGAGTATTGAGGATTGATGATTGAGGATGAGGGCTGAGGGTTGAGGATTGAGGTTTGAGGACTGAGGACTGAGGAATGAGGATTCAGAATTGAGGATTGAGGATTGAGGATTGAAGATTGAGGATTGGGTATTGAGGATTGAAGAATGAGTATTGAGGATTGAGGATTGAGGATTCAGGATTGAAGATTGAGTATTGAGGATTGAAGACTGACGATTGAGGATTGAGAATTGAGGATTGAGGATTGAGGATTGAAGATTGATTATTGAGGATTGAAAATTGAGGATTGAGGATTGAGTGTTGAGGAATGTGGATTGAGGATTGAAGATTGAGGATTGGGGACTGAGTGTTGAGGGTTGAGTGATGAGAATTGATAACTGTGGATAGAGATTTGAAGATTGCAGATTGAGTATTGAGTATTGAAAACTGTGAATTGATGATATTCTATTGAGGATTGAGGATTGATGACTGATTGTTGAGGACTGAGGGCTGAAGACTGAGGACTCAGGATTGAGGATTCAGGATTGAGGTTTGAGGACAGAGGATTGATGATTGAGGATTGTGGATTGAGGATTGAGAATTGAAGATTGAGGGTTGAGGATTGAGGGTTGTGGATTGAGGACGAGGACTGAGGGTTGAGTATTGATGTTTGAGGTCTGAGGATTGAAGATTGAGGATTGAGGATTGAGGAATGAGGATTGAGGATTGAAGATTGAGTATTGAGGATGGAAGATTGACGATTGAGGATTGAGGATTGAGGATTGAAGATTGAGGATTGAGTGTTGAGGATTGAGGATTGAGGATTGAGGATTGAAGATTGAGTATTGAGGATTGAAGATTAAGATTGAGGATTGAGGATTGAGGATTGACGATTGAAGATTGATGGTTGTGGACTGAGTATTGAGGGTTGAGTGATGAGAATTGATGTTTGTGTATAGAGATCTGAAGATTGCAGATTGAGTATTGAGTATTGAAAACTGTGAATTGAGGACGTTCTATTGAGGATTGAGGATTGACAACTGATTGTTGAGGACTCAGGGCTGAAGATTGAGGATTCAGGATTGAGGATTCAGGATTGAGGTTTGAGGACTGAGGATTGAGGATTGAGGAGTGAGGATTGAGGATTGAGGATTGAGGATTGAGGATTGAGGATTGAGGATTGAAGACTGAGGATTGGGTATTGAGCATTGGACTTTGAGGATTGAGGGTTGAGGATTGAGGATTGAGGATTGAGGATTGTGGATTGAAGATTGAATATTAATGATTGAAGATTGAGGATTGAGGTTTGAGGGTTGTGGATTGAGGACGAGGGCTGAGGGTTGACTATTAATGTTTGAAGTCTGAGAAATTGAGGATTGAGGATTGAGAATTGAGGATTGAGGATTGAGGATTTAAGATTGAGGATTCGGTATTGAGGATTGAAGAATGAGGATTGAGGATTGAGGAGTGAGGATTGAGGATTGCAGATTGAGTATTGAGGATTGTAGATTGAGGATTGATGATTGAGGATTGAAGATTGAGGATTGAGGATTGAGGATTGAGGATTGAGGATTGAAGACTGAGTATTGAGGATTGAAGATTAAGATTGAGGATTGAGGAATGAGGATTGAGGATTGAGGATTGAGGATTGAGGATTGAGGGTTGAGTATTGAAGCTTGAGGATTGATGACAGAGGATTGAGGACTGATTGTTGAGGACTGAGGGATGAATATTGAGGATTCAGGACTGAGGGCTCAAAATTGAGGTTTGAAGACAGAGGATTGAGGATTGAAGGTTGAGTATTGGGCATTGAAGATTGAGGATAGAGGATTGAGGATTGAGGATTGACGATGAGGTCTGAGGGCTGAGGATTGAGGTTTGAGGACTGAGGACTGAGGATTGAGGATTGAGAATTGAGGATTGAGGACTGAGGATTGAAGATTGAGGATTGGGTGTTGAGGATTGATTAATGAGGATTGAGGATTGAGGATTGAGGATTGAGGAATGGAGATTGAGTATTGAGGATTGAAGATTGACGATTGAGGTTTGTGGATTGAGGATTGAGGATTGAGGATTGAGAATTGAGGATTGAGTATTGATGATTGAAGATCCAGGATTGAGGATTGAGGATTGAGGATTGAGGATTGAGTATTGAGGATTGAGGATTGAAGATTGAGGATTCGGTATTGAGGATTGAAGAATGAGGATTGAGGATTGAGGACTGAGGATTGAGAATTGGGGACTGAGTATTGAGGGTTGAGTGATGAGAATTGATGTTTGTGTATAGAGATCTGAAGATTGCAGATTGAGTATTGAGTATTGAAAACTGTGAATTGAGGACGTTCTATTGAGGATTGAGGATTGACAACTGATTGTTGAGGACTCAGGGCTGAAGATTGAGGATTCAGGGTTGAGGATTCAGGATTGAGGTTTGAGGACTGAGGATTGAGGATTGAAGATTGAGAATTGAAGATTGAGGATTGATGACAGAGGATTGAGGACTGATTGTTGAGGACTGAGGGATGAATATTGAGGATTCAGGACTGAGGACTCAAAATTGAGGTTTGAGGACAGAGGATTGAGAATTGAAGGTTGAGTATTGGGCATTGAAGATTGAGGATAGAGGATTGAGGATTGAGGATTGACGATGAGGTCTGAGGGCTGAGGATTGAGGTTTGAGGACTGAGGACTGAGGATTGAGGATTGAGAATTGAGGATTGAGGACTGAGGATTGAAGATTGAGGATTGGGTATTGAGGATTGATTAATGAGGATTGAGGATTGAGGATTGAGGATTGAGGAATGAAGATTGAGTATTGAGGATTGAAGATTGACGATTGAGGTTTGTGGATTGAGGATTGAGGATTGAGGATTGAGGATTGAGGATTGAGTATTGAGGATTGAAGATCCAGGATTGAGGATTGAGGATTGAGGATTGAGGATTGAGGATTGAGGATTGAGGATTGAGCATTGAGGATTGAAAATTGAGGATTGAGGATTGAAGATTGAGTATTGAGGATTGAGGATTGAAGATTGAGGATTCGGTATTGAGGATTGAAGAATGATGGTTGAGGATTGAGGACTGAGGATTGAGGATTGCAGATTGATTATTGAGGATTGTAGATTGAGGACTGAGGATTGAGGGTTGAAGATTGTGGATTGAGTGTTGAGGATTGAGGATTGAGGATTGAGGATTGAAGATTGAGTATTGAGGATTGAAGATTAAGATTGCGGATTGAGGATTGAGTATTGTGGATTGAGCATTGAGGATTGAAGATTGAGTATTGAGGATGGAAGACTGACGATTGAGGATTGAGGATTGAGGATTGAGGGTTGAGGATTGAGGATTGAGGTTTGAAGATTGAGTATTGAGGATTGAAGATTGAGGATTGAGTATTGAGGATTGAGGATTGAGGATTGAGGACTGGGGATTGAGGATTGAGGTTTGAGGATCGAGGATTGAAGATTGAGTATTGATGATTGAAGATTGAGGATGGAGGATTTAGGGTTGAGGTTTGAGGACGAGGACTGACGGTTGAGGTTTGAGGTTTGAGGATTGAGGATTGAGGATTGAGGACTGAGGATTGAGGATTGCGGATTGACCAGTGAGGATTGAAGATTGAGGACTGGTGATTGAGGATTCAAGATTGAGTATTAAGGATTGAGGATTGGGGATTGAGGATCCAGGATTGGAGATTGATTATTGAGGATTGAAGATTGAGGATTGAGGATTGAGTATTGAGGATTGAGGATTGAGAATTTAGAATTGAGGATGAGGACTGAGGGTTGAGGATTGAGGTTTGAGGAACGAGGATTGAGGATTGACGATTGAGGATTGGGTATTGAGGATTGAAGAATGAGGATTGAGGATTGAGCAGTGGGGATTGAGGATTGAAGATTGATTGTAGAGTATACAGGACTGAGGATTGAGGATTGAAGATTGAGTATTCAGGATTCAGAATTGAGGTTTGAGGACTGAGGATTGAGGATTGAAGATTGAGTATTGAGGATTGAAGATTGAGGATTGAGGATTGAGGATTGAGGTTTGAGGATGAGGTCTGAGGGCTGAGGATTGAGGTTTGAGGACGGAGGACTGAGGATTGAGAGTTGAGGATTGAGGACTGAGGATTGAAGATTGAGGATTGGGTATTCAGGATTGAAGAATGAGGATTGAGGATTGAGGATTGAGGATTCAGGATTGAAGATTGAGTATTGAGGATTGAAGTCTGACGATTGAGAATTGAGGATAGAGGATTGAGGATTGAGGATTGAAGATTGACTATTGAGGTCTGAAAATTGAGGATTGAGGATTGAGGGTTGAGTATTGAGGATTGAGGAATGAAGATTGAGAATTGGGGACGGAGTGTTGAGGGTTGAGTGATGAGAATTGATGTTTGTGAATAGAGATTTGAAGATTGCAGATTGAGTATTGAGTACTGAAAACTGTGAATCGATGATATTCTATTGAGGATTGAGTATTGAGTATTGATGATTGAGGATGAGGGCTGAGGGTTGAGGATTGAGGTTTGAGGACTGAGGACTGAGGAATGAGGATTCAGAATTGAGGATTGAGGATTGAGGATTGAAGATTGAGGATTGGGTATTGAGGATTGAAGAATGAGTATTGAGGATTGAGGATTGAGGATTCAGGATTGAAGATTGAGTATTGAGGATTGAAGACTGACGATTGAGGATTGAGAATTGAGGATTGAGGATTGAGGATTGAAGATTGATTATTGAGGATTGAAAATTGAGGATTGAGGATTGAGTGTTGAGGAATGTGGATTGAGGATTGAAGATTGAGGATTGGGGACTGAGTGTTGAGGGTTGAGTGATGAGAATTGATGACTGTGGATAGCGATTTGAAGATTGCAGATTGAGTATTGAGTATTGAAAACTGTGAATTGATGATATTCTATTGAGGATTGAGGATTGATGACTGATTGTTGAGGACTGAGGGCTGAAGACTGAGGACTCAGGATTGAGGATTCAGGATTGAGGTTTGAGGACAGAGGATTGATGATTGAGGATTGTGGATTGAGGATTGAGAATTGAAGATTGAGGGTTGAGGATTGAGGGTTGTGGATTGAGGACGAGGACTGAGGGTTGAGTATTGATGTTTGAGGTCTGAGGATTGAAGATTGAGGATTGAGGATTGAGGAATGAGGATTGAGGATTGAAGATTGAGTATTGAGGATGGAAGATTGACGATTGAGGTTTGAGGATTGAGGATTGAAGATTGAGGATTGAGTGTTGAGGATTGAGGATTGAGGATTGAGGATTGAAGATTGAGTATTGAGGATTGAAGATTAAGATTGAGGATTGAGGATTGAGGATTGACGATTGAAGATTGATGGTTGTGGACTGAGTATTGAGGGTTGAGTGATGAGAATTGATGTTTGTGTATAGAGATCTGAAGATTGCAGATTGAGTATTGAGTATTGAAAACTGTGAATTGAGGACGTTCTATTGAGGATTGAGGATTGACAACTGATTGTTGAGGACTCAGGGCTGAAGATTGAGGATTCAGGATTGAGGATTCAGGATTGAGGTTTGAGGACTGAGGATTGAGGATTGAGGAGTGAGGATTGAGGATTGAGGATTGAGGATTGAGGATTGAGGATTGAGGATTGAAGACTGAGGATTGGGTATTGAGCATTGGACTTTGAGGATTGAGGGTTGAGGATTGAGGATTGAGGATTGAGGATTGTGGATTGAAGATTGAATATTAATGATTGAAGATTGAGGATTGAGGTTTGAGGGTTGTGGATTGAGGACGAGGGCTGAGGGTTGAGTATTAATGTTTGAAGTCTGAGAAATTGAGGATTGAGGATTGAGAATTGAGGATTGAGGATTGAGGATTTAAGATTGAGGATTCGGTATTGAGGATTGAAGAATGAGGATTGAGGATTGAGGAGTGAGGATTGAGGATTGCAGATTGAGTATTGAGGATTGTAGATTGAGGATTGATGATTGAGGATTGAAGATTGAGGATTGAGGATTGAGGATTGAGGATTGAGGATTGAGGATTGAAGACTGAGTATTGAGGATTGAAGATTAAGATTGAGGATTGAGGAATGAGGATTGAGGATTGAGGATTGAGGATTGAGGATTGAGGGTTGAGTATTGAAGCTTGAGGATTGATGACAGAGGATTGAGGACTGATTGTTGAGGACTGAGGGATGAATATTGAGGATTCAGGACTGAGGGCTCAAAATTGAGGTTTGAAGACAGAGGATTGAGGATTGAAGGTTGAGTATTGGGCATTGAAGATTGAGGATAGAGGATTGAGGATTGAGGATTGACGATGAGGTCTGAGGGCTGAGGATTGAGGTTTGAGGACTGAGGACTGAGGATTGAGGATTGAGAATTGAGGATTGAGGACTGAGGATCGAAGATTGAGGATTGGGTGTTGAGGATTGATTAATGAGGATTGAGGATTGAGGATTGAGGATTGAGGAATGGAGATTGAGTATTGAGGATTGAAGATTGACGATTGAGGTTTGTGGATTGAGGATTGAGGATTGAGGATTGAGAATTGAGGATTGAGTATTGATGATTGAAGATCCAGGATTGAGGATTGAGGATTGAGGATTGAGGATTGAGGATTGAGTATTGAGGATTGAGGATTGAAGATTGAGGATTCGGTATTGAGGATTGAAGAATGAGGATTGAGGATTGAGGACTGAGGATTGAGAATTGGGGACTGAGTATTGAGGGTTGAGTGATGAGAATTGATGTTTGTGTATAGAGATCTGAAGATTGCAGATTGAGTATTGAGTATTGAAAACTGTGAATTGAGGACGTTCTATTGATGATTGAGGATTGACAACTGATTGTTGAGGACTCAGGGCTGAAGATTGAGGATTCAGGGTTGAGGATTCAGGATTGAGGTTTGAGGACTGAGGATTGAGGATTGAAGATTGAGAATTGAAGATTGAGGATTGATGACAGAGGATTGAGGACTGATTGTTGAGGACTGAGGGATGAATATTGAGGATTCAGGACTGAGGACTCAAAATTGAGGTTTGAGGACAGAGGATTGAGAATTGAAGGTTGAGTATTGGGCATTGAAGATTGAGGATAGAGGATTGAGGATTGAGGATTGACGATGAGGTCTGAGGGCTGAGGATTGAGGTTTGAGGACTGAGGACTGAGGATTGAGGATTGAGAATTGAGGATTGAGGACTGAGGATTGAAGATTGAGGATTGGGTATTGAGGATTGATTAATGAGGATTGAGGATTGAGGATTGAGGATTGAGGAATGAAGATTGAGTATTGAGGATTGAAGATTGACGATTGAGGTTTGTGGATTGAGGATTGAGGATTGAGGATTGAGGATTGAGGATTGAGTATTGAGGATTGAAGATCCAGGATTGAGGATTGAGGATTGAGGATTGAGGATTGAGGATTGAGGATTGAGGATTGAGCATTGAGGATTGAAAATTGAGGATTGAGGATTGAAGATTGAGTATTGAGGATTGAGGATTGAAGATTGAGGATTCGGTATTGAGGATTGAAGAATGATGGTTGAGGATTGAGGACTGAGGATTGAGGATTGCAGATTGATTATTGAGGATTGTAGATTGAGGACTGAGGATTGAGGGTTGAAGATTGAGGATTGAGTGTTGAGGATTGAGGATTGAGGATTGAGGATTGAAGATTGAGTATTGAGGATTGAAGATTAAGATTGCGGATTGAGGATTGAGTATTGTGGATTGAGCATTGAGGATTGAAGATTGAGTATTGAGGATGGAAGACTGACGATTGAGGATTGAGGATTGAGGATTGAGGGTTGAGGATTGAGGATTGAGGTTTGAAGATTGAGTATTGAGGATTGAAGATTGAGGATTGAGTATTGAGGATTGAGGATTGAGGATTGAGGATTGAAGATTGAGTATTGAGGATTGAAGATTAAGATTGAGGATTGAGTATTGAGGATTGAGGATTGAGGATTGAGGATTGAAGATTGAGTATTGAGGATTGAAGATTAAGATTGAGGATTGATGACTGAGGATTGAGGATTGAGGATTGAAGATCGAGTATTGAGGATTGAAGATTGAGGTTTGAGGATTGAGGATTGAGAATTGAGCATTGAGGATAGAGGATTGAAGATTCAGGATTGGGTATTGAAGATTGAAGAATGAGGATTGAGGATTGAGCATTGGGGATTGAGGATTGAAGATTGATGGTAGAGTATTCAGGACTGAGGATTGAGGATTGAAGGTTGAGTATTCAGGATTCAGAATTGAGGTTTGTGGACTGAGGATTGAGGGTTGAAGATCGAGTATTGAGAATTGAATATTGAGGAATGAGGATTGAGGATTGAGGATCGAGGATGAGGTCTGAGGGCTGAGGATTGAGGTTTGTGGACGGAGGACTGAGGATTGGGGATTGAGGACTGAGGATGAGGGCTGAGGGTTGAGGATTGTGGTTTGAGGACTGAGGACTGAGGATTGAGGATTAAGAATTGAGGATTGAGGATTGAGGATTGATGATTGAGGATTGGGTATTCAGGATTGAAGAATGAGGATTGAGGATTGAGGATTGAGGATTCAGGATTGAATATTGAGTATTGAGGATTGAAGTCTGACGATTGAGTATTGAGGATTGAGGATTGGGGATTGAAGATTGATTATTGAGGTTTGAAAATTGAGGATTGAGGATTGAGGGTTGAGGATTGAGGATTGAGGATTGAAGTTTGAGGATTGGGGACGGAGTGTTGAGGGTTGAGTGATGCGAATTGATGTTTGTGAATAGAGATTTGAAGATTGCAGTTTGAGTATTGAGTATTGAAAACTGTGAATTGAGGATATTCTATTGACGATTGAGAATTGACAACTGATTGTTGAGGACTGAGGGCTGAAGATTGAGGATTCAGGATTGAGGATTCAGAATTTAGGTTTGAGGACAGGGGATTGAGGATTGAAGATTGAGTATTGAGGATGGAAGATTGAGGATTATGGATTGAGGATTGAGGATTGAGTATTGAAGATTGAGGATTGATGACTGAGGATTGAGGATTGAGGGTTGTGGATTGAGGATTGAGGATTGGAGATTGAGTATTGAGGATTGAAGATTGAAGATTGAGGATTGAGGGTTGAAGATTGAGGACTGAGTGTTGAGAGTTGAGTGATGAGGATTGGGTATTGAGGATTGAAGATTGAGGAATGAGGATTGAGGATTGAGGATTGAGGGTTGGGGACTGAGTGTTGAGGGTTGAGTGATGAGAATTGATGTTTGTGGGTAGAGATTTGAAGATTGCAGATTGAGTATTGAGTATTGAAAACTGTGAATTGAGGATATTCTATAGAGGATTGGGGATTGACAACTGATTGTTGAGTACTGAGGGCTGAAGATTGAGGATTCAGGATTGAGGATTAGGGATTGAGGTTTGAGGGCTGAGGATTGAGGATTGAGAATTGAGGATTGAGGATTGAGGATTGAGGATTGAGGATTGAAGATTGTGTTTTGGGTATTGAGGATTGAACATTGAGTATTGAGGATTAAGGATTGAGGATAGAAGATTGAATATTGATGATTGAAGATTGAGTATTGAGGGTTGAGGGTTGTGGATTGAGGACGAGGACTGAGTGTTGATTATTGATGTTTGAGGTCTGAGGATTGATGGTTGAGTATTGAGAATTGATGGTTGAGGGTTGTGTGTTGAATATTGAGGATTGAGGATTGAAGATTGAGGATTGAAGATTGAGGATTGAAGATTGTGTATTTATGATTGAAGATTGAGGATTGAGGATTGAGGGTTGTTGATTGAGGACGAGGACTGAGGGTTGAGTATTGATGTTTGAAGTCTGAGGATTGAGGATTGAGGATTGAGAATTGAGGATTGAGGATTGAGGATTGAAGATTGAGGACTCGGTATTGAGGATTGAAGAATGAGGATTGAGAATTGAGGAGTGAGGATTGAGGATTGCAGATTGAGTATTGAGGATTGTAGATTGAGGATTGATGATTGAGGATTGAAGATTGAGGATTGAGGATTGAGGATTGAGGATTGAGGATTGAAGACTGAGTATTGAGGATTGAAAATTAAGATTGAGGATTGAGGAATGAGGATTGAGGATTGAGGATTGAGGATTGAGGATTGAGGATTGAGTATTGAAGATTGAGGATTGATGACAGAGGATTGAGGACTGATTGTTGAGGACTGAGGGATGAATATTGAGGATTCAGGACTGAGGACTCAAAATTGAGGTTTGAGGACAGAGGATTGAGGATTGAAGGTTGAGTATTGGGCATTGAAGATTCAGGATAGAGGATTGAGGATTGAGGATTGACGATGAGGTCTGAGGGCTGAGGATTGAGGTTTGAGGACTGAGGACTGAGGATTGAGGATTGAGAATTGAGGATTGAGGACTGAGGATTGAAGATTGAGGATTGGGTATTGAGGATTGATTAATGAGGATTGAGGATTGAGGATTGAGGATTGAAGATCCAGGATTGAGGATTGAGGATTGAGGATTGAGGATTGAGGATTGAGGATTGAGGATTGAGCATTGATGATTGAAAATTGAGGATTGAGGATTGAAGATTGAGTATTGAGGATTGAGGATTGAAGATTGAGGATTCGGTATTGAGGATTGAAGAATGATGATTGAGGATTGAGGACTGAGGATTGAGGATTGCAGATAAATTATTGAGGATTGTAGATTGAGGACTGAGGATTGAGGGTTGAAGATTGAGGATTGAGTGTTGAGGATTGAGGATTGAGGATTGAGGATTGAAGATTGAGTATTGAGGATTGAAGATTAAGATTGAGGATTGAGGGTTGAGTATTGTGGATTGAGCATTGAGGATTGAAGATTGAGTATTGAGGATTGAAGATTAATATTGAGGATTGAGTACTGAGGATTGAGGATTGTGGATTGAGGATTGAGGATTGAGTATTGAGGATTGAAGATTAAGATTGAGGATTGATGACTGAGGATTGAGGATTGAGGATTGAAGATCGAGTATAGAGGATTGAAGATTGAGGTTTGAGGATTGAGGATTGAGAATTGAGCATTGAGGATAGATGATTGAAGATTCAGGATTGGGTATTGAAGATTGAAGAATGAGGATTGAGGATTGAGCATTGGGGATTGAGGATTGAAGATTGATGGTAGAGTATTCAGGACTGAGGATTGAGGATTGAAGGTTGAGTATTCAGGATTCAGAATTGAGGTTTGTGGACTGAGGATTGAGGGTTGAAGATCGAGTATTGAGGATTGAATATTGAGGAATGAGGATTGAGGATTGAGGATCGAGGATGAGGTCTGAGGGCTGAGGATTGAGGTTTGTGGACGGAGGACTGAGGATTGGGGATTGAGGATTGAGGATGAGGGCTGAGGGTTGAGGATTGTGGTTTGAGGACTGAGGACTGAGGATTGAGGATTGAGAATTGAGGATTGAGGATTGAGTATTGATGATTGAGGATTGGGTATTCAGGATTGAAGAATGAGGATTGAGGATTGAGGATTGAGGATTCAGGATTGAATATTGAGTATTGAGGATTGAAGTCTGACGATTGAGGATTGAGGATTGAGGATTGGGGATTGAAGATTGATTATTGAGGTTTGAAAATTGAGGATTGAGGATTGAGGGTTGAGGATTGAGGATTGAGGATTGAAGTTTGAGGATTGGGGACGGAGTGTTGAGGGTTGAGTGATGCGAATTGATGTTTGTGAATAGAGATTTGAAGATTGCAGTTTGAGTATTGAGTATTGAAAACTGTGAATTGAGGATATTCTATTGACGATTGAGAATTGACAACTGATTGTTGAGGACTGAGGGCTGAAGATTGAGGATTCACGATTGAGGATTCAGAATTTAGGTTTGAGGACAGGGGATTGAGGATTGAAGATTGAGTATTGAGGATGGAAGATTGAGGATTAAGGATTGAGGATTGAGGATTGAGTATTGAAGATTGAGGATTGATGACTGAGGATTGAGGATTGAGGGTTGTGGATTGAGGATTGAGGATTGGAGATTGAGTATTGAGGATTGAAGATTGAAGATTGAGGATTGAGGGTTGAAGATTGAGGACTGAGTGTTGAGAGTTGAGTGATGAGGATTGGGTATTGAGGATTGAAGATTGAGGAATGAGGATTGAGGATTGAGGATTGAGGGTTGGGGACTGAGTGTTGAGGGTTGAGTGATGAGAATTGATGTTTGTGGGTAGAGATTTGAAGATTGCAGATTGAGTATTGAGTATTGAAAACTGTGAATTGAGGATATTCTATTGAGGATTGGGGATTGACAACTGATTGTTGAGTACTGAGGGCTGAAGATTGAGGATTCAGGATTGAGGATTAGGGATTGAGGTTTGAGGGCTGAGGATTGAGGATTGAGAATTGAGGATTGAGGATTGAGGATTGAGGATTGAGGATTGAAGATTGTGTTTTGGGTATTGAGGATTGAACATTGAGTATTGAGGATTAAGGATTGAGGATAGAAGATTGAATATTGATGATTGAAGATTGAGTATTGAGGGTTGAGGGTTGTGGATTGAGGACGAGGACTGAGTGTTGATTATTGATGTTTGAGGTCTGAGGATTGATGGTTGAGTATTGAGAATTGATGGTTGAGGGTTGTGTGTTGAATATTGAGGATTGAGGATTGAAGATTGAGGATTGAAGATTGAGGATTGAAGATTGTGTATTTATGATTGAAGATTGAGGATTGAGGATTGAGGGTTGTTGATTGAGGACGAGGACTGAGGGTTGAGTATTGATGTTTGAAGTCTGAGGATTGAGGATTGAGGATTGAGAATTGAGGATTGAGGATTGAGGATTGAAGATTGAGGATTCGGTATTGAGGATTGAAGAATGAGGATTGAGGATTGAGGAGTGAGGATTGAGGATTGCAGATTGAGTATTGAGGATTGTAGATTGAGGATTGATGATTGAGGATTGAAGATTGAGGATTGAGGATTGAGGATTGAGGATTGAGGATTGAAGACTGAGTATTGAGGATTGAAAATTAAGATTGAGGATTGAGGAATGAGGATTGAGGATTGAGGATTGAGGATTGAGGATTGAGGATTGAGTATTGAAGATTGAGGATTGATGACAGAGGATTGAGGACTGATTGTTGAGGACTGAGGGATGAATATTGAGGATTCAGGACTGAGGACTCAAAATTGAGGTTTGAGGACAGAGGATTGAGGATTGAAGGTTGAGTATTGGGCATTGAAGATTCAGGATAGAGGATTGAGGATTGAGGATTGACGATGAGGTCTGAGGGCTGAGGATTGAGGTTTGAGGACTGAGGACTGAAGATTGAAGATTGAGGATTGAGTATTGAGGATTGAGGATTGAGGATTGAGGATTGAAGATTGAGTATTGAGGATTGAAGATTAATATTGAGGATTGAGTATTGAGGATTGAGGATTGTGGATTGAGGATTGAGGATTGAGTATTGAGGATTGAAGATTAAGATTGAGGATTGAGGATTGAGGATTGACGATTGAAGATTGATGGTTGTGGACTGAGTATTGAGGGTTGAGTGATGAGAATTGATGTTTGTGTATAGAGATCTGAAGATTGCAGATTGAGTATTGAGTATTGAAAACTGTGAATTGAGGACGTTCTATTGAGGATTGAGGATTGACAACTGATTGTTGAGGACTCAGGGCTGAAGATTGAGGATTCAGGATTGAGGATTCAGGATTGAGGTTTGAGGACTGAGGATTGAAGATTGAGGATTCGTTATTGAGGATTGAAGATTGAGGATTGAGGATTGAGGACTGAGGATTGAGGATTGCAGATTGAGTATTGAGGATTGTAGATTGAGGACTGAGGATTGAGGATTGAAGATTGAGGATTGAGTGTTGAGGATTGAGGATTGAGAATTGAGGATTGAAGATTGAGTATTGAGGATTGAAGATTAAGATTGAGGATTGAGGATTGAGGATTGAGGATTGAGCATTGAGGATTGAAGATTGAGTATTGAGGATTGAGGATTGAGGATTGAGGATTGAAGATTGAGTATTGAGGATTGAAGATTCAGATTGAGGGTTGAGGATTGAGGATTGAGGATTGAAGATTGAGGATTGGGGACTGTGCATTGAGGGTTGAGTGATGAGAATTGATGTTTGTGGAAAGAGATCTGAAGGTTGCAGGTTGAGTATTGAGTATTGAAAACTGTGAATTGAGGACATTCTATTGAGGATTGAGGATTGACAACTGATTGTGTAGGACTCAGAGCTGAAGATTGAGGATTCATGATTGAGGATTCAGGATTGAGGTTTGAGGACTGAGGATTGGAGATTGAGGATTCGGTATTGAGGACTGGAGAATGAGGATTGAGGATTGAGGACTGAGGATTGAGGATTGCAGGTTGAGTATTGAGGATTGTAGATTGAGGATTGAGGATTGAGGGTTGAAGATTGAGTATTGAGGATTGAGCATTGAGGATTGAGGATTGAAGATTGAGTATTGAGGATTGAAGATTAAGATTGAGGATTGAGGATTGAGGATTGAGGATTGAAGATTGAGGATTGGGGACTGCGTATTGAGGGCTGAGTAATGAGAATTGATGTTTGTGGATAGAGATCTGAAGTTTGCTGATTGAGTATTGAGTATTGAAAGCTGTGAATTGAGGACATTCTATTGAGGATTGAGGATTGACAACTGATTGCGTAGGACTCAGGGCTGAAGCTTGAGGATTCATGATTGAAACATTCAGGATTGAGGTTTGAGGACTGAGGATTGAGGAGTGAGGATTGAGGATAGAGGATTGTGGATTGAAGACTGAGGATTGGGTATTGAGTATTGAAGATTGAGGATTGAGGATTGAGGATTGAGGATTGAGGATTGAGGATTGAGGATTGAGCATTGAGGATTGAAAATTGAGGATTGAGGATTGAAGATTGAGTATTGAGGATTGAGGATTGAAGATTGAGGATTCGGTATTGAGGATTGAAGATTGAGGATTGAGGATTGAGGACTGAGGATTGAGGATTGCAGATTGAGTATTGAGGATTGTAGATTGAGGACTGAGGATTGAGGATTGAAGATTGAGGATTGAGTGTTGAGGATTGAGGATTGAGGATTGAGGATTGAAGATTGAGTATTGGGTATTGAGTATTGAAGATTGAGGACTGAGGATTGAGGATTGAGGATTGAGGATTGAGGATTGAGGATTGAGCATTGAGGATTGAAAATTGAGGATTGAGGATTGAAGATTGAGCATTGAGGATTGAGGATTGAAGATTGAGGATTCGGTATTGAAGATTGAAGAATGAGGATTGAGGATTCAGGATTGAGGATTGAAGATTGAGTATTGAGGATTGAAGATTGAGGATTGAGGATTGAGGATTGGGGACTGAGTGTTGAGGGTTGAGTGATGAGAATTGATGTTTGTGTATAGAGATCTGAAGATTGCAGATTGAGTATTGAGTATTGAAACCTGTGAATTGAGGATATTCTATTGAGGATTGAGGATTGAGAACTGATTGTTGAGGACTCAGGGCTGAAGATTGAGGATTCAGGATTGAGGATTCAGGATTGAGGTATGATGAGTGAGGATTGAGGATTGAGGATTGAGGATTGAGGATTGAGGATTGAAGACTGAGTATTGAGGATTGAAGATTAAGATTGAGGATTGAGGAATGAGGATTGAGGATTGAGGATTGAGGATTGAGGATTGAGGATTGAGTATTGAATATTGAGGATTGATGACAGAGGATTGAGGACTGATTGTTGAGGACTGAGGGATGAATATTGAGGATTCAGGACTGAGGACTCAAAATTGAGGTTTGAGGTAAGAGGATTGAGGATTGAAGGTTGAGTATTGGGCATTGAAGATTGAGGATAGAGGATTGAGGATTGAGGATTGACGATGAGGTCTGAGGGCTGAGGATTGAGGTTTGAGGACTGAGGACTGAGGATTGAGGATTGAGAATTGAGAATTGAGGACTGAGGATTGAAGATTGAGGATTGGGTATTGAGGATTGATTAATGAGGGTCAAGGATTGAGGATTGAGGATTGAGGAATGAAGATTGAGTATTGAGGATTGAAGATTGACGATTGAGGTTTGTGGATTGAGGATTGAGGATTGAGGATTGAGAATTGAGGATTGAGTATTGAGGATTGAAGATCCAGGATTGAGGATTGAGGATAGAGGATTGAGGATTGAGTATTAAGGATTGAGGGTTGAAGATTGAGGATTCGGTATTGAGGATTGAAGAATGAGGATTGAGGATTGAGGACTGAGGATTGAGGATTGGGGACTGAGTATTGAGGGTTGAGTGATGAGAATTGATGTTTGTGTATAGAGATCTGAAGATTGCAGATTGAGTATTGAGTATTGAAAACTGTGAATTGAGGACGTTCTATTGAGGATTGAGGATTGCAGATTGAGTATTGAGGATTGTAGATTGAGGATAGAGGATTGAGGATTGAAGATTGAGGATTGAGGATTGAGGATTGAGGATTGAGGATTGAAGATTGAGTATTGAGGATTGAAGATTAAGATTGAGGATTGAGGATTGAGGATTGAGGATTGAAGATTGAGGATTGGGGACTGCGTATTGAGGGTTGAGTGATGAGAATTGATGTTTATGGATAGAGATCTGAAGTTTGCAGATTGAGTATTGAGTATTGAAAGCTGTGAATTGAGGACATTCTATTGAGGATTGAGGATTGACAACTGATTGCGTAGGACTCAGGGCTGAAGATTGAGGATTCATGATTGAAAGATTCAGGATTGAGGTTTGAGGACTGAGGATTGAGGAGTGAGGATTGAGGATTGAGGATTGTGGATTGGAGACTGAGGATTGGGTATTGAGTATTGAAGATTGAGGATTGAGGATTGAGGATTGAGGATTGAGGATTGAGGATTGAGGATTGAGCATTGAGGATTGAAAATTGAGGATTGAGGATTGAAGATTGAGTATTGAGGGTTGAGGATTGAAGATTGAGGATTCGTTATTGAGGATTGAAGATTGAGGATTGAGGATTGAGGACTGAGGATTGAGGATTGCAGATTGAGTATTGAGGATTGTAGATTGAGGACTGAGGATTGAGGATTGAAGATTGAGGATTGAGTGTTGAGGATTGAGGATTGAGAATTGAGGATTGAAGATTGAGTATTGAGGATTGAAGATTAAGATTGAGGATTGAGGATTGAGGATTGAGGATTGAGCATTGAGGATTGAAGATTGAGTATTGAGGATTGAGGATTGAGGATTGAGGATTGAAGATTGAGTATTGAGGATTGAAGATTCAGATTGAGGGTTGAGGATTGAGGATTGAGGATTGAAGATTGAGGATTGGGGACTGTGCATTGAGGGTTGAGTGATGAGAATTGATGTTTGTGGAAAGAGATCTGAAGGTTGCAGGTTGAGTATTGAGTATTGAAAACTGTGAATTGAGGACATTCTATTGAGGATTGAGGATTGACAACTGATTGTGTAGGACTCAGAGCTGAAGATTGAGGATTAATGATTGAGGATTCAGGATTGAGGTTTGAGGACTGAGGATTGGAGATTGAGGATTCGGTATTGAGGACTGGAGAATGAGGATTGAGGATTGAGGACTGAGGATTGAGGATTGCAGATTGAGTATTGAGGATTGTAGATTGAGGATTGAGGATTGAGGATTGAAGATTGAGGATTGAGGATTGAGGATTGAGGATTGAGGATTGAAGATTGAGTATTGAGGACTGAAGATTAAGATTGAGGATTGAGGATTGAGGATTGAGGATTCAAGATTGAGGATTGGGGACTGAGTATTGAAGGTTGAGTGATGAGAACTGATGTTTGTGGATAGAGATCTGAAGATTGCAGATTGAGTATTGAGTATCGAAAACTGTGAATTGAGGACATTCTATTGAGGATTGAGGATTGACAACTGATTGTGTAGGACTCAGAGCTGAAGATTGAGGATACATGATTGAGGATTCAGGATTGAGGTTTGAGGACTGAGGATTGAGGATTGAGGATTCAGGATTGAGGATTGAAGATTGAGTATTGAGGATTGAAGATTGAGGATTGAGTATTGAGGATTGAGGATTGAGTGTTGAGGATTGAGGATTGAAGATTGAGTATTGAGGATTGAAGATTGAGGATTGAGGATTGAGGATTGAGGTTTGAGGATTGAAGATTGAGGATTGGGGACTGAGTATTGAGGGTTGAGTGATGAGAATTGATGTTTGTGTATAGAGATCTGAAGATTGCAGATTGAGTATTGAGTATTGAAACCTGTGAATTGAGGATATTCTATTGAGGATTTAGGATTGACAACTGATTGTTGAGGACTCAGGGCTGAAGATTGAGGATTCAGGATTGAGGATTCAGGATTGAGGTATGATGACTGAGGATTGAGGATTGAGGATTGAGGATTGAGGATTGAAGACTGAGGATTGGGTATTGAGGATTGAACGTAGAGGATTGAGGGTTGAGGATTGAGGATTGAGGATTGAGGATTGTGGATTAAAGATTGAATATTACTGATTGATGATTGAGGATTGAGGATTGAGGGTTGTGGATTGAGGACGAGGACTGTGGGTTGAGTATTGATGTCTGAAGTCTGAGGATTGAGGATTGAGGATTGAGAATTGAGGATTGAGGATTGAGGATTGAAGATTGAGGATTCGGTATTGAGGATTGAAGAATGAGGATTGAGGATTGAGGACTGAGGATTGAGGATTGCAGATTGAGTATTGAGGATTGTAGATTGAGGATTGAGGATTGAGGGTTGAAGATTGAGTATTGAGGATTGAGCATTGAGGATTGAGGATTGAAGATTGAGTATTGAGGATTGAAGATTAAGATTGAGGATTGAGGATTGAGGATTGAGGATTGAAGATTGAGGATTGGGGACTGCGTATTGAGGGCTGAGTAATGAGAATTGATGTTTGTGGATAGAGATCTGAAGTTTGCAGATTGAGTATTGAGTATTGAAAGCTGTGAATTGAGGACATTCTATTGAGGATTGAGGATTGACAACTGATTGCGTAGGACTCAGGGCTGAAGCTTGAGGATTCATGATTGAAACATTCAGGATTGAGGTTTGAGGACTGAGGATTGAGGAGTGAGGATTGAGGATTGAGGATTGTGGATTGAAGACTGAGGATTGGGTATTGAGTATTGAAGATTGAGGATTGAGGATTGAGGATTGAGGATTGAGGATTGAGGATTGAGGATTGAGCATTGAGGATTGAAAATTGAGGATTGAGGATTGAAGATTGAGTATTGAGGATTGAGGATTGAAGATTGAGGATTCGGTATTGAGGATTGAAGATTGAGGATTGAGGATTGAGGACTGAGGATTGAGGATTGCAGATTGAGTATTGAGGATTGTAGATTGAGGACTGAGGATTGAGGATTGAAGATTGAGGATTGAGTGTTGAGGATTGAGGATTGAGGATTGAGGATTGAAGATTGAGTATTGGGTATTGAGTATTGAAGATTGAGGACTGAGGATTGAGGATTGAGGATTGAGGATTGAGGATTGAGGATTGAGCATTGAGGATTGAAAATTGAGGATTGAGGATTCAAGATTGAGCATTGAGGATTGAGGATTGAAGATTGAGGATTCGGTATTGAAGATTGAAGAATGAGGATTGAGGATTCAGGATTGAGGATTGAAGATTGAGTATTGAGGATTGAAGATTGAGGATTGAGGATTGAGGATTGAGGATTGAGGATTGAAGATTGAGTATTGAGGACTGAAAATTAAGATTGAGGATTGAGGATTGAGGATTGAGTATTGAAGATTGAGGATTTGGGCCTGAGGATTGAAGATTGAGGATTGAGGATTGAGGGTTGAGGGTTGAGGATTGAGGATTGAGGATTGAGGATTGAGGATAGGGAATTGAGGATTAAAGAATGTGGACTGAGGATTGAGGATTGAGGATTGAAGATTGAAGATTGAGTATTGAGGAGTGAAGATTGACGATTGAGGATTGAGCATTGAGGATTGAGTGTTGAGGATTCAGGATTGAGGATTGAAGATTGAGTATTGAGGATTGAAGATTGAGGATTGAGGATTGAGGATTGAGGATTGAGGATTGAGGATTGAAGATTGAGTATTGAGGATTGAAGATTAAGATTGAGGATTGAGGATTGAGGATTGAGGATTGAACATTGAGGATTGGGGACTGAGTATTGAGGGTTGAGTGATGAGAATTTATGTTTGTGTATAGAGATCTGAAGATTGCAGATTGAGTATTGAGTATTGAAACCTGTGAATTGAGGATATTCTATTGAGGATTGAGGATTGAAAACTGATTGTTGATGACTCAGGGCTGAAGATTGAGGATTCAGGATTGAGGATTCAGGATTGAGGTTTGATGACTGAGGATTGAGGATTGAGGATTGAGGATTGAGAATTGAGGATTGAAGACTGAGGATTGGGTATTGAGGATTGAACGTAGAGGATAGAGGGTTGAGGATTGAGGATTGAGGATTGAGGATTGTGGATTGAAGATTGAATATTAATGATTGAAGATTGAGGATTGAGGATTGAGGGTTGTGGATTGAGGACGAGGTCTGTGGGTTGAGTATTGATGTCTGAAGTCTGAGGATTGACGATTGAGGATTGAGAATTGAGGATTGAGGATTGAGGATTGAAGATTGAGGATTCGGTATTGAGGATTGAAGAATGAGGATTGAGGATTGAGGACTGAGGAATGAGGATTGCAGATTGAGTATTGAGGATTGTAGATTGAGGATTGAGGATTGAGGATTGAAGATTGAGTATTGAGGATTGAGCATTGAGGATTGAGGATTGAAGATTGAGTAATGAGGATTGAAGATTAAGATTGAGGATTGAGGATTGAGGATTGAGGATTGAAGATAGAGGATTGGGGACTGAGTATTGAGGGTTGAGTGATGAGAATTGATGTTTGTGGATGGAGATCTGAAGATTGCAGATTGAGTATTGAGTATTGAAAACTGTGAATTGAGGACATTCTATTGAGGATTGAGGATTGACAACTGATTGTGTAGGACCAAGGGCTGAAGATTGAGGATACATGATTGAAGATTCAGGATTGAGATTTGAGGACTGAGGATTAGGGATTGAGAATTGAGGATTGAGGATTGAGGATTGGAGACTGAGGATTGGGTATTGACGATTGAAGATTGAGGATTGAGGATTGAGGATTGAGTGTTGAGAATTGATGTTTGAGGATTGAGATTTGATTATTGAATATTGCGGATTGAGTATTGAACCATGAGAATTCAGGATATTCTATTGAGTATTGATAACTGAGGATTGATGGTTGAGTATTGAGGATTGATGGTTGAGGGTTGTGCGTTGAATATTGAGGATTGAGGATTGAGGATTGAGGATTGAGGATTGAGGATTGAAGATTGAGGATTGGGGACTGAGTGTTGAGGGTTGAGTGATGAGAATTGATGTTTGTGTATAGAGATCTGAAGATTGCAGATTGAGTATTGAGTATTGAAACCTGTGAATTGAGGATATTCTATTGAGGATTGAGGATTGAGAACTGATTGTTGAGGACTCAGGGCTGAAGATTGAGGATTCAGGATTGAGGATTCAGGATTGAGGTATGATGAGTGAGGATTGAGGATTGAGGATTGAGGATTGAGGATTGAGGATTGAAGACTGAGGATTGGGTATTGAGGATTGAACGTAGAGGCTTGAGGGTTGAGGATTGAGGATTGAGGATTGAGGATTGTGGATTGAAGATTGAATATTAATGATTGAAGATTGAGGATTGAGGATTGAGGGTTGTGGATTGAGGACGAGGACTGTGGGTTGAGTATTGATGTCTGAAGTCTGAGGATTGAGGATTGAGGATTGAGAATTGAGGATTGAGGATTGAGGATTGAAGATTGAGGATTGGGTATTGAGGATTGAAGAATGAGGATTGATTATTGAGGACTGAGGATTGAGGATTGAAGATTGAGTATTGAGGATTAAAGTTTGAGGATTGAGGATTGAGTATACAAGATTGAGTATTTGGCACTGAGGGTTGAAGATTGAGGATTGACTATTGAGGATTTAGGATTGAGGATTGAGGATTGAGGATTGAAGATTGAGGATAGGGTATTGAGGATTGAAAATTGAGGATTGAGGATTGAAATTGAGTATTGAGGAATGAGGATTGAAGATTGAGGATTCGGTATTGAGGATTGAAGAGTGAGGATTGAGGATTCAGGATTGAGGATTGAAGATTGAGTATTGAGGATTGAATATTAAGATTGAGGATTGAGGATTGAGGATTGAGGATTGAAGATTGAGGATTGAGGATTGAGGATTGAGGATTGAGGATTAAGGATTGAGGATTGGGGATTGAGGATCTAGTATTGGAGATTGATTATTGAGGATTGAATATTGAGGATTGAGGATTGAGGATTGAGGATTGAGAATTGAGAATTGAGAATTGAGGATGAGGACTGAGGGTTGAGGATTGAGGTTTGAGGAACGAGGATTGAGGATTGAAGATTGAGGAGTGAGGATTCACGACTGAGAGTTGAAGATTGAGGATTGGGTATTCAGGATTGAAGAATGAGGATTGACGATTGAGGATTGAGGATTCAGGTTTGAACATTGAGTACTGAGTGTTGAGGGTTGCGTGATGAGAATTGATGTTTGTGGATAGAGATTTGAAGATTGCAGTTTGAGTATTGAGTATTGAAAACTGTGAATTGAGGATATTCTATTGAGGATTGAGGATTGACAACTGATTGTTGAGGACTGAGGGCAGAAGATTGAGGATTCAGGATTGAGGATTCAGAACTGATGTTTGAGGACAGGGGATTGAGGATTGAAGATTGAGTATTGAGGATGGAAGATTGAGGATTTAGGATTGAGGATTGAGGATTGAGGATGAGGGCTGAGGGTTGAGGATTGAGGTTTGGGGGCTGAGGACTCAGGATTGAGGATTGAGAATTGAGGGTTGAGGATTGAGGATTGAATATTGAGTATTGAGGATTGAAGATTGTGGATTGAGTATTGTGGATTGAGGATTGAAGAATGAGGATTGAGGATTGAGGATTGAAGATTGATTATTGAGGTTTGAAAATTGAGGATTGAGGATTGAGGGTTGAGGATTGAGGATTGAGGATTGAAGATTGAGGATTGGGGACGGAGTGTAGAGGGTTGAGTGATGAGAATTGATGTTTGTGAATAGAGATTTGAAGATTGCAGAATGAGTACTGAGTATTGAAAACTGTGAATTGATGATATTCTATTGAGGATTGAGGATTGACAACTGATTGTTGAGGACTGAGTGCTGAAGATTGAGGATTCACGGTTGAGGATTCAGGATTGAGGTTGGAGGACTGAGGATTGAGGATTGAGGATTGAGGATTGATGATTGAGGATTGAGGATTGAGAATTGAGGATTGACGATTGAAGATTGAGTGTTGAGGATTGAAGATTGAGGATTGAGGATTGAGGATTGAAGAGAGAGTACTGAGCGTTGAGGGTTGAGTATTGAGTATTGATGTTTGAGGATTGAGATTTGATTATTGAATATTGCGGTTTGAGTATTGAACCATGAGAATTCAGGATATTCTATTGAGTATTGAGAACTGAGGATTGATGGTTGAGTATTGAGGATTGATGGTTGAGAGTTGTGCGTTGAATATTGAGGATTGAGGATTGAGGATTGAGGATTGAGGATTGAGGATTGAAGATTGAGTATTGATGATTGAAGATTGAGGATGGAGGATTGAGGGTTGAGGTTTGAGGACGAGGACTGACGGTTGAGGTTTGGTGTTTGAGGATTGAGGATTGAGGATTGAGAACTGAGGATTGAGGATTGAGAATTGAGAATTGAGAATTGAGGATGAGGACTGAGGGTTGAGGATTGAGGTTTGAGGAACGAGGATTGAGGATTGAGGATTGAGGAGTGAGGATTCACGATTGAGGATTGAAGATTGAGGATTGGGGACGGAGTTTTGAGGGTTGAGTGATGAGAATTGATGTTTGTGAATAGAGATTTGAAGATTGCAGTTTGAGTATTGAGTATTGAAAGCTGTGAATTGAGGATATTCTATTGAGGATTGAGGATTGACAACTGATTGTTGAGGACTGAGGGCTGAAGAATGAGGATTCAGGATTGAGGATTCAGAATTGAGGTTTGAGGACAGGGGATTGAGGATTGAAGATTGAGTATTGAGGATGGAAGATTGAGGATTTAGGATTGAGGATTGAGGATTGAGGATGAGGGCTGAGGGTTGAGGATGCAGGTTTGAGGACTGAGGGCTGAGGATTGAGGATTGAGGATTCAGCATTAAGGTTTGAGGACTGAGGATTGAGGATTGAGGATTGAATATCGAGGATTGAATGTTGAGGATTGAGGATAGAGGATTGAGGATTGAGGATGAGGGCTGACGGTTGAGGATTGAGGTTTGAGGACTGAGGACTGAGGATTGAGGATTGAGAATTGAGGATTGAGGATTGAGGATTGAAGATTGAGGATTGCGTATTGAGGATTGAAGAATGAGGATTGTGGATTGAGGATTGAGGATTGAGGATTGAAGATTGAGTATTGAGGATTGAAGATTGAGGATTGAGTATTGAGGATTGAGGATTGAGGATTGAAGATTGAGGTTTGGGGACTGAGTGTTGAGGGTTGAGTGATGAGAATTAATGTTTGTGGATAGAGATTTGAAGATTGCAGATTGAGTATCGAGTATTGAAAACTGTGAATTGAGGATATTCTATTGAGGATTGAGGATTGACAATTGATTGTCGAGTACTGAGGGCTGAAGATTGAGGATTCAGAATTGAGGATTCAGAATTGAGGTTTGAGGACTGACGATTGAGGATTGAAGATTGAGTATTGAGGATTGAAGATTGAGGATTGAGGATGGAGGATTGAAGAGAGAGCACTGAGTGTTGAGGATTGAGTGTTGAGGATTGATGTTTGAGGGTTGAGGTCAGATTATTGATTTTTGTGGATTGAGCATTGAACGATGAGAATTCAGGGTATTCTATTGAGTATTGAGAATTGAGGATTGATGGTTGAGTATTGAGGATTGATGGTTGAGGGTTATGTGTTGAATATTGAGGATTGAGAATTGAGGATTGAGGATTGAGGATTGAGGATTGAGGATTGAAGATTGAGTATTGAGGATTGAACGATGAGGATTGAGGATTGAGGATTGAGGATTGAAGATTGAGGATTGGGGATTGAGGATTGGCGATCGAGGATTGAGTATTGACGATTGAGAATTGAGGATTGAGGATTGAAGATTGAGTATTGAGGATTAAAGATTGAGGATTGAGGATTGAGGATTGAGGATTGAGGACTGAGGATTGAGGATTGAGGATTGAGCATTGAGGATTGAAGATTGAGGATTGGTGATTGAGGATTGAGTATTGAGGATTGAATATTGAGTATTGAGGATTGAAGGTTGATGATTGAGGATTGAGGATTGTGGATTGAGGATAGAGGGTTGAGGATTGAAGGTTGAGTATTGAGAATTGAACATTGAGTATTGATGATTGAGGATTGAGGATTGAGGATTGAAGATTGAGGATTGGGGATTGAGGATTGGCGATTGAGGATTGAGGACTGAGGATTGAGAATTGAGGATTGAGGATTGAAGATTGAGTATTGAGGATAGAAGATTGAGGATTGAGGATTGAGGACTGAAGATTGAGGACTGAGTGTTGAGTGCTGAGTGATGCGAAATGATGTTTGTAGACTGAGATTTGAAGATTGAAGATTGGGGATTGAGTATTGAAAACTGAGAATTGAGGATATTCTAATGAGGACTGAGGATTGAAAATTGATTGTTGAGGACTGTGGGCTGAAGATTGACGATTCAGGATTGAGGATTCGGGATTGAGGTTTGAGGACGAGGTCTGACGGTTGAGGATTGAGGTTTGAGGATTGAGGATTGAGGACTGATGACTGAGGATTGAGGATTGAGGATTGAGCATTGAGGATTGAAGATTGAGGACTGGGGATTGAGGATTGAAGATTGAGGATTAAGGATTGAGGATTGGGGATTGAGGATCTAGGATTGGAGATTGATTATTGAGTATTGAAGATTGAGGACTGAGGGTTGAGGATTGAGGTTTGAGGAATGAGGATTGAGGATTGAAGATTGAGTATTGAGGATTGAGGATTGAGGATTGAGGACTGAGTATTGAAGATTGAGGATTGATGATTGAGGAGTGAGGACTGAGGATTGAGGATTGAGGATTGAGGATTGAGGATTGAGGATTGAAAATTGTGTATTGAGGATTGAAGGTTGAGGATTGAGGAATAAGGATTGAGGATTGAGGATTGAGGAGTGAGGACTGAGGATTGAGGATTGAGGATTGAGGATTGAGGATTGAGGATTGAAAATTGTGTATTGAGGATTGAAGGTTGAGGATTGAGGAATAAGGATTGAGGATTGAGGATGAGGGCTGAGGGTTTAGGATTGAGGTTTGAGGACTGAGGACTGAGGATTGAGGATTGAGAATTGAGGATTGAGGATTGTGGATTAAATATTGAGGATTGGGTATTGAGGATTGAAGAATGAGGATTGGGGATTGAGGATTGAGGATTGAGGATTGAAGATTGAGTATTGAGTATTGGTGGTTGAGGGTTGTGTGTTGAATATTGAGGATTGAGAATTGAGGATTGAGTATTGAGAATTGAGGATTGATGATTGAGTATTGATGATTGAAGATTGAGGATTGAGGATTGAGGATTGAGGATTGAGGATTGAAGATTGAGGATTGGGATCTGAGTGTTGAGGGTTGTGTAATGAGAATTGATGTTTGTGGTTAGATATTTGATGATTGCAGATTGAGCATTGAGTATTGAAAACTGTGAATTGGTGATATTCTATTGAGGATTGAGAATTCACAACTGATTGTTGAGGACTGAGTGCTGAAGATTGAGGATTCAGGATTGAGAATTCAGAATTGAGGATTGTGGACTGAGGACTAAGGATTGAAGATTGAGTATTGAGGATTGAAGATTGAGGATTAAGGATTGAGGATTGGGGATTGAGTATCTAGGATTGAAAATTGATTATTGAGGATTGAAGATTGAGGATTGAGGATTGAGGATTGAGAATTGAGAATTGAGGATAAGGACTGAGGGTTGAGGATTGAGGTTTGAGGAATGAGGATTGAGTATTGAGGATTGAGGATTGAAGATTGAGTATTGATGATTGAAGATTGAGGATTGAGGATTGAGGGTTGAGGATTGAGGACGAGGACTGACAGTTGAGGATTGTGGTTTGAGGATTGATGGTTGAGGATTGAGAATTGTGGATGGGGACTGAGGTTTGAGGATTGATGACTGAGGATTGGGGATTGAGGATTGATGATTGCGGATTGAGGATTGAAGATTGAGTAATGAGGATTGAATGTTGAGGATTGAGGATTGAGTATTGAGGATTGAAGATTGAGTATTGAGGACTGAAGATTGAGGATTGAGGAATGAGGATTGAGGATTGAGGATTGAGGATTGAAGATTGAGTATTGATGATTGAAGATTGAGGATTGAGGATTGAGGGTTGAGGATTGAGGACGAGGACTGACAGTTGAGGATTGTGGTTTGAGGATTGAGGGTTGAGGATTGAGAATTGTGGATGGGGACTGAGGTTTGAGGATTGATGACTGAGGATTGGGGATTGAGGATTGATGACTGAGGATTGCGGATTGCGGATTGACGATTGAGGATTGGGGATTGAGGGTTGAAGGTTGGGTGTTGAGGATTGAAGGTTGAGGATTGACGATTGAGGATTGAGGATTGAGGATGATGGCTGAGGTTTGAGGTTTGAGGTTTTAGTATTGAATCCTGAGAATTCAGGATGTTCTATTGAGTATTGAGAATTGAGGATTGATGGTTTAGTATTGAGGATTCAGGATTGAGGATTGAGGATTGAGTATTGAAGATTGAGGATTGATGATTGAGGATTTAGGATTGAGGATTGAGGATTGAGGATTGAGGATTGAAAATTGTGTATTGAGGATTGAAAGTTGAGGACTGAGGAATAAGGATTGAGGATTGAGGATGAGGGCTGAGGGTTTAGGAATGAGGTTTGAGGACTGAGGACTGAGGATTGAGGATTGAGAATTGAGGATTGAGGATTGAGGATTAAAGATTGAGGATTGGGTATTGAGGATTGAAGAATGAGGATTGAGGATTGAGGATTGAGGATTGAGGATTGAAGATTGAGTATTGAGGATTGAGGATTGAGGATTGAGGATTGAGGATTGAGGATTGAGGGTTGAGGATTGAGGATTGAAGATTGACTATTGAGGATTGAAGATTGAGGATTGAGTATTGAGGATTGAGGATTGAGGATTGAAGATTGAGGTTTGGGGACTGAGTGTTGAGGGTTGAGTGATGAGAATTAATGTTTGTGGATAGAGATTTGAAGATTGCAGATTGAGTATCGAGTATTGAAAACTGTGAATTGAGGATATTCTATTGAGGATTGAGGATTGACAATTGATTGTCGAGTACTGAGGGCTGAAGATTGAGGATTCAGAATTGAGGATTCAGAATTGAGGTTTGAGGACTGACGATTGAGGATTGAAGATTGAGTATTGAGGATTGAAGATTGAGGATTGAGGATGGAGGATTGAAGAGAGAGCACTGAGTGTTGAGGATTGAGTGTTGAGGATTGATGTTTGAGGGTTGAGGTCAGATTATTGATTTTTGTGGATTGAGCATTGAACGATGAGAATTCAGGGTATTCTATTGAGTATTGAGAATTGAGGATTGATGGTTGAGTATTGAGGATTGATGGTTGAGGGTTATGTGTTGAATATTGAGGATTGAGAATTGAGGATTGAGGATTGAGGATTGAGGATTGAGGATTGAAGATTGAGTATTGAGGATTGAACGATGAGGATTGAGGATTGAGGATTGAGGATTGAAGATTGAGGATTGGGGATTGAGGATTGGCGATCGAGGATTGAGTATTGACGATTGAGAATTGAGGATTGAGGATTGAAGATTGAGTATTGAGGATTAAAGATTGAGGATTGAGGATTGAGGATTGAGGATTGAGGACTGAGGATTGAGGATTGAGGATTGAGCATTGAGGATTGAAGATTGAGGATTGGTGATTGAGGATTGAGTATTGAGGATTGAATATTGAGTATTGAGGATTGAAGGTTGATGATTGAGGATTGAGGATTGTGGATTGAGGATAGAGGGTTGAGGATTGAAGGTTGAGTATTGAGAATTGAACATTGAGTATTGATGATTGAGGATTGAGGATTGAGGATTGAAGATTGAGGATTGGGGATTGAGGATTGGCGATTGAGGATTGAGGACTGAGGATTGAGAATTGAGGATTGAGGATTGAAGATTGAGTATTGAGGATAGAAGATTGAGGATTGAGGATTGAGGACTGAAGATTGAGGACTGAGTGTTGAGTGCTGAGTGATGCGAAATGATGTTTGTAGACTGAGATTTGAAGATTGAAGATTGGGGATTGAGTATTGAAAACTGAGAATTGAGGATATTCTAATGAGGACTGAGGATTGAAAATTGATTGTTGAGGACTGTGGGCTGAAGATTGACGATTCAGGATTGAGGATTCGGGATTGAGGTTTGAGGACGAGGTCTGACGGTTGAGGATTGAGGTTTGAGGATTGAGGATTGAGGACTGATGACTGAGGATTGAGGATTGAGGATTGAGCATTGAGGATTGAAGATTGAGGACTGGGGATTGAGGATTGAAGATTGAGGATTAAGGATTGAGGATTGGGGATTGAGGATCTAGGATTGGAGATTGATTATTGAGTATTGAAGATTGAGGACTGAGGGTTGAGGATTGAGGTTTGAGGAATGAGGATTGAGGATTGAAGATTGAGTATTGAGGATTGAGGATTGAGGATTGAGGACTGAGTATTGAAGATTGAGGATTGATGATTGAGGAGTGAGGACTGAGGATTGAGGATTGAGGATTGAGGATTGAGGATTGAGGATTGAAAATTGTGTATTGAGGATTGAAGGTTGAGGATTGAGGAATAAGGATTGAGGATTGAGGATTGAGGAGTGAGGACTGAGGATTGAGGATTGAGGATTGAGGATTGAGGATTGAGGATTGAAAATTGTGTATTGAGGATTGAAGGTTGAGGATTGAGGAATAAGGATTGAGGATTGAGGATGAGGGCTGAGGGTTTAGGATTGAGGTTTGAGGACTGAGGACTGAGGATTGAGGATTGAGAATTGAGGATTGAGGATTGTGGATTAAATATTGAGGATTGGGTATTGAGGATTGAAGAATGAGGATTGGGGATTGAGGATTGAGGATTGAGGATTGAAGATTGAGTATTGAGGATTGAGGATTCAGGATTGAGGATTGAGGATTGAGGATTGAGGGTTGAGGATTGAGGATTGAAGATTGATTATTGAGGATTGAAGATTGAGGATTGAGTACTGAGGATTGAGGATTGAGGATTGAAGATTGAGGTTTGGGGACTGAGTGTTGAGGGTTGAGTGATGTGAATTAATGTCTGTGGATAGAGATTTGAAGATTGCAGATTGAGTATCGAGTATTGAAAACTGTGAATTGAGGATATTCTATTGAGGATTGAGGATTAACAATTGATTGTCGAGGACTGATGGCTGAAGATTGAGGATTCAGAATTGAGGATTCAGAATTGAGGTTTGAGGACTGACGATTGAGGATTGAAGATTGAGTATTGAGGATTGAAGATTGAGGATTGAGGATGGAGGATTGAAGAGAGAGGACTGAGTGTTGAGGATTGAGTGTTGAGGATTGATGTTTGAGGGTTGAGATTAGAATATTGATTTTTGTGGATTGAGTATTGAACGATGAGAGTTCAGGGTATTCTATTGAGTACTGAGAATTGAGGATTGATGGTTGAGTATTGAGGATTGATGGTTGAGGGTTGTGTGTTGAATATTGAGGATTGAGAATTGAGGATTGAGGATTGAGGATTGAGGATTGAGGATTGAAGATTGAGTATTGAGGATTGAAGGATGAGGATTGAGGATTGAGTATTGAGGATTGAGGATTGAGGATTCAGGATTGAGTATTGAAGATTGAGGATTGATGATTGAGGAGTGAGGACTGAGGATTGAGGATTGAGGATTGAGGATTGAAGACAGAGTATTGAGGATTGAAGATTGAGGATTGAGGATTCCGGATTGAGGATTGAGGGTGTGGGCTGAGGGTTGAGGGTTGAGGTTTACGGACTGAGGACAGATGATTGAGGATTGAGAATTGAGGATGGAGGATTCAGGATTGAGGATTGAGGATTGGGTATTGAGGATTGAAGAATGAGAATTGACGATTGAGGATTGAGTATTGAGGATTGAAGATTGAGTATTGAGGATTGAAGGTTGATGATTGAGTATTGAGGATTGAAGATTGAGGTTTGAGGATTGAGGATTGAGGATGGAGGATGAAGGCTGAGGGTTGAGGATTGAGGTTTGAGTATTGAATACTGTGAAATCAGGATATTCTATTGAGTATTGAGAATTGAGGATTGATGGTTGAGTATTGAGGATTGAGGATTGATTATTGAGGATTGAAGGTTGAGGTTTGAGGATTGAGAATTGAGAATTGAGGATGAGGACTGAGGGTTGAGTGTTGAGTGATGCGAATTGATGTTTGTAGACTGAGATTTGAAGATTGAAGATTGGGGATTGAGTATTGAAAACTGAGAATTGAGGATATTCTAATGAGGACGGAGGATTGAATATTGAAGATTGAGGATTGGGGATTGAGGATTGAGGATTGAGGATTGAGAATCGAAGATTGATTATTGTGGATTGAAGGTTGAGGATTGAGTATTGAGGATTGAGGATTGAGGATTGAAGTTTGAGGATTGGGGACTGAGTGTTGAGGGTTGTGTAACGAGAAGTAATGTTTGTGGATAGGGATTTGAAGATTGCCGATTGAGTATCTGGTATTGAAAACTGTGAATTGAGGATATACTATAGAGGATTGAGGATTGACAATTGATTGTCGAGGACTGAGGGCTGAAGATTGAGGATTCAGAGTTGAGGATTCAGAATTGAGGTTTGAGGACTGAGGATTGAGGATTGAAGATTGAGTATTGAGGATTGAAGATTGAGGTTTGAGGATTGAGGATGGAGGATTGAAGAGAGAGGGCTGAGTGTTGAGGATTGAGCGTTGAGAATTGATGTTTAAAGGTTGAGATTTGATTATTGATTTTTGTGGATTCAGTATTGAACGATGAGAATTCAGGGTATTCTATTGAGCATTGAGAATTGAGGATTGATGGTTGAGTATTGAGGATTGGTGGCTGAGGGTTGTGTGTTGAATATTGAGGATTGAGAATTGAGGATTGAGGATTGAGAATTGAGGATTGAGGATTCAGGATTGAGGATTGAGGATTGAGGATTGAGGGTTGAGGATTGAGGATTGAAGATTGATTATTGAGGATTGAAGATTGAGGATTGAGTACTGAGGATTGAGGATTGAGGATTGAAGATTGAGGTTTGGGGACTGAGTGTTGAGGGTTGAGTGATGTGAATTAATGTCTGTGGATAGAGATTTGAAGATTGCAGATTGAGTATCGAGTATTGAAAACTGTGAATTGAGGATATTCTATTGAGGATTGAGGATTAACAATTGATTGTCGAGGACTGATGTCTGAAGATTGAGGATTCAGAATTGAGGATTCAGAATTGAGGTTTGAGGACTGACGATTGAGGATTGAAGATTGAGTATTGAGGATTGAAGATTGAGGATTGAGGATGGAGGATTGAAGAGAGAGGACTGAGTGTTGAGGATTGAGTGTTGAGGATTGATGTTTGAGGGTTGAGATTAGAATATTGATTTTTGTGGATTGAGTATTGAACGATGAGAGTTCAGGGTATTCTATTGAGTATTGAGAATTGAGGATTGATGGTTGAGTATTGAGGATTGATGGTTGAGGGTTGTGTGTTGAATATTGAGGATTGAGAATTGAGGATTGAGGATTGAGGATTGAGGATTGAGGATTGAAGATTGAGTATTGAGGATTGAAGGATGAGGATTGAGGATTGAGTATTGAGGATTGAGGATTGAGGATTCAGGATTGAGTATTGAAGATTGAGGATTGATGATTGAGGAGTGAGGACTGAGGATTGAGGATTGAGGATTGAGGATTGAAGACAGAGTATTGAGGATTGAAGATTGAGGATTGAGGATTCCGGATTGAGGATTGAGGGTGTGGGCTGAGGGTTGAGGGTTGAGGTTTACGGACTGAGGACAGATGATTGAGGATTGAGAATTGAGGATGGAGGATTCAGGATTGAGGATTGAGGATTGGGTATTGAGGATTGAAGAATGAGAATTGACGATTGAGGATTGAGTATTGAGGATTGAAGGTTGAGTATTGAGGATTGAAGGTTGATGATTGAGTATTGAGGATTGAAGATTGAGGTTTGAGGATTGAGGATTGAGGATGGAGGATGAGGGCTGAGGGTTGAGGATTGAGGTTTGAGTATTGAATACTGTGAAATCAGGATATTCTATTGAGTATTGAGAATTGAGGATTGATGGTTGAGTATTGAGGATTGAGGATTGATTATTGAGGATTGAAGGTTGAGGTTTGAGGATTGAGAATTGAGAATTGAGGATGAGGACTGAGGGTTGAGTGTTGAGTGATGCGAATTGATGTTTGTAGACTGAGATTTGAAGATTGAAGATTGGGGATTGAGTATTGAAAACTGAGAATTGAGGATATTCTAATGAGGACGGAGGATTCAATACTGAAGATTGAGGATTGGGGATTGAGGATTGAGGATTGAGGATTGAGAATCGAAGATTGATTATTGAGGATTGAAGATTGAGGATTGGGGATTGAGGATTGAGGATGGAGGATGAGGGGCTGATGGTTGAGGATTGAGGTTTGAGTATTGAATACGGAGAATTCAGGATATTCTATTGAGTATTGGGAATTGAGGATTGATGGTTGAGTATTGAGGATTGAGGATTGAGGATTGAGGATTGAGTATTGTAGATTGAGGATTGATTATTGAGTATTGAGGATTGAGGACTGAGGATTGAGGTATGAGGATTGAAGATTGAGTATTGAGGATTGAGGATTAACAATTGAGGATTGGGGATTGAGGATCTAGGATTGGAGGTTGATTATTGAGAATTGAACATTGAGGATTGAGGACTGAGGATTGAGGATTGAGGTTGGAGGATGAGGGCTGAGGGCTGAGGATTGAGGTTTGAGTATTGAATCCTGAGAATTTAGTATATTCTATTGAGTATTGAGAATTGAGGATTGATGGTTGAGTATTGTGGATTGAGGTTTGAGGATTGACGATTGAGTATTGAAGATTGAGGATTGATGATTGAGTATTGACGATTGAGGATTGAGGATTGAGGATTGAGTATTGAAGATTGTGGATTGATGATTGACGATTGAGGACTGAGGATTGAAGGTTGATTATTGAGCTTTGGGGATTGAAGATTGTGGACTGGGGATAGAGGATTGAATATTGAGGATTAAGGATAGAGTATTGGGGATTGAGGATCTAGGATAGGAGATTGATTATTGTGTATTGAGGATTGAGGATTGATGACTGAGGATTGAGGATTGAGGATTGATGATTGAGGATTGAGGATTGAAGATTGAGTATGGAGGATTGAAGATTGAGGATTAAGGATTGAGGATTGGGGATTGAGGATCTAGGATTGGAGATTGACTATTGAGGATTGAGGATTGAGGATTGAGGACTGAGGAACGAGGATTGAGGATAGAGGATGATGGCTGAGGGTTGAGGATTGAGGTTTGAGGACTGAGGACTGAGGATTGAGGATTGAGAATTGAGGATTGAGAATTGAGGATTGAGGATTGAAGATTGAGGATTAAGAATTGAGGATTGGGGATTGAGGATCTAGGATTGGAGATTGACTATTGAGTATTGAGGATTGAGGATTGAGGATTGAGGAACGAGGATTGAGGATTGAGGATGATTGCTGAGGTTTGAGGATTGAGGTTTGAGGACTGAGGACTGAGGATTGAGGATTGAGAGTTGAGGATTGAGGATTGAGAGTTGAAGATTGAGGATTGGGTATTGAGGATTGAAGAATGAGGATTGAGGATTGAGGATTGAGTATTGAAGATTGTGGATTGATGATTGACGATTGAGGACTGAGGATTGAAGGTTGATTATTGAGCTTTGGGGATTGAAGATTGTGGACTGGGGATAGAGGATTGAATATTGAGGATTAAGGATAGAGTATTGGGGATTGAGGATCTAGGATAGGAGATTGATTATTGTGTATTGAGGATTGAGGATTGAAGACTGAGGATTGAGGATTGAGGATTGATGATTGAGGATTGAGGATTGAAGATTGAGTATGGAGGATTGAAGATTGAGGATTAAGGATTGAGGATTGGGGATTGAGGATCTAGGATTGGAGATTGACTATTGAGGATTGAGGATTGAGGATTGAGGACTGAGGAACGAGGATTGAGGATAGAGGATGATGGCTGAGGGTTGAGGATTGAGGTTTGAGGACTGACGATGCAGATTGGGTATTGGGAATTGAAGACTGACGATTGAGGATTGAGGATTGAGGATTGAGGATTGAGGATTGAAGATTGAGGATTGGGGATTGAGGATTAAGGATTGAGGATTGAGAATCGAAGATTGAGTATTGAGGATTGAAGATTGAGGTTTGAGGATTGAGGATTGAGGATGGAGGATGAGGGCTGAGGGTTGAGGATTGAGGTTTGAGTATTGAATACTGTGAAATCAGGATATTCTATTGAGTATTGAGAATTGAGGATTGATGGTTGAGTATTGAGGATTGAGGATTGATTATTGAGGATTGAAGGTTGAGGTTTGAGGATTGAGAATTGAGAATTGAGGATGAGGACTGAGGGTTGAGTGTTGAGTGATGCGAATTGATGTTTGTAGACTGAGATTTGAAGATTGAAGATTGGGGATTGAGTATTGAAAACTGAGAATTGAGGATATTCTAATGAGGACTGAGGATTGAATATTGATTGTTGAGGACTGTGGGCTGAAGATTGACGATTCAGGATTGAGGATTCGGGATTGAGGTTTGAGGACGAGGACTGACGGTTGAGGATTGAGGATTGAGGATTGAGGATCGAGGATTGAAGATTGAGGATTGGGGACTGAGTGTTGAGGGTTGCGTGATGAGAATTGGTGTTTGTGGATAGAGATTTAAAGATTTCAGATTGAGTATTGAGTATTGAAAACTGTGAATTGATGGTATTCTATTGAGGATTGAGAATTGACAACTGATTGTTGAGGACTGAGGTCTGAAGATTGAGGATTCAGGATTGAGGATTTAGGATTGAGGTTTGAGGACTGAGGATTGAGGATTGAATATTGAGGATTGAGGACTGAGGATTGAGGATTGAAGATTGAGGATTGGGTATTGCGGATTGAACATTGAGGATTGAGGATTGAGGATTGAGGATTGAGGATTGAGGACTGAAGATTGAATATTGATGATTGTAGGTTGAGGATTGAGGATTGAGGGTTGTGGATTGAGGACTGAGGTTTGAGGATTGAGTATTGAGGATTGAACACTGAGGATTGAGGATTGAGGATTGAGGATTGAGGATTGAGGATTGAGGATTGAGGGTTGAGGATTGAGGATTGAAGATTGACTATTGAGGATTGAAGATTGAGGATTGAGTATTGAGGATTGAGGATTGAGGATTGAAGATTGAGGTTTGGGGACTGAGTGTTGAGGGTTGAGTGATGAGAATTAATGTTTGTGGATAGAGATTTGAAGATTGCAGATTGAGTATCGAGTATTGAAAACTGTGAATTGAGGATATTCTATTGAGGATTGAGGATTGACAATTGATTGTCGAGTACTGAGGGCTGAAGATTGAGGATTCAGAATTGAGGATTCAGAATTGAGGTTTGAGGACTGACGATTGAGGATTGAAGATTGAGTATTGAGGATTGAAGATTGAGGATTGAGGATGGAGGATTGAAGAGAGAGGACTGAGTGTTGAGGATTGAGTGTTGAGGATTGATGTTTGAGGGTTGAGATCAGATTATTGATTTTTGTGGATTGAGCATTGAACGATGAGAATTCAGGGTATTCTATTGAGTATTGAGAATTGAGGATTGATGGTTGAGTATTGAGGATTGATGGTTGAGGGTTATGTGTTGAATATTGAGGATTGAGAATTGAGGATTGAGGATTGAGGATTGAGGATTGAGGATTGAAGATTGAGTATTGAGGATTGAACGATGAGGATTGAGGATTGAGGATTGAGGATTGAAGGTTGAGGATTGGGGATTGAGGATTGGCGATCGAGGATTGAGTATTGACGATTGAAATTTGAGGATTGAGGATTGAAGATTGAGTATTGAGGATTAAAGATTGAGGATTGAGGATTGAGGATTGAGGATTGAGGACTGAGGATTGAGGATTGAGGATTGAGCATTGAGGATTGAAGATTGAGGATTGCTGATTGAGGATTGAGTATTGAGGATTGAATATTGAGTATTGAGGATTGAAGGTTGATGATTGAGGATTGAGGATTGTGGATTGAGGATAGAGGGTTGAGGATTGAAGGTTGAGTATTGAGAATTGAACATTGAGTATTGATGATTGAGGATTGAGGATTGAGGATTGAAGATTGAGGATTGGGGATTGAGGATTGGCGATTGAGGATTGAGGACTGAGGATTGAGAATTGAGGATTGAGGATTGAAGATTGAGTATTGAGGATAGAAGATTGAGGATTGAGGATTGAGGACTGAAGATTGAGGACTGAGTGTTGAGCGCTGAGTGATGCGAAATGATGTTTGTAGACTGAGATTTGAAGATTGAAGATTGGGGATTGAGTATTGAAAACTGAGAATTGAGGATATTCTAATGAGGACTGAGGATTGAAAATTGATTGTTGAGGACTGTGGGCTGAAGATTGACGATTCAGGATTGAGGATTCGGGATTGAGGTTTGAGGACGAGGACTGACGGTTGAGGATTGAGGATTGAGGATTGAGGATCGAGGATTGAAGATTGAGGATTGGGGACTGAGTGTTGAGTGTTGCGTGATGAGAATTGGTGTTTGTGGATAGAGATTTAAAGATTTCAGATTGAGTATTGAGTATTGAAAACTGTGAATTGATGGTATTCTATTGAGGATTGAGAATTGACAACTGATTGTTGAGGACTGAGGTCTGAAGATTGAGGATTCAGGATTGAGGATTTAGGATTGAGGTTTGAGGACTGAGGATTGAGGATTGAATATTGAGGATTGAGGACTGAGGATTGAGGATTGAAGATTGAGGATTGGGTATTGCGGATTGAACATTGAGGATTGAGGATTGAGGATTGAGGATTGAGGATTGAGGACTGAAGATTGAATATTGATGATTGAAGGTTGAGGATTGAGGATTGAGGGTTGTGGATTGAGGACTGAGGTTTGAGGATTGAGTAATGAGGATTGAACACTGAGGATTGAGGATTGAGGATTGTGGATTGAGGATTGAGGACTGAAGATGGAATATTGATGATTGAAGTTTGAGGATTGAAGATTGAGGGTTGTGGATTGAGGACGAGGACTGAGGGTTGTGTATTGATGTTTGAGGTCTGAGGATTGAGGATTGAAGATTGAGAATTGAGGATTGAGGATTGAGGATTGAAGATTGAGGATTGGGTATTGAGGATTGAAGAATGAGGAGTGAGGATTGAGGATTGAAGGATGAGGATTGAGGATTGAGCATTGAGATTTGAGGCTTGAAGATTGAGTATTGAGGATTGAGGATTGAGGATTGAGGATTGAGTATTGAGGATTGAGGATTGAGGATTGAGGATTGAAGATTGATTATTGAGGATTGAGGGTTGAGGATTGAGTATTGAGGATTGAGGATTGAGGATTGAAGTTTGAGGATTGGGGACTGAGTGTTGAGGGTTGTGTGACGAGAAGTAATGTTTGTGGATAGAGATTTGAAAATTGCCGATTGAGTATCGGGTATTGAAAACTGTGAATTGAGGATATACTATTGAGGATTGAGGATTGACAATTGGTTGTCGAGGACTGAGGGCTGAAGATTGAGGATTCAGAGTTGATGATTCAGAATTGAGGTTTGAGGACTGAGGATTGAGGATTGAAGATTGAGTATTGAGGATTGAAGATTGAGGATTGAGGAATGAGGATGGAGGATTGAAGAGAGAGGGCTGAGTGTTGAGGATTGAGCGTTGAGAATTGATGTTTGAAGGTTGAGATTTGATTATTGATTTTTGTGGATTCAGTATTGAACGATGAGAATTCAGGGTATTCTATTGAGCATTGAGAATTGAGGATTGATGGTTGAGTATTGAGTATTGGTGGTTGAGGGTTGTGTGTTGAATATTGAGGATTGAGAATTGAGGATTGAGGATTGAGAATTGAGGATTGATGATTGAGTATTGATGATTGAAGATTGAGGATTGAGGATTGAGGATTGAGGATTGAGGATTGAAGATTGAGGATTGGGAACTGAGTGTTGAGGGTTGTGTGATGAGAATTGATGTTTGTGGTTAGATATTTGATGATTGCAGATTGAGCATTGAGTATTGAAAACTGTGAATTGAGGATATACTATTGAGGATTGAGGATTGACAATTGGTTATCGAGGACTGAGGGCTGATGATTGAGGATTCAGAGTTGAGGATTCAGAATTGAGGTTTGAGGACTGAGGATTGAGGATTGAAGATTGAGTATTGAGGATTGAAGATTGAGGATTGAGGAATGAGGACGGAGGATTGAAGAGAGAGGGCTGAGTGTTGAGGATTGAGCGTTGAGAATTGATGTTTGAAGGTTGAGATTTGATTATTGATTTTTGTGGATTCAGTATTGAACGATGAGAATTCAGGGTATTCTATTGAGCATTGAGAATTGAGGATTGATGGTTGAGTATTGAGTATTGGTGGTTGAGGGTTGTGTGTTGAATATTGAGGATTGAGAATTGAGGATTGAGTATTGAGAATTGAGGATTGATGATTGAGTATTGATGATTGAAGATTGAGGATTGAGGATTGAGGATTGAGGATTGAGGATTGAAGATTGAGGATTGGGATCTGAGTGTTGAGGGTTGTGTAATGAGAATTGATGTTTGTGGTTAGATATTTGATGATTGCAGATTGAGCATTGAGTATTGAAAACTGTGAATTGGTGATATTCTATTGAGGATTGAGAATTCACAACTGATTGTTGAGGACTGAGTGCTGAAGATTGAGGATTCAGGATTGAGAATTCAGAATTGAGGATTGTGGACTGAGGACTAAGGATTGAAGATTGAGTATTGAGGATTGAAGATTGAGGATTAAGGATTGAGGATTGGGGATTGAGGATCTAGGATTGAAAATTGATTATTGAGGATTGAAGATTGAGGATTGAGGATTGAGGATTGAGAATTGAGAATTGAGGATAAGGACTGAGGGTTGAGGATTGAGGTTTGAGGAATGAGGATTGAGTATTGAGGATTGAGGATTGAAGATTGAGTATTGATGATTGAAGATTGAGGATTGAGGATTGAGGGTTGAGGATTGAGGACGAGGACTGACAGTTGAGGATTGTGGTTTGAGGATTGATGGTTGAGGATTGAGAATTGTGGATGGGGACTGAGGTTTGAGGATTGATGACTGAGGATTGGGGATTGAGGATTGATGATTGCGGATTGAGGATTGAAGATTGAGTAATGAGGATTGAATGTTGAGGATTGAGGATTGAGTATTGAGGATTGAAGATTGAGTATTGAGGACTGAAGATTGAGGATTGAGGAATGAGGATTGAGGATTGAGGATTGAGGATTGAAGATTGAGTATTGATGATTGAAGATTGAGGATTGAGGATTGAGGGTTGAGGATTGAGGACGAGGACTGACAGTTGAGGATTGTGGTTTGAGGATTGAGGGTTGAGGATTGAGAATTGTGGATGGGGACTGAGGTTTGAGGATTGATGACTGAGGATTGGGGATTGAGGATTGATGACTGAGGATTGCGGATTGCGGATTGACGATTGAGGATTGGGGATTGAGGGTTGAAGGTTGGGTGTTGAGGATTGAAGGTTGAGGATTGACGATTGAGGATTGAGGATTGAGGATGATGGCTGAGGTTTGAGGTTTGAGGTTTTAGTATTGAATCCTGAGAATTCAGGATGTTCTATTGAGTATTGAGAATTGAGGATTGATGGTTTAGTATTGAGGATTCAGGATTGAGGATTGAGGATTGAGTATTGAAGATTGAGGATTGATGATTGAGGATTTAGGATTGAGGATTGAGGATTGAGGATTGAGGATTGAAAATTGTGTATTGAGGATTGAAAGTTGAGGACTGAGGAATAAGGATTGAGGATTGAGGATGAGGGCTGAGGGTTTAGGAATGAGGTTTGAGGACTGAGGACTGAGGATTGAGGATTGAGAATTGAGGATTGAGGATTGAGGATTAAAGATTGAGGATTGGGTATTGAGGATTGAAGAATGAGGATTGAGGATTGAGGATTGAGGATTGAGGATTGAAGATTGAGTATTGAGGATTGAGGATTGAGGATTGAGGATTGAGGATTGAGGATTGAGGGTTGAGGATTGAGGATTGAAGATTGACTATTGAGGATTGAAGATTGAGGATTGAGTATTGAGGATTGAGGATTGAGGATTGAAGATTGAGGTTTGGGGACTGAGTGTTGAGGGTTGAGTGATGAGAATTAATGTTTGTGGATAGAGATTTGAAGATTGCAGATTGAGTATCGAGTATTGAAAACTGTGAATTGAGGATATTCTATTGAGGATTGAGGATTGACAATTGATTGTCGAGTACTGAGGGCTGAAGATTGAGGATTCAGAATTGAGGATTCAGAATTGAGGTTTGAGGACTGACGATTGAGGATTGAAGATTGAGTATTGAGGATTGAAGATTGAGGATTGAGGATGGAGGATTGAAGAGAGAGCACTGAGTGTTGAGGATTGAGTGTTGAGGATTGATGTTTGAGGGTTGAGGTCAGATTATTGATTTTTGTGGATTGAGCATTGAACGATGAGAATTCAGGGTATTCTATTGAGTATTGAGAATTGAGGATTGATGGTTGAGTATTGAGGATTGATGGTTGAGGGTTATGTGTTGAATATTGAGGATTGAGAATTGAGGATTGAGGATTGAGGATTGAGGATTGAGGATTGAAGATTGAGTATTGAGGATTGAACGATGAGGATTGAGGATTGAGGATTGAGGATTGAAGATTGAGGATTGGGGATTGAGGATTGGCGATCGAGGATTGAGTATTGACGATTGAGAATTGAGGATTGAGGATTGAAGATTGAGTATTGAGGATTAAAGATTGAGGATTGAGGATTGAGGATTGAGGATTGAGGACTGAGGATTGAGGATTGAGGATTGAGCATTGAGGATTGAAGATTGAGGATTGGTGATTGAGGATTGAGTATTGAGGATTGAATATTGAGTATTGAGGATTGAAGGTTGATGATTGAGGATTGAGGATTGTGGATTGAGGATAGAGGGTTGAGGATTGAAGGTTGAGTATTGAGAATTGAACATTGAGTATTGATGATTGAGGATTGAGGATTGAGGATTGAAGATTGAGGATTGGGGATTGAGGATTGGCGATTGAGGATTGAGGACTGAGGATTGAGAATTGAGGATTGAGGATTGAAGATTGAGTATTGAGGATAGAAGATTGAGGATTGAGGATTGAGGACTGAAGATTGAGGACTGAGTGTTGAGTGCTGAGTGATGCGAAATGATGTTTGTAGACTGAGATTTGAAGATTGAAGATTGGGGATTGAGTATTGAAAACTGAGAATTGAGGATATTCTAATGAGGACTGAGGATTGAAAATTGATTGTTGAGGACTGTGGGCTGAAGATTGACGATTCAGGATTGAGGATTCGGGATTGAGGTTTGAGGACGAGGTCTGACGGTTGAGGATTGAGGTTTGAGGATTGAGGATTGAGGACTGATGACTGAGGATTGAGGATTGAGGATTGAGCATTGAGGATTGAAGATTGAGGACTGGGGATTGAGGATTGAAGATTGAGGATTAAGGATTGAGGATTGGGGATTGAGGATCTAGGATTGGAGATTGATTATTGAGTATTGAAGATTGAGGACTGAGGGTTGAGGATTGAGGTTTGAGGAATGAGGATTGAGGATTGAAGATTGAGTATTGAGGATTGAGGATTGAGGATTGAGGACTGAGTATTGAAGATTGAGGATTGATGATTGAGGAGTGAGGACTGAGGATTGAGGATTGAGGATTGAGGATTGAGGATTGAGGATTGAAAATTGTGTATTGAGGATTGAAGGTTGAGGATTGAGGAATAAGGATTGAGGATTGAGGATTGAGGAGTGAGGACTGAGGATTGAGGATTGAGGATTGAGGATTGAGGATTGAGGATTGAAAATTGTGTATTGAGGATTGAAGGTTGAGGATTGAGGAATAAGGATTGAGGATTGAGGATGAGGGCTGAGGGTTTAGGATTGAGGTTTGAGGACTGAGGACTGAGGATTGAGGATTGAGAATTGAGGATTGAGGATTGTGGATTAAATATTGAGGATTGGGTATTGAGGATTGAAGAATGAGGATTGGGGATTGAGGATTGAGGATTGAGGATTGAAGATTGAGTATTGAGGATTGAGGATTCAGGATTGAGGATTGAGGATTGAGGATTGAGGGTTGAGGATTGAGGATTGAAGATTGATTATTGAGGATTGAAGATTGAGGATTGAGTACTGAGGATTGAGGATTGAGGATTGAAGATTGAGGTTTGGGGACTGAGTGTTGAGGGTTGAGTGATGTGAATTAATGTCTGTGGATAGAGATTTGAAGATTGCAGATTGAGTATCGAGTATTGAAAACTGTGAATTGAGGATATTCTATTGAGGATTGAGGATTAACAATTGATTGTCGAGGACTGATGTCTGAAGATTGAGGATTCAGAATTGAGGATTCAGAATTGAGGTTTGAGGACTGACGATTGAGGATTGAAGATTGAGTATTGAGGATTGAAGATTGAGGATTGAGGATGGAGGATTGAAGAGAGAGGACTGAGTGTTGAGGATTGAGTGTTGAGGATTGATGTTTGAGGGTTGAGATTAGAATATTGATTTTTGTGGATTGAGTATTGAACGATGAGAGTTCAGGGTATTCTATTGAGTATTGAGAATTGAGGATTGATGGTTGAGTATTGAGGATTGATGGTTGAGGGTTGTGTGTTGAATATTGAGGATTGAGAATTGAGGATTGAGGATTGAGGATTGAGGATTGAGGATTGAAGATTGAGTATTGAGGATTGAAGGATGAGGATTGAGGATTGAGTATTGAGGATTGAGGATTGAGGATTCAGGATTGAGTATTGAAGATTGAGGATTGATGATTGAGGAGTGAGGACTGAGGATTGAGGATTGAGGATTGAGGATTGAAGACAGAGTATTGAGGATTGAAGATTGAGGATTGAGGATTCCGGATTGAGGATTGAGGGTGTGGGCTGAGGGTTGAGGGTTGAGGTTTACGGACTGAGGACAGATGATTGAGGATTGAGAATTGAGGATGGAGGATTCAGGATTGAGGATTGAGGATTGGGTATTGAGGATTGAAGAATGAGAATTGACGATTGAGGATTGAGTATTGAGGATTGAAGGTTGAGTATTGAGGATTGAAGGTTGATGATTGAGTATTGAGGATTGAAGATTGAGGTTTGAGGATTGAGGATTGAGGATGGAGGATGAGGGCTGAGGGTTGAGGATTGAGGTTTGAGTATTGAATACTGTGAAATCAGGATATTCTATTGAGTATTGAGAATTGAGGATTGATGGTTGAGTATTGAGGATTGAGGATTGATTATTGAGGATTGAAGGTTGAGGTTTGAGGATTGAGAATTGAGAATTGAGGATGAGGACTGAGGGTTGAGTGTTGAGTGATGCGAATTGATGTTTGTAGACTGAGATTTGAAGATTGAAGATTGGGGATTGAGTATTGAAAACTGAGAATTGAGGATATTCTAATGAGGACGGAGGATTCAATACTGAAGATTGAGGATTGGGGATTGAGGATTGAGGATTGAGGATTGAGAATCGAAGATTGATTATTGAGGATTGAAGATTGAGGATTGGGGATTGAGGATTGAGGATGGAGGATGAGGGGCTGATGGTTGAGGATTGAGGTTTGAGTATTGAATACGGAGAATTCAGGATATTCTATTGAGTATTGGGAATTGAGGATTGATGGTTGAGTATTGAGGATTGAGGATTGAGGATTGAGGATTGAGTATTGTAGATTGAGGATTGATTATTGAGTATTGAGGATTGAGGACTGAGGATTGAGGTATGAGGATTGAAGATTGAGTATTGAGGATTGAGGATTAACAATTGAGGATTGGGGATTGAGGATCTAGGATTGGAGGTTGATTATTGAGAATTGAACATTGAGGATTGAGGACTGAGGATTGAGGATTGAGGTTGGAGGATGAGGGCTGAGGGCTGAGGATTGAGGTTTGAGTATTGAATCCTGAGAATTTAGTATATTCTATTGAGTATTGAGAATTGAGGATTGATGGTTGAGTATTGTGGATTGAGGTTTGAGGATTGACGATTGAGTATTGAAGATTGAGGATTGATGATTGAGTATTGACGATTGAGGATTGAGGATTGAGGATTGAGTATTGAAGATTGTGGATTGATGATTGACGATTGAGGACTGAGGATTGAAGGTTGATTATTGAGCTTTGGGGATTGAAGATTGTGGACTGGGGATAGAGGATTGAATATTGAGGATTAAGGATAGAGTATTGGGGATTGAGGATCTAGGATAGGAGATTGATTATTGTGTATTGAGGATTGAGGATTGATGACTGAGGATTGAGGATTGAGGATTGATGATTGAGGATTGAGGATTGAAGATTGAGTATGGAGGATTGAAGATTGAGGATTAAGGATTGAGGATTGGGGATTGAGGATCTAGGATTGGAGATTGACTATTGAGGATTGAGGATTGAGGATTGAGGACTGAGGAACGAGGATTGAGGATAGAGGATGATGGCTGAGGGTTGAGGATTGAGGTTTGAGGACTGAGGACTGAGGATTGAGGATTGAGAATTGAGGATTGAGAATTGAGGATTGAGGATTGAAGATTGAGGATTAAGAATTGAGGATTGGGGATTGAGGATCTAGGATTGGAGATTGACTATTGAGTATTGAGGATTGAGGATTGAGGATTGAGGAACGAGGATTGAGGATTGAGGATGATTGCTGAGGTTTGAGGATTGAGGTTTGAGGACTGAGGACTGAGGATTGAGGATTGAGAGTTGAGGATTGAGGATTGAGAGTTGAAGATTGAGGATTGGGTATTGAGGATTGAAGAATGAGGATTGAGGATTGAGGATTGAGTATTGAAGATTGTGGATTGATGATTGACGATTGAGGACTGAGGATTGAAGGTTGATTATTGAGCTTTGGGGATTGAAGATTGTGGACTGGGGATAGAGGATTGAATATTGAGGATTAAGGATAGAGTATTGGGGATTGAGGATCTAGGATAGGAGATTGATTATTGTGTATTGAGGATTGAGGATTGAAGACTGAGGATTGAGGATTGAGGATTGATGATTGAGGATTGAGGATTGAAGATTGAGTATGGAGGATTGAAGATTGAGGATTAAGGATTGAGGATTGGGGATTGAGGATCTAGGATTGGAGATTGACTATTGAGGATTGAGGATTGAGGATTGAGGACTGAGGAACGAGGATTGAGGATAGAGGATGATGGCTGAGGGTTGAGGATTGAGGTTTGAGGACTGACGATGCAGATTGGGTATTGGGAATTGAAGACTGACGATTGAGGATTGAGGATTGAGGATTGAGGATTGAGGATTGAAGATTGAGGATTGGGGATTGAGGATTAAGGATTGAGGATTGAGAATCGAAGATTGAGTATTGAGGATTGAAGATTGAGGTTTGAGGATTGAGGATTGAGGATGGAGGATGAGGGCTGAGGGTTGAGGATTGAGGTTTGAGTATTGAATACTGTGAAATCAGGATATTCTATTGAGTATTGAGAATTGAGGATTGATGGTTGAGTATTGAGGATTGAGGATTGATTATTGAGGATTGAAGGTTGAGGTTTGAGGATTGAGAATTGAGAATTGAGGATGAGGACTGAGGGTTGAGTGTTGAGTGATGCGAATTGATGTTTGTAGACTGAGATTTGAAGATTGAAGATTGGGGATTGAGTATTGAAAACTGAGAATTGAGGATATTCTAATGAGGACTGAGGATTGAATATTGATTGTTGAGGACTGTGGGCTGAAGATTGACGATTCAGGATTGAGGATTCGGGATTGAGGTTTGAGGACGAGGACTGACGGTTGAGGATTGAGGATTGAGGATTGAGGATCGAGGATTGAAGATTGAGGATTGGGGACTGAGTGTTGAGGGTTGCGTGATGAGAATTGGTGTTTGTGGATAGAGATTTAAAGATTTCAGATTGAGTATTGAGTATTGAAAACTGTGAATTGATGGTATTCTATTGAGGATTGAGAATTGACAACTGATTGTTGAGGACTGAGGTCTGAAGATTGAGGATTCAGGATTGAGGATTTAGGATTGAGGTTTGAGGACTGAGGATTGAGGATTGAATATTGAGGATTGAGGACTGAGGATTGAGGATTGAAGATTGAGGATTGGGTATTGCGGATTGAACATTGAGGATTGAGGATTGAGGATTGAGGATTGAGGATTGAGGACTGAAGATTGAATATTGATGATTGTAGGTTGAGGATTGAGGATTGAGGGTTGTGGATTGAGGACTGAGGTTTGAGGATTGAGTATTGAGGATTGAACACTGAGGATTGAGGATTGAGGATTGTGGATTGAGGATTGAGGACTGAAGATGGAATATTGATGATTGAAGTTTGAGGATTGAAGATTGAGGGTTGTGGATTGAGGACGAGGACTGAGGGTTGTGTATTGATGTTTGAGGTCTGAGGATTGAGGATTGAAGATTGAGAATTGAGGATTGAGGATTGAGGATTGAAGATTGAGGATTGGGTATTGAGGATTGAAGAATGAGGAGTGAGGATTGAGGATTGAGGATTGAGATTTGAGGCTTGAAGATTGAGTATTGAGGATTGAGGATTGAGGATTGAGGATTGAGTATTGAGGAATGAGGATTGAGGATTGAGGATTGAAGATTGATTATTGAGGATTGAAGGTTGAGGATTGAGTATTGAGGATTGAGGATTGAGGATTGAAGTTTGAGGATTGGGGACTGAGTGTTGAGGGTTGTGTGACGAGAAGTAATGTTTGTGGATAGAGATTTGAAAATTGCCGATTGAGTATCGGGTATTGAAAACTGTGAATTGAGGATATACTATTGAGGATTGAGGATTGACAATTGGTTGTCGAGGACTGAGGGCTGAAGATTGAGGATTCAGAGTTGATGATTCAGAATTGAGGTTTGAGGACTGAGGATTGAGGATTGAAGATTGAGTATTGAGGATTGAAGATTGAGGATTGAGGAATGAGGATGGAGGATTGAAGAGAGAGGGCTGAGTGTTGAGGATTGAGCGTTGAGAATTGATGTTTGAAGGTTGAGATTTGATTATTGATTTTTGTGGATTCAGTATTGAACGATGAGAATTCAGGGTATTCTATTGAGCATTGAGAATTGAGGATTGATGGTTGAGTATTGAGTATTGGTGGTTGAGGGTTGTGTGTTGAATATTGAGGATTGAGAATTGAGGATTGAGGATTGAGAATTGAGGATTGATGATTGAGTATTGATGATTGAAGATTGAGGATAGAGGATTGAGGTTTGAGGATTAAGGATTGAAGATTGAGGATTGGGAACTGAGTGTTGAGGGTTGTGTGATGAGAATTGATGTTTGTGGTTAGATATTTGATGATTGCAGATTGAGCATTGAGTATTGAAAACTGTGAATTGAGGATATACTATTGAGGATTGAGGATTGACAATTGGTTGTCGAGGACTGAGGGCTGATGATTGAGGATTCAGAGTTGAGGATTCAGAATTGAGGTTTGAGGACTGAGGATTGAGGATTGAAGATTGAGTATTGAGGATTGAAGATTGAGGATTGAGGAATGAGGACGGAGGATTGAAGATAGAGGGCTGAGTGTTGAGGATTGAGCGTTGAGAATTGATGTTTGAAGGTTGAGATTTGATTATTGATTTTTGTGGATTCAGTATTGAACGATGAGAATTCAGGGTATTCTATTGAGCATTGAGAATTGAGGATTGATGGTTGAGTATTGAGTATTGGTGGTTGAGGGTTGTGTGTTGAATATTGAGGATTGAGAATTGAGGATTGAGGATTGTGAATTGAGGATTGATGATTGAGTATAGATGATTGAAGATTGAGGATTGAGGATTGAGGATTGAGGATTGAGGATTGAAGATTGAGGATTGGGAACTGAGTGTTGAGGGTTGTGTGATGAGAATTGATGTTTGTGGTTAGATATTTGATGATTGCAGATTGAGCATTGAGTATTGAAAACTGTGAATTGGTGATATTCTATTGAGGATTGAGAATTGACAACTGATTGTTGAGGACTGAGGGCTGAAGATTGAGGATTCAGGATTGAGAATTCAGAATTGAGGATTGTGGACTGAGGACTAAGGATTGAAGATTGAGTATTGAGGATTGAAGATTGAGGATTAAGGATTGAGGATTGGGGATTGAGGATCTAGGATTGAAAATTGATTATTGAGGATTGAAGATTGAGGATTGAGGATTGAGGATTGAGAATTGAGAATTGAGGATAAGGACTGAGGGTTGAGGATTGAGGTTTGAGGAATGAGGATTGAGTATTGAGGATTGAGGATTGAAGATTGAGTATTGATGATTGAAGATTGAGGATTGAGGATTGAGGGTTGAGGATTGAGGACGAGGACTGACAGTTGAGGATTGTGGTTTGAGGATTGAGGGTTGAGGATTGAGAATTGTGGATGGGGACTGAGGTTTGAGGATTGATGACTGAGGATTGGGGATTGAGGATTGATGATTGCGGATTGAGGATTGAAGATTGAGTAATGAGGATTGAATGTTGAGGATTGAGGATTGAGTATTGAGGATTGAAGATTGAGTATTGAGGACTGAAGATTGAGGATTGAGGAATGAGTATTGAGGATTGAGGATTGAGGATTGAAGATTGAGTGTTGATGATTGAAGATTGAGGATTGAGGATTGAGGGTTGAGGATTGAGGACGAGGACTGACAGTTGAGGATTGTGGTTTGAGGATTGAGGGTTGAGGATTGAGAATTGTGGATGGGGACTGAGGTTTGAGGATTGATGACTGAGGATTGGGGATTGAGGATTGATGACTGAGGATTGCGGATTGCGGATTGACGATTGAGGATTGGGGATTGAGGGTTGAAGGTTGAGTGTTGAGGATTGAAGGTTGAGGATTGACGATTGAGGATTGAGGATTGAGGATGATGGCTGAGGTTTGAGGTTTGAGGTTTTAGTATTGAATCCTGACAATTCAGGATGTTCTATTGAGTATTGAGAATTGAGGATTGATGGTTTAGTATTGAGGATTCAGGATTGAGGATTGAGGATTGAGTATTGAAGATTGAGGATTGATGATTGAGGATTTAGGATTGAGGATTGAGGATTGAGGATTGAGGATTGAAAATTGTGTATTGAGGATTGAAAGTTGAGGACTGAGGAATAAGGATTGAGGATTGAGGATGAGGGCTGAGGGTTTAGGAATGAGGTTTGAGGACTGAGGACTGAGGATTGAGGATTGAGAATTGAGGATTGAGGATTGAGGATTAAAGATTGAGGATTGGGTATTGAGGATTGAAGAATGAGGATTGAGGATTGAGGATTGAGGATTGAGGATTGAAGATTGAGTATTGAGGATTGAGGATTGAGGATTGAGGATTGAGGATTGAGGATTGAGGGTTGAGGATTGAGGATTGAAGATTGATTATTGAGGATTGAAGATTGAGGATTGAGTATTGAGGATTGAGGATTGAGGATTGAAGATTGAGGTTTGGGGACTGAGTGTTGAGGGTTGAGTGATGAGAATTAATGTTTGTGGATAGAGATTTGAAGATTGCAGATTGAGTATCGAGTATTGAAAACTGTGAATTGAGGATATTCTATTGAGGATTGAGGATTGACAATTGATTGTCGAGTACTGAGGGCTGAAGATTGAGGATTCAGAATTGAGGATTCAGAATTGAGGTTTGAGGACTGACGATTGAGGATTGAAGATTGAGTATTGAGGATTGAAGATTGAGGATTGAGGATGGAGGATTGAAGAGAGAGGACTGAGTGTTGAGGATTGAGTGTTGAGGATTGATGTTTGAGGGTTGAGATTAGATTATTGATTTTTGTGGATTGAGCATTGAACGATGAGAATTCAGGGTATTCTATTGAGTATTGAGAATTGAGGATTGATGGTTGAGTATTGAGGATTGATGGTTGAGGGTTGTGTGTTGAATATTGAGGATTGAGTATTGAGGATTGAGGATTGAGGATTGAGGATTGAGGATTGAAGATTGAGTATTGAGGATTGAACGATGAGGATTGAGGAATGAGGATTGAGGATTGAAGATTGAGGATTGGGGATTGAGGATTGGCGATCGAGGATTGAGTATTAACGATTGAGAATTGAGGATTGAGGATTGAAGATTGAGTATTGAGGATTAAAGATTGAGGATTGAGGATTGAGGATTGAGGATTGAGGACTGAGGATTGAGGATTGAGGATTGAGCATTGAGGATTGAAGATTGAGGATTGGCGATTGAGGATTGAGTATTGAGGATTGAATATTGAGTATTGAGGATTGAAGGTTGATGATTGAGGATTGAGTATTGTGGATTGAGGATAGAGGGTTGAGGATTGAAGGTTGAGTATTGAGAATTGAACATTGAGTATTGATGATTGAGGATTGAGGATTGAGGATTGAAGATTGAGGATTGGGGATTGAGGATTGGCGATTGAGGATTGAGGACTGAGGATTGAGAATTGAGGATTGAGGATTGAAGATTGAGTATTGAGGATAGAAGATTGAGGATTGAGGATTGAGGACTGAAGATTGAGGACTGAGTGTTGAGTGTTGAGTGATGCGAAATGATGTTTGTAGACTGAGATTTGAAGATTGAAGATTGGGGATTGAGTATTGAAAACTGAGAATTGAGGATATTCTAATGAGGACTGAGGATTGAAAACTGATTGTTGAGGACTGTGGGCTGAAGATTGACGATTCAGGATTGAGGATTCGGGATTGAGGTTTGAGGACGAGGTCTGACGGTTGAGGATTGAGGTTTGAGGATTGAGGATTGAGGACTGATGACTGAGGATTGAGGATTGAGGATTGAGCATTGAGGATTGAAGATTGAGGACTGGGGATTGAGGATTGAAGATTGAGGATTAAGGATTGAGGATTGGGGATTGAGGATCTAGGATTGGAGATTGATTATTGAGTATTGAAGATTGAGGACTGAGGGTTGAGGATTGAGGTTTGAGGAATGAGGATTGAGGACTGAGAATTGAGGACTGAGGATTGACGACTGAGTATTGAGGATTGAGGATTGATGACTGAGGATTGAGGATTGAGGATTGAGGATTGAGGATTGAGGATTGAGGATTGAAGATTGAGTATTGAGGATTGAGGATTGAGGATTGAGGACTGAGTATTGAAGATTGAGGATTGATGATTGAGGAGTGAGGACTGAGGATTGAGGATTGAGGATTGAGGATTGAGGATTGAGGATTGAAAATTGTGTATTGAGGATTGAAGGTTGAGGATTGAGGAATAAGGATTGAGGATTGAGGAGTGAGGACTGAGGATTGAGGATTGAGGATTGAGGATTGAGGATTGAGGATTGAAAATTGTGTATTGAGGATTGAAGGTTGAGGATTGAGGAATAAGGATTGAGGATTGAGGATGAGGGCTGAGGGTTTAGGATTGAGGTCTGAGGACTGAGGACTGAGGATTGAGGATTGAGAATTGAGGATTGAGGATTGTGGATTAAAGATTGAGGATTGGGTATTGAGGATTGAAGAATGAGGATTGAGGATTGAGGATTGAGGATTGAGGATTGAAGATTGAGTATTGAGGATTGAGGATTCAGGATTGTGGATTGAGGATTGAGGATTGAGGGTTGAGGATTGAGGATTGAAGATTGATTATTGAGGATTGAAGATTGAGGATTGAGTACTGAGGATTGAGGATTGAGGATTGAAGATTGAGGTTTGGGGACTGAGTGTTGAGGGTTGAGTGATGAGAATTAATGTCTGTGGATAGAGATTTGAAGATTGCAGATTGAGTATCGAGTATTGAAAACTGTGAATTGAGGATATTCTATTGAGGATTGAGGATTAACAATTGATTGTCGAGGACTGATGGCTGAAGATTGAGGATTCAGAATTGAGGATTCAGAATTGAGGTTTGAGGACTGACGATTGAGGATTGAAGATTGAGTATTGAGGATTGAAGATTGAGGATTGAGGATGGAGGATTGAAGAGAGAGGACTGAGTGTTGAGGATTGAGTGTTGAGGATTGATGTTTGAGGGTTGAGATTAGAATATTGATTTTTGTGGATTGAGTATTGAACGATGAGAGTTCAGGGTATTCTATTGAGTATTGAGAATTGAGGATTGATGGTTGAGTATTGAGGATTGATGGTTGAGGGTTGTGTGTTGAATATTGAGGATTGAGAATTGAGGATTGAGGATTGAGGATTGAGGATTGAGGATTGAGGATTGAAGATTGAGTATTGAGGATTGAAGGATGAGGATTGAGGATTGAGGATTGAGTATTGAGGATTGAGGATTGAGGATTCAGGATGGAGTATTGAAGATTGAGGATTGATGATTGAGGAGTGAGGACTGAGGATTGAGGATTGAGGATTGAGGATTGAAGACAGAGTATTGAGGATTGAAGATTGAGGATTGAGGATTGAGGATTCAGGATTGAGGATTCAGGATTGAGGATTGAGGATTGAGGATTGGGTATTGAGGATTGAAGAATGAGAATTGACGATTGAGGATTGAGTATTGAGGATTGAAGATTGAGTATTGAGGATTGAAGGTTGATGATTGAGGATTGAGGATTGATGATTGAGTGTTGAAGATTGAGGATTGATGATTGAGGATTGAGGATTGAGGATTGAGGATTGAAGATTGAGTATTGAGGATTGAGGATTGAGGATTGAGGATTGAGTATTGAAGATTGAGGATTGATGATTGAGGATTGAAGATTGAGGATTGAGGATTCAGGATTGAGGATTGAGGATTGAGGATTGAGGGTTGAGGATTGAGGATTGAAGATTGATTATTGAGGATTGAAGATTGAGGATTGAGTATTGAGGATTGCGGATTGAGGTTTGGGGACTGAGTGTTGAGGGTTGAGTGATGAGAATTAATGTCTGTGGATAGAGATTTGAAGATTGCAGATTGAGTATCGAGTATTGAAAACTGTGAATTGAGGATATTCTATTGAGGATTGAGGATTAACAATTGATTGTCGAGGACTGAGGGCTGAAGATTGAGGATTCAGAATTGAGGATTCAGAATTGAGGTTTGAGGACTGACGATTGAGGATTGAAGATTGAGTATTGAGGATTGAAGATTGAGGATTGAGGATGGAGGATTGAAGAGGGAGGACTGAGTGTTGAGGATTGAGTGTTGAGGATTGATGTTTGAGGGTTGAGATTAGAATATTGATTTTTGTGGATTGAGTATTGAACGATGAGAGTTCAGTGTATTCTATTGAGTATTGAGAATTGAGAATTGATGGTTGAGTATTGAGGATTGATGGTTGGGGGTTGTGTGTTGAATATTGAGGATTGAGAATTGAGGATTGAGGATTGAGGATTGAGGATTGAGGATTGAAGATTGAGTATTGAGGATTGAAGGATGAGGATTGAGGATTGAGTATTGAGGACTGAGGATTGAGGATTGAGGATTCAGGATTGAGTATTGAAGATTGAGGATTGATGATTGAGGAGTGAGGACTGAGGATTGAGGATTGAGGATTGAGGATTGAAGACAGAGTATTGAGGATTGAAGATTGAGGATTGAGGATTCCGGATTGAGGATTGAGGGTGTGGGCTGAGGGTTGAGGGTTGAGGTTTACGGGCTGAGGACAGATGATTGAGGATTGAGAATTGAGGATGGAGGATTCAGGATTGAGGATTGAGGATTGGGTATTGAGGATTGAAGAATGAGAATTGACGATTGAGGATTGAGTATTGAGGATTGAAGATTGAGTATTGAGGATTGAAGGTTGATGATTGAGGATTGAGGATTGATGATTGAGGATTGAGGATTGAGGATTGAGGATTGAGGATTGACGATTGAAGACTGAGTATTGAGGATTGAAGATTGAGGATTGAGGATTCAAGATTGAGGATTGAGAATGAGGGCTGAGGGTTGAGGATTGAGGTTTGAGGACTGAGGACTGAGGATTGAGGATTGAGAATTGAGGATGGAGGATTGAGGATTGAGGATTGAGGATTGGGTATTGAGGATTGAAGAATGAGAATTGACGATTGACGATTGAGTATTGGGGATTGAAGATTGAGTATTGAGGGTTGAATATTGAGTATTGAGGATTGAAGGTTGATGATTGAGGATTGAGAATTGAGAATTGAGGATGAGGACTGAGAGTTGAGAATTGAGGATTGAGGAACGAGGATTGAGGATTGAGAATTGAGGACTGAGGATTGACGATTGAGTATTGAAGATTGAGGATTGTGACTGAGGATTGAGGATTGAGGATTGAGGATTGACGATGGAGGATTGAGGATTGAGGATTGAGGATTGGGTATTGAGGATTGAAGAATGAGGATTGACGATTGAGGATTGAGTATTGTGGATTGAAGATTGAGTATTGAGGATTGAAGGTTGATGATTGAGGATTGAGGATTGAGGATTGAGGATTGAGGATTGAGGATTGATGATTGAAGACTGAGTATTGAGGATTGAAGATTGAGAATTGAGGATTCAAGATTGAGGATTGAGAATGAGGGCTGAGGGTTGAGGATTGAGGTTTGAGGACTGAGGACTGAGGATTGAGGATTGAGAATTGATGTTGGAGGATTGAGGATTGAGGACTGACGATTGAGGATTGAGTATTGAGGGTTGAATATTGAGTATTGAGGATTGAAGGTTGATGATTGAGGATTGAGAATTGAGAATTGAGGATGAGGACTGAGTGTTGAGAATTGAGGATTGAGGAACGAGGATTGAGGATTGAGAATTGAGGACTGAGGATTGACGATTGAGTATTGAAGATTGAGGATTGTGACTGAGGATTGAGGATTGAGGATTGAGGATTGACGATGGAGGATTGAGGATTGAGGATTGAGGATTGGGTATTGAGGATTGAAGAATGAGGATTGACGATTGAGGATTGAGTATTGAGGATTGAAGATTGAGTATTGAGGATTGAAGGTTGATGATTGAGGATTGAGGATTGAGGATTGAGGATTGAGGATTGAGGATTGAGAATCGAAGATTGAGTATTGAGGATTGAAGATTGAGGTTTGAGGATTGAGGATTGTGTATTGAGGATTGTGTATTGAGGATTGAAGAATGAGGATTGACGATTGAGGATTGAGTATTGAGGGTTGAATATTGAGTATAGAGGATTGAAGGTTGATGATTGAGGATTGAGAATTGAGAATTGAGGATGAGGACTGAGTGTTGAGAATTGAGGTTTGAGGAACGAGGATTGAGGATTGAGAATTGAGGACTGAGGATTGAGTATTGAATATTGAGGATTGAGAATTGAGGATTGAGGATTGAGAATTGAGGATTGATGATTGAGTATTGATGATTGAAGATTGAGGATTGAGGATTGAGGATTGAGGATTGAGGATTGAAGATTGAGGATTGGGAACTGAGTGTTGAGGGTTGTGTGATGAGAATTGATGTTTGTGGTTAGATATTTGATGATTGCAGATTGAGCATTGAGTATTGAAAACTGTGAATTGGTGATATTCTATTGAGGATTGAGAATCGACAACTGATTGTTGAGGACTGAGGGCTGAAGATTGAGGATTCAGGATTGAGAATTCAGAAATGAGGATTGAGGACTGAGGACTAAGGATTGAGGATTGAGGAATGAGGATTGAGGATTGAGGATTGAGGATTGAGGATTGAAGATTGAGTATTGATGATTGAAGATTGAGGATTGAGGATTGAGGGTTGAGGATTGAGGACGAGGACTGACGGTTGAGGATTGTGGTTTGAGGATTGAGGATTGAGGATTGAGAATTGAGGATGAGGACTGAGGTTTGAGGATTGAGGTTTGAGGAATGGGGATTGAGGATTGAGGATTGAGGATTGAGGATTGAGGATTGAGTATTGAAGGTTGAGGATTGATGACTGAGAATTGCGGATTACGGTTTGACGATTGAGGATTGGGGATTGAGGGTTGAAGGTTGAGTGTCGAGGATTGAAGGTTGAGGATTGACGATTGAGGATTGAGGATTGAGGATGATGGCTGAGGTTTGAGGTTTGAGGTTTTAGTATTGAATCCTGAGAATTCAGGATGTTCTATTGACTATTGAGAATTGATGATTGATGGTTTAGTATTGAGGATTCAGAATTGAGGATTGAGGATTGAGTATTGAAGATTGAGGATTGATGATTGAAGATTGAGTATTGATGATTGAAGATTGAGGATTGAGGATTGAGGGTTGAGGATTGAGGACGAGGACTGACGGTTGAGGATTGTGGTTTGAGGATTGAGGATTGAGGATTGAGAATTGAGGGTGAGGACTGAGGTTTGAGGATTGAGGTTTGAGGAATGGGGTTTGAGGATTGAGGATTGAGGATTGAGGATTGAGGATTGAGTATTGAAGGTTGAGGATTGAGGAATAAGGATTGAGGATTGAGGATGAGGGCTGAGGGTTTAGGATTGAGGTTTGAGGACTGAGGACTGAGGATTGAGGATTGAGAATTGAGGATTGAGGATTGAGGATTAAAGATTGAGGATTGGGTATTGAGGATTGAAGAATGAGGATTGAGGATTGAGGATTGAGGATTGAGGATTGAAGATTGAGTATTGAGGATTGACGATTGAGGATAGAGGATTGAGGATTGAGGATTGAGGGTTGAGGATTGAGGATTGAAGATTGATTATTGAGGATTGAAGATTGAGGATTGAGTATTGAGGATTGAGGATTGAGGATTGAAGATTGAGGTTTGGGGACTGAGTGTTGAGGGTTGAGTGATGAGAATTAATGTTTGTGGATAGAGATTTGAAGATTGCAGATTGAGTATCGAGTATTGAAAACTGTGAATTGAGGATATTCTATTGAGGATTGAGGATTGACAATTGATTGTCGAGTACTGAGGGCTGAAGATTGAGGATTCAGAATTGAGGATTCAGAATTGAGGTTTGAGGACTGACGATTGAGGATTGAAGATTGAGTATTGAGGATTGACGATTGAGGATTGAGGATGGAGGATTGAAGAGAGAGGACTGAGTGCTGAGGATTGAGTGTTGAGGATTGATGTTTGAGGGTTGAGATTAGATTATTGATTTTTGTGGATTGAGTATTGAACGATGAGAATTCAGGGTATTCTATTGAGTATTGAGAATTGAGGATTGATGGTTGAGTATTGAGGATTGATGGTTGAGGGTTGTGTGTTGAATATTGAGGATTGAGAATTGAGGATTGAGGATTGAGGATTGAGGATTGAGGATTGAAGATTGAGTATTGAGGATTGAACGATGAGGATTGAGGATTGAGGATTGAGGATTGAAGATTGAGTATTGGGGATTGAGGATTGGCGATCGAGGATTGAGTATTGACGATTGAGAATTGAGGATTGAGGATTGAAGATTGAGTATTGAGGATTGAAGATTGAGGATTGAGGATTGAGGATTGAGGATTGAGGACTGAGGACTGAGGATTGAGGATTGAGCATTGAGGATGGAAGATTGAGAATTAAGGATTGAGGATTGGGGATTGAGGATCTAGGATTGGAGATTGATTATTGAGTATTGAAGATTGAGGACTGAGGGCTGAGGATTGAGGTTTGAGGATTGACGATTGAGGATTGAGGATTGAGGATTGAGGATTGAGGGTTGAGGATTGAGGATTGAAGATTGATTATTGAGGATTGAAGATTGAGGATTGAGTATTGAGGATTGAGGATTGAGGATTGAAGATTGAGGTTTGGGGACTGAGTGTTGAGGGTTGAGTGATGAGAATTAATGTTTGTGGATAGAGATTTGAAGATTGCAGATTGAGTAACGAGTATTGAAAACTGTGAATTGAGGATATTCTATTGAGGATTGAGGATTGACAATTGATTGTCGAGTACTGAGGGCTGAAGATTGAGGATTCAGAATTGAGGATTCAGAATTGAGGTTTGAGGACTGACGATTGAGGATTGAAGATTGAGTATTGAGGATTGAAGATTGAGGATTGAGGATGGAGGATTGGAGAGAGAGGACTGAGTGTTGAGGATTGAGTGTTGAGGATTGATGTTTGAGGGTTGAGATTAGATTATTCATATTTGTGGATTGAGTATTGAACGATGAGAATTCAGGGTATTCTATTGAGTATTGAGAATTGAGGATTGATGGTTGAGTATTGAGGATTGATGGTTGAGGGTTGTGTGTTGAATATTGAGGATTGAGAATTGAGGATTGAGGATTGAGGATTGAGGATTGAGGATTGAAGATTGAGTATTGCGGATTGAAGGATGAGGATTGAGGATTGAGTATTGAGGATTGAGGATTGAGGATTCAGGATTGAGTATTGAAGATTGAGGATTGATGATTGAGGAGTGAGGACTGAGGATTGAGGATTGAGGATTGACGATTGAAGACTGAGTATTGAGGATTGAAGATTGAGGATTGAGGATTCAAGATTGAGGATTGAGAATGAGGGCTGAGGGTTGAGGATTGAGGTTTGAGGACTGAGGACTGAGGATTGAGGATTGAGAATTGAGGATGGAGGATTGAGGATTGAGGATTGAGGATTGGGTATTGAGGATTGAAGAATGAGAATTGACGATTGACGATTGAGTATTGAGGATTGAAGATTGAGTATTGAGGATTGAAGGTTGATGATTGAGGATTGAGGATTGTGGATTGAGGATTCAGGGTTGAGGATTTAAGTTTGAGTATTGAGGATTGAACATTGAGTATTGATGATTGAGGATTGAGGATTGAGGATCGAGGATTGAGGATTGAGGATAGAAGATTGAGGATTGAGGGTTGATGATTGAGTGTTGAAGATTGAGGATTGATGATTGAGGATTGAGGATTGAGGATTGAGGATTGAGGGTTGAAGATTGAGGATTGGGGATTGAGAATTGAGGATTGAGGATTGAGAATCGAAGATTGAGTATTGAGGATTGAAGATTGAGGTTTGAGGATTGAGGATTGTGTATTGAGGATTGTGTATTGAGGATTGAAGAATGAGGATTGACGATTGAGGATTGAGTATTGAGGGTTGAATATTGAGTATTGAGGATTGAAGGTTGATGATTGAGGATTGAGAATTGAGAATTGAGTATGAGGACTGAGTGTTGAGAATTGAGGATTGAGGAACGAGGATTGAGGATTGAGAATTGAGGACTGAGGATTGACGATTGAGTATTGAAGATTGAGGATTGTGACTGAGGATTGAGGATTGAGGATTGAGGATTGACGATGGAGGATTGAGGATTGAGGATTGAGGATTGGGTATTGAGGATTGAAGAATGAGGATTGACGATTGAGGATTGAGTATTGAGGATTGAAGATTGAGTATTGAGGATTGAAGGTTGATGATTGAGGATTGAGAATTGAGGATTGAGGATTAAGAATTGAGGATTGATGATTGAGTATTGATGATTGAAGATTGAGGATTGAGGATTGAGGATTGAGGATTGAGGATTGAAGATTGAGGATTGGGAACTGAGTGTTGAGGGTTGTGTGATGAGGATTGATGTTTGTGGTTAGATATTTGATGATTGCAGATTGAGCATTGAGTATTGAAAACTGTGAATTGGTGATATTCTATTGAGGATTGAGAATTGACAACTGATAGTTGAGGACTGAGGGCTGAAGATTGAGGATTCAGGATTGAGAATTCAGAATTGAGGATTGTGGACTGAGGACTAAGGATTGAAGATTGAGTATTGAGGATTGAAGATTGAGGATTAAGGATTGAGGATTGGGGATTGAGGATCTAGGATTGAAAATTGATTATTGAGGATTGAAGATTGAGGATTGAGGATTGAGGATTGAGAATTGAGAATTGAGGATAGGGTCTGAGGGTTGAGGATTGAGGTTTGAGGAATGAGGATTGAGTATTGAGGATTGAGGATTGAAGATTGAGTATTGATGATTGAAGATTGAGGATTGAGGATTGAGGGTTGAGGATTGAGGACGAGGACTGACAGTTGAGGATTGTGGTTTGAGGATTGAGGGTTGAGGATTGAGAATTGTGGATGGGGACTGAGGTTTGAGGATTGATGACTGAGGATTGGGGATTGAGGATTGATGATTGCGGATTGAGGATTGAAGATTGAGTAATGAGGATTGAATGTTGAGGACTGAGGATTGAGTATTGAGGATTGAAGATTGAGTATTGAGGACTGAAGATTGAGGATTGAGGAATGAGGATTGAGGATTGAGGATTGAGGATTGAAGATTGAGTATTGATGATTGAAGATTGAGGATTGAGGATTGAGGGTTGAGGATTGAGGACGAGGACTGACAGTTGTGGATTGTGGTTTGAGGATTGAGGGTTGAGGATTGAGAATTGTGGATGGGGACTGAGGTTTGAGGATAGATGACTGAGGATTGGGGATTGAGGATTGATGACTGAGGATTGCGGATTGCGGATTGACGATTGAGGATTGGGGATTGAGGGTTGAAGGTTGAGTGTTGAGGATTGAAGGTTGAGCATTGACGATTGAGGATTGAGGATTGAGGATGATGGCTGAGGTTTGAGGTTTGAGGTTTTAGTATTGAATCCTGAGAATTCAGGATGTTCTATTGAGTATTGAGAATTGAGGATTGATGGTTTAGTATTGAGGATTCAGGATTGAGGATTGAGGATTGAGTATTGAAGATTGAGGATTGATGATTGAGGATTTAGGATTGAGGATTGAGGATTGAGGATTGAGGATTGAAAATTGTGTATTGAGGATTGAAAGTTGAGGACTGAGGAATAAGGATTGAGGATTGAGGATGAGGGCTGAGGGTTTAGGATTGAGGTTTGAGGACTGAGGACTGAGGATTGAGGATTGAGAATTGAGTATTGAGGATTGAGGATTAAAGATTGAGGATTGGGTATTGAGGATTGAAGAATGAGGATTGAGGATTGAGGGTTGAGGATTGAGGATTGAAGATTGATTATTGAGGATTGAAGATTGAGGATTGAGTATTGAGGATTGAGGATTGAGGATTGAAGATTGAGGTTTGGGGACTGAGTGTTGAGGGTTGAGTGATGAGAATTAATGTTTGTGGATAGAGATTTGAAGATTGCAGATTGAGTATCGAGTATTGAAAACTGTGAATTGAGGATATTCTATTGAGGATTGAGGATTGACAATTGATTGTTGAGTACTGAGGTCTGAAGATTGAGGATTCAGAATTGAGGATTCAGAATTGAGGTTTGAGTACTGACGATTGAGGATTGAAGATTGAGTATTGAGGATTGAAGATTGAGGATTGAGGATGGAGGATTGAAGAGAGAGGACTGAGTGTTGAGGATTGAGTGTTGAGGATTGATGTTTGAGGGTTGAGGTTAGATTATTGATTTTTGTGGATTGAGTATTGAACGATGAGAATTCAGGGTATTCTATTGAGTATTGAGAATTGAGGATTGATGGTTGAGTATTGAGGATTGATGGTTGAGGGTTGTGTGTTGAATATTGAGGATTGAGAATTGAGGATTGAGGATTGAGGATTGAGGATTGAGGATTGAAGATTGAGTATTGAGGATTGAACGATGAGGATTGAGGATTGAGGATTGAGGATTGAAGATTGAGGATTGGGGATTGAGGATTGGCGATCGAGGATTGAGTATTGACGATTGAGAATTGAGGATTGAGGATTGAAGATTGAGTATTGAGGATTGAAGATTGAGGATTGAGGATTGAGGATTGAGGATTGAGGACTGAGGATTGAGGATTGAGGATTGAGCATTGAGGATTGAAGATTGAGGATTGGCGATTGAGGATTGAGTATTGAGGATTGAATATTGAGTATTGAGGATTGAAGGTTGATGATTGAGGATTGAGGATTGTGGATTGAGGATAGAGGGTTGAGGATTGAAGGTTGAGTATTGAGAATTGAACATTGAGTATTGATGATTGAGGATTGAGGATTGAGGATTGAAGATTGAGGATTGGGGATTGAGGATTGGCGATTGAGGATTGAGGACTGAGGATTGAGAATTGAGGATTGAGGATTGAAGATTGAGTATTGAGGATAGAAGATTGAGGATTGAGGATTGAGGACTGAAGATTGAGGACTGAGTGTTGAGTGTTGAGTGATGCGAAATGATGTTTGTAGACTGAGATTTGAAGATTGAAGATTGGGGATTGAGTATTGAAAACTGAGAATTGAGGATATTCTAATGAGGACTGAGGATTGAAAATTGATTGTTGAGGACTGTGGGCTGAAGATTGACGATTCAGGATTGAGGATTCGGGATTGAGGTTTGAGGACGAGGACTGACGGTTGAGGATTGAGGTTTGAGGATTGAGGATTGAGGACTGATGACTGAGGATTGAGGATTGAGGATTGAGCATTGAGGATTGAAGATTGAGGACTGGGAATTGAGGATTGAAGATTGAGGATTAAGGATTGAGGATTGGGGATTGAGGATCTAGGATTGGAGATTGATTATTGAGTATTGAAGATTGAGGACTGAGGGTTGAGGATTGAGGTTTGAGGAATGAGGATTCAGGACTGAGAATTGAGGACTGAGGATTGACGACTGAGTATTGAGGATTGAGGATTGATGACTGAGGATTGAGGATTGAGGATTGAGGATTGAGGATTGAGGATTGAAGATTGAGTATTGAGGATTGAGGATTGAGGATTGAGGACTGAGTATTGAAGATTGAGGATTGATGATTGAGGAGTGAGGACTGAGGATTGAGGATTGAGGATTGAGGATTGAGGATTGAGGATTGAAAATTGTGTATTGAGGATTGAAGGTTGAGGATTGAGGAATAAGGATTGAGGATTGAGGATGAGGGCTGAGGGTTTAGGATTGAGGTTTGAGGACTGAGGACTGAGGATTGAGGATTGAGAATTGAGGATTGAGGATTGTGGATTAAAGATTGAGGATTGGGTATTGAGGATTGAAGAAGGAGGATTGAGGATTGAGGATTGAGGATTGAGGATTGAAGATTGAGTATTGAGGATTGAGGATTCAGTATCGAGGATTGAGGATTGAGGATTGAGGGTTGAGGATTGAGGATTGAAGATTGATTATTGAGGATTGAAGATTGAGGATTGAGTACTGAGGATTGAGGATTGAGGATTGAAGATTGAGGTTTGGGGACTGAGTGTTGAGGGTTGAGTGATGAGAATTAATGTCTGTGGATAGAGATTTGAAGATTGCAGATTGAGTATCGAGTATTGAAAACTGTGAATTGAGGATATTCTATTGAGGATTGAGGATTAACAATTGATTGTCGAGGACTGATGGCTGAAGATTGAGGATTCAGAATTGAGGATTCAGAATTGAGGTTTGAGGACTGACGATTGAGGATTGAAGATTGAGTATTGAGGATTGAAGATTGAGGATTGAGGATGGAGGATTGAAGAGAGAGTACTGAGTGTTGAGGATTGAGTGTTGAGGATTGATGTTTGAGGGTTGAGATTAGAATATTGATTTTTGCGGATTGAGTATTGAACGATGAGAGTTCAGGGTATTCTATTGAGTATTGAGAATTGAGGATTGATGGTTGAGTATTGAGGATTGATGGTTGAGGGTTGTGTGTTGAATATTGAGGATTGAGAATTGAGGATTGAGGATTGAGGATTGAGGATTGAGGATTGAAGATTGAGTATTGAGGATTGAAGGATGAGGATTGAGGATTGAGTATTGAGGATTGAGGATTGAGGATTCAGGATTGAGTATTGAAGATTGAGGATTGATGATTGAGGAGTGAGGACTGAGGATTGAGGATTGAGGATTGAGGATTGAAGACAGAGTATTGAGGATTGAAGATTGAGGATTGAGGATTCCGGATTGAGGATTGAGGATGTGGGCTGAGGGTTGAGGGTTGAGGTTTGCGGACTGAGGACAGATGATTGAGGATTGAGAATTGAGGATGGAGGATTCAGGATTGAGGATTGAGGATTGGGTATTGAGGATTGAAGAATGAGAATTGACGATTGAGGATTGAGTATTGAGGATTGAAGATTGAGTATTGAGGATTGAAGGTTGATGATTGAGGATTGAGGATTGATGATTTAGGATTGAGGATTGAGGATTGAGGATTGAGGATTGACGATTGAAGACTGAGTATTGAGGATTGAAGATTGAGGATTGAGGATTCAAGATTGAGGATTGAGAATGAGGGCTGAGGGTTGAGGATTGAGGTTTGAGGACTGAGGACTGAGGATTGAGGATTGATAATTGAGGATGGAGGATTGAGGATTGAGGATTGAGGATTGGGTATTGAGGATTGAAGAATGAGAATTGACGATTGAGGATTGAGTATTGAGGATTGAAGATTGAGTATTGAGGATTGAAGGTTGATGATTGAGGATTGAGGATTGTGGATTGAGGATTGAGGGTTGAGGATTGAAGGTTGAGTATTGAGGATTGAACATTGAGTATTGATGATTGAGGATTGAGGATTGAGGATTGAGGATTGAGGATTGAAGATTCAGGATTGGGGATTGAGGATTGGCGATTGAGGATTGAGGACTGAGGATTGAGAAATGAGGATTGAGGATTGAAGACTGAGTATTGAGGATAGAAGGTTGAGGATTGAGGGTTGAGGACTGAAGATTGAGGACTGAGTGTTGAGTGTTGAGTGATGCGAATTGATGTTTGTAAACTGAGATTTGAAGATTGAAGATTGGGGATTGAGTATTGAAAACTGTGAATTGAGGATATTCTAATGAGGACTGAGGATTGAAAATTGATTGTTGTGGACTGTGGGCTGAAGATTGACGATTCAGGATTGAGGATTCGGGATTGAGGACTGAGGACGAGGACTGACGGTTGAGGATTGAGGTTTGAGGTTTGATAATCGAGGATTGAGGACTGAGGATTGAGGATTGAAGATTGAGGATTGAGGATTGAGGATTGGGGATTGAGGATCTAGGATTGGAGATTGACTATTGAGGATTGAGGTTTGAGGACTGAGGACTGAGGATTGAAGGTTGAGTATTGAGGGTTGAACATTGAGTACTGATGATTGAGGATTGAGGATTGAGTATTGAAGATTGAGGATTGGGGATTGAGGATTGAGGATGGAGGATGAGGGGCTGATGTTTGAGGATTGAGGTTTGAGTACTGAATACTGAGAATTCAGGATATTCTATTGAGTATTGGGAATTGAGTATTGATGGTTGAGTATTGAGGATTGAGGATTGAGGATTGAGGATTGAGTATTGAAGATTGAGGATTGATGATTGAGGATTGAGGATTCAGGATTGAGGATTAAGTGTTGAGGATTGAGGATTGATGTTTGAGGATTGAGGATTGAGGATCGAGGATTGAGGATTGAGGATTGAAGATTGAGGATTGAGGGTTGATGATTGAGTGTTGAAGATTGAGGATTGATGATTGAGGATTGAGGATTGAGGATTGAGGATTGAGGATTGAGGGTTGAAGATTGAGGATTGGGGATTGAGGATTGAGGATTGAGGATTGAGAATCGAAGATTGAGTATTGAGGATTGAAGATTGAGGTTTGAGGATTGAGGATTGGGTATTGAGGATTGAAGAATGAGGATTGACGATTGAGGATTGAGTATTGAGGGTTGAATATTGAGTATTGAGGATTGAAGGTTGATGATTGAGGATTGAGGATTGTGGATTGAGGATTGAGGATTGAGGATTGCAGATTGAGTATTGAGGATTGAGGACTGGGGATTGAGGATTGAAGATTGAGGATTAACGATTGAGGATTGGGGATTGAGGATCTAGGATTGGAGATTGATTATAGAGGATTGAAGATTGAGCATTGAAGATTGAGGATTGAGAATTGAGAATTGAGGATGAGGACTGAGGGTTGAGGATTGAGGTTTGACGAATGAGGATTGAGGATTGAGGGTTGAGGATTGAGGATTGAGGATTGAGGATTGAGTATTGAAGATTGAGTATTCATGACTGTGGAATGAGGATTGAGGATTGAGGGTTGAGGATTGAGGATCGAAGATTGAGTATTGAGGATTGAAGATTGAGGTTTGAGGATTGAGGATTCACGATTGAGAATTGAGGATTAAAATTGAGTATTGATGATTGAAGGTTGAGGATTGAGGATTGAGCGTTGAGGATTGAGGACGAGGACTGACGGTTGAGGATTGAGAATCGAGAATTGAGGATGAGGACTGAGGACTGAGGATTGAGGTTTGAGGAACGAGGATTGAGGATTGAGAATTGAGGACCGAGGATTGACGATTGAGTGTTGAAGATTGAGGATTGATGACTGAGGTTTGAGGATTGAGGATTGAGGATTGAGGATTGAGGATTGAAGATTGAGTATTGAGGATTGAGGATTGAGGATTGAGGATTGAGTATTGAAGATTGAGTATTGAAGATTGAGGACTGAGCACTGAGGACTGAGTATTGAGGACTGAGGATTGAAGATTGAGGACTGAGTGTTGAGGGTTGATTGATGAGAATTGAAGTTTGTGGATGGAGACATGAAGATTGAAGATTGAGGATTGAGTATTGAAATCTGAGAATTCAGGATATTCTATTGAGTATTGAGAATTGAGTATTGATGGTTGAGTAGTGAGGATTGATGGTTGAGGGTCGTGTGTTGAATATTGAGGATTGAGGATTGAGGATTTTAATATTGAGGATTGAGGATTGAGGATTGCAGATTGAGTATTGATGATTGAAGATTGTGTATTGAGGACTGAGGGGTGAGGACTGAGGATGAGGACTGACGGTTTAGGATTGAGGTTTGAGGATTGAGGATTGCGGACTGATGACTGAGGGTTGAGGATTGAGGATTGAGCATTGAGGATTGAAGATCGAGGACTGTGGATTGAGGATTGAAGATTGAGGATTAAGGATTGAGGATTGGTTCTTGAGGATCTAGGATTGGATGTTGATTATTGAGGATTGAAGATTGAGGATTGAGGATTGAGGATTGAGGATTGAGGATGGTGGATGAGGGCTGAGGGTTGAGGATTGAGGTTTGAGTATTGAATACTGAGAATTCAGGATATTCTATTGAGTATTGAGAACTGAGGATTGATGATTGAGTATCGAGGATTGAGGATGGAGTATTGAGGATTGAAGATTGAGGTTTGAGGATTGAGGATTGAGAATTGATAATGAGGACTGAGGGTTGAGGATTGAGGTTTGAGGAACGAGGATTGAAATTGAGGATTGAGGATTGAGGCTTGAGGCTTGAGGATTGAGGATTCACGATTGAGAGTTGAGGATTGAAATTGAGTATTGATGATTGAAGGTTGAGGATTGAGGATTGAGCGTTGAGGATTGAGGACGAGGACTGACGGTTGAGGATTGAGAATCGAGAATTGAGGATGAGGACTGAGGGTTGAGGATTGACGTTTGAGGAACGAGGATTGAGGATTGAGAATTGAGGACCGAGGATTGACGATTGAGTGTTGAAGATTGAGGATTGATAACTGAGGTTTGAGGATTGAGGATTGAGGATTGAGATTTGAGGCTTGAAGATTGAGTATTGAGGATTGAGGATTGAGGATTGAGGATTGAGTATTGAGGATTGAGGATTGAGGATTGAGGATTGAAGATTGATTATTGAGGATTGAAGGTTGAGGATTGAGTATTGAGGATTGAGGATTGAGGATTGAAGTTTGAGGATTGGGGACTGAGTGTTGAGGGTTGTGTAACGAGAAGTAATGTTTGTGGATAGAGATTTGAAGATTGCCGATTGTGTATCGGGTATTGAAAACTGTGAATTGAGGATATACTATAGAGGATTGAGGATTGACAATTGATTGTCGAGGACTGAGGGCTGAAGATTGAGGATTCAGAGTTGAGGATTCAGAATTGAGGTTTGAGGACTGAGGATTGAGGATTGAAGATTGAGTATTGAGGATTGAAGATTGAGGTTTGAGGATTGAGGATGGAGGATTGAAGAGAGAGGGCTGAGTGTTGAGGATTGAGCGTTGAGAATTGATGTTTAAAGGTTGAGATTTGATTATTGATTTTTTGGATTCAGTATTGAACGATGAGAATTCAGGGTATTCTATTGAGCATTGAGAATTGAGGATTGATGGTTGAGTATTGAGGATTGGTGGCTGAGGGTTGTGTGTTGAATATTGAGGATTGAGAATTGAGGATTGAGGATTGAGAATTGAGGATTGATGATTGAGTATTGATGATTGAAGATTGAGGATTGAGGATTGAGGATTGAGGATTGAGGATTGAGGATTGAAGATTGAGGATTGGGAACTGAGTGTTGAGGGTTGTGTGATGAGAATTGATGTTTGTGGTTAGATATTTGATGATTGCAGATTGAGCATTGAGTATTGAAAACTGTGAATTGGTGATATTCTATTGAGGATTGAGAATTGACAACTGATTGTTGAGGACTGAGGGCTGAAGATTGAGGATTCAGGATTGAGAATTCAGAAATGAGGATTGAGGACTGAGGACTAAGGATTGAAGATTGAGTATTGAGGATTGAAGATTGAGGATAAGGATTGAGGATGGGGATTGAGGATCTAGGATTGAAAATTGATTATTGAGGATTGAAGATTGAGGATTGAGGATTGAGGATTGAGAATTGAGAATTGAGGATAAGGACTGAGGGTTGAGGATTGAGGTTTGAGGAATGAGGATTGAGTATTGAGGATTGAGGATTAAAGATTGAGTATTGATGATTGAAGATTGAGGATTGAGGATTGAGGGTTGAGGGTTGAGGATTGAGGACGAGGACTGACAGTTGAGGATTGTGGTTTGAGGATTGAGGGTTGAGGATTGAGAATTGTGGGTGGGGACTGAGGTTTGAGGATTGATGACTGAGGATTGGGGATTGAGGATTGATGATTGCGGATTGAGGATTGAAGATTGAGTAATGAGGATTGAATGTTGAGGGTTGAGGATTGAGGATTGAGGATTGAAGATTGAGGATTGGGGATTGAGGATTGGCGATCGAGGATTGAGTATTGACGATTGAGAATTGAGGATTGAGGATTGAAGATTGAGTATTGAGGATTGAAGATTGAGGATTGAGGATTGAGGATTGAGGATTGAGGACTGAGGATTGAGGATTGAGGATTGAGCATTGAGGATTGAAGATTGAGGATTGGCGATTGAGGATTGAGTATTGAGGATTGAATATTGAGTATTGAGGATTGAAGGTTGATGATTGAGGATTGAGGATTGTGGATTGAGGATAGAGGGTTGAGGATTGAAGGTTGAGTATTGAGAATTGAACATTGAGTATTGATGATTGAGGATTGAGGATTGAGGATTGAAGATTGAGGATTGGGGATTGAGGATTGGCGATTGAGGATTGAGGACTGAGGATTGAGAATTGAGGATTGAGGATTGAAGATTGAGTATTGAGGATAGAAGATTGAGGATTGAGGATTGAGGACTGAAGATTGAGGACTGAGTGTTGAGTGTTGAGTGATGCGAAATGATGTTTGTAGACTGAGATTTGAAGATTGAAGATTGGGGATTGAGTATTGAAAACTGAGATTTGAGGATATTCTAATGAGGACTGAGGATTGAAAATTGATTGTTGAGGACTGTGGGCTGAAGATTGACTATTCAGGATTGAGGATTCGGGATTGAGGTTTGAGGACGAGGACTGACGGTTGAGGATTGAGGTTTGAGGATTGAGGATTGAGGATTGAGGATTGAGGATTGAAGATTGAGTATTGAGGATTGAGGATTGAGGATTGAGGACTGAGTATTGAAGATTGAGGATTGATGATTGAGGAGTGAGGACTGAGGATTGAGGATTGAGGATTGAGGATTGAGGATTGAGGATTGAAAATTGTGTATTGAGGATTGAAGGTTGAGGATTGAGGAATAAGGATTGAGCATTGAGGATTGAGGATTGAGGATTGAAGATTGAGTATTGAGGATTGAGGATTCAGGATCGAGGATTGAGGATTGAGGATTGAGGGTTGAGGATTGAGGATTGAAGATTGATTATTGAGGATTGAAGATTGAGGATTGAGTACTGAGGATTGAGGATTGAGGATTGAAGATTGAGGTTTGGGGACTGAGTGTTGAGGGTTGAGTGATGAGAATTAATGTCTGTGGATAGAGATTTGAAGATTGCAGATTGAGTATCGAGTATTGAAAACTGTGAATTGAGGATATTCTATTGAGGATTGAGGATTAACAATTGTTTGTCGAGGACTGATGGCTGAAGATTGAGGATTCAGAATTGAGGATTCAGAATTGAGGTTTGAGGACTGACGATTGAGGAATGAAGATTGAGTATTGAGGATTGAAGATTGAGGATTGAGGATGGAGGATTGAAGAGAGAGGACTGAGTGTTGAGGATTGAGTGTTGAGGATTGATGTTTGAGGGTTGAGATTAGAATATTGATTTTTGTGGATTGAGTATTGAACGATGAGAGTTCAGGGTATTCTATTGAGTATTGAGAATTGAGGATTGATGGTTGAGTATTGAGGATTGATGGTTGAGGGTTGTGTGTTGAATATTGAGGATTGAGAATTGAGGATTGAGGATTGAGGATTGAGGATTGAGGATTGAAGATTCAGTATTGAGGATAGAAGGATGAGGATTGAGGATTGAGTATTGAGGATTGAGGATTGAGGATTCAGGATTGAGTATTGAAGATTGAGGATTGATGATTGAGGAGTGAGGACTGAGGATTGAGGATTGAGGATTGAGGATTGAAGTCAGAGTATTGAGGATTGAAGATTGAGGATTGAGGATTCCGGATTGAGGATTGAGGATGTGGGCTGAGGGTTGAGGGTTGAGGTTCACGGACTGAGGACAGATGATTGAGGATTGAGAATTGAGGATGGAGGATTCAGGATTGAGGATTGAGGATTGGGTATTGAGGATTGAAGAATGAGAATTGACGATTCAGGATTGAGTATTGAGGATTGAAGATTGAGTATTGAGGATTGAAGGTTGATGATTGAGGATTGAGGACTGATGATTGAGGATTGAGGATTGAGGATTGAGGATTGAGGATTGACGATTGAAGACTGAGTATTGAGGATTGAAGATTGAGGATTGAGGATTCAAGATTGAGGATTGAGAATGAGGGCTGAGGGTTGAGGATTGAGGTTTGAGGACTGAGGACTGAGGATTGAGGATTGATAATTGAGGATGGAGGATTGAGGATTGAGGATTGAGGATTGGGTATTGAGGATTGAAGAATGAGAATTGACGATTGAGGATTGAGTATTGAGGATTGAAGATTGAGTATTGAGGATTGAAGGTTGATGATTGAGGATTGAGGATTGTGGATTGAGGATTGAGGGTTGAGGATTGAAGGTTGAGTATTGAGGATTGAACATTGAGTATTGATGATTGAGGATTGAGGATTGAGGATTGAGGATTGAAGATTCAGGATTGGGGATTGAGGATTGGCGATTGAGGATTGCGGACTGAGGATTGAGAAATGAGGATTGAGGATTGAAGACTGAGTATTGAGGATAGAAGGTTGAGGATTGAGGGTTGAGGACTGAAGATTGAGGACTGAGTGTTGAGTGTTGAGTGATGCGAATTGATGTTTGTAAACTGAGATTTGAAGATTGAAGATTGGGGATTGAGTATTGAAAACAGTGAATTGAGGATATTCTAATGAGGACTGAGGATTGAAAATTGATTGTTGTGGACTGTGGGCTGAAGATTGACGATTCAGGATTGAGGATTCGGGATTGAGGACTGAGGACGAGGACTGACGGTTGAGGATTGAGGTTTGAGGTTTGATAATCGAGGATTGAGGACTGAGGATTGAGGATTGAAGATTGAGTATTAAGGTTTGAGGATTGGGGATTGAGGATCTGGGATTGGAGATTGACTATTGAGGATTGAGGTTTGAGGACTGAGGACTGAGGATTGAAGGTTGAGTATTGAGGGTTGAACATTGAGTATTGATGATTGAGGATTGAGGATTGAGTATTGAAGATTGAGGATTGGGGATTGAGGATTGAGGATGGAGGATGAGGGGCTGATGTTTGAGGATTGAGGTTTGAGTATTGAATACTGAGAATTCAGGATATTCTATTGAGTATTGGGAATTGAGTATTGATGGTTGAGTATTGAGGATTGAGGATTGAGGATTGAGGATTGAGTATTGAAGATTGAGGATTGATGATTGAGGATTGAGGATTCAGGATTGAGGATTAAGTGTTGAAGATTGAGGATTGATGATTGAGGATTGAGGATTGAGGATCGAGGATTGAGGATTGAGGATTGAAGATTGAGGATTGAGGGTTGATGATTGAGTGTTGAAGATTGAGGATTGAGGATTGAGGATTGAGGATTGAGGATTGAGGATTGAGGATTGAGGGTTGAAGATTGAGGATTGGGGATTGAGGATTGAGGATTGAGGATTGAGAATCGAAGATTGAGTATTGAGGATTGCAGATTGAGGTTTGAGGATTGAGGATTGGGTATTGAGGATTGAAGAATGAGGATTGACGATTGAGGATTGAAGATTGAGTATTGAGGATTGAAGATTGAGGATTGAGGATTGAGGATGATGGCTGAGGGTTGAGGATTGAGGTTTGAGGACTGTGGACTGAGGATTGAGGATTGAGATTTGAGGATTGAGGATTGAGGGTTGAAGATTGAGGATTGGGTATTGAGGACTGAAGAATGAGGATTGACGGTTGAGGATTGAGGATTGAGGATTGAAGGTTGTGTATTGAGAATTGAAGGTTGATGATTGAGGATTGAGGATTGTGGATTGAGGATTGAGGATTGAGGACTGCGGATTGACGATTGAGTATTGTAGATCGAGGATTGATGACTGAGGATTGAGGATTGAGGATTGAAGATTGAGGATTAAGGATTGAGGTTGGGGATTGAGGATCTAGGATTGAGGATTGAGGACTGCGGATTGACGATTGAGTATTGAAGATTGAGGATTGATGACTGAGGATTGAGGATTGAGGATTGAGGATTGAGGATTGAGGATTGAAGATTGAAGATTGAGTATTGAGGACTGAGGATTGAGGATTGAGTATTGAGGATTGATGATTGAGGATAGAGGATTGAGCATTGAGGATTGAGGATTGAGGATTGAAGATTGAGTATTGAGGATTGAAGATTCAGTATTGAGGAATGAAGATTGAGAAATGAGGATTGAGGGTTGAACATTGAGGACTGAGTGTTGAGTGTTGAGTGATGAGAATTGATGTTTGTGGATAGAGGTTGGAAGGTTGCAGATTGAGTATTGAGTATTGAAAACTGTGAATTGAGGATATTCTAATGAGGATTGAGGATTGACAACTGATTGTTGATGACTGAGAGCTGAAGATTGAGGATTCATGATTGAGGATTCAGAATTGAGGGCTGAGGACTGAGGATTGAGGATTGACGATTGAGTATTGAGGATTGATGATTGAGGATTGAGGATTGAGGATTGAGGATTGAGGATGAGGGCTGAGGGTTGAGGATTGAGGTTTGAGGACTGAGGACTGAGGATTGAGGATTGATAATTGAGGATTGAGGATTGAGGATTGAAGATTGAGGATTGGGTATTGAGGATAGAAGAATGAGCATTGAGGATTGAGGATTGAGGATTGAGGATCGAAGACTGACGATTGAGGATTGAGGATTGAGGATTGAGGGTTGAGGATTCAAGATTGAGTATTCAGGATTGAAGATTAAGGATTGAGTATTGAGGCTTGAGGATTGAGGATTGAGGATTGAACATTGAGGATTGGGGATTGAGGATTGAGGATGGAGGATTGAGTTTTGATGATTGAGAATTGAGGATTGAGGATTGAAGATTGTGGATTAAGGATTGAGGATTGGGGATTGAGGATCTAGGATTGGAGATTGACTATTGAGGATTGGGCATTGAGGATTGAGGATTGAGGAACGAGGATTGAGGATTGAGGATGATGGCTGAGGGTTGAGGATTGAGGTTTGAGGGCTGTGGACTGAGGATTGAGGATTGAGATTTGAGGATTGAAGATTGAGGATTGAGGATTGAGGATTGAGGATTGAGGATTGAGGATTGAAGATTGAGTATTGATGACTGAGGATTGAGGATTGAGGTTTGAGGATTGAGGATTGAGGATTGAAGATTGAGGATTGGGGATTGAGGATTGAGAATTGAGAATTGAGAATCGAAGATTGAGTATTGAGGATTGAAGATTGAGGTTTGAGGATTGAGGATTGAGGATGGAGGATGAGGGCTGAGGGTTGTGGATTGAGGTTTGAGTATGGAATACTGAGAATACAGGATATTCTATTGAGTATTGAGAATTGAGTATTGATGGTTGAGTATTGAGGATTGTGGATTGAGTATTGAGGATTGAAGATTGAGGTTTGAGGATTGAGGATTTAGAACTGAGGATGAGGTCTGAGGGTTGAGGATTGAGGTTTGAGGAACGAGGATTGAGGATTGAGAATTGAGGACTGAGGATTGACGATTGAGTATTGAGGATTGAGGATTGATGACTGAGGATTGAGGATTGAGGATTGAGGATTGAGGATTCAGGATTGAAGATAGAGTATTGTGGATTGAGGATTGAGGATTGAGGATTGAGGATTGAGGATTGGGTATTGAGGATTGAAGAATGAGGATTGACGGTTGAGGATTGAGGATTGAGGATTGAAGGTTGTGTATTCAGGATTGAAGGTTGATGATTGAGGATTGAGGATTGTGGATTGATGATTGAGGATTGAGGACTGCGGATTGACGATTGAGTATTGTAGATCGAGGATTGATGACTGAGGATTGAGGATTGAGGATTGAGCATTGAGGATTGAGGATTGAGGATTGAAGATTGAGTATTGAGGATTGAGGATTGAGGATTGAGGATTGAGTGTTGCAGATTGAGGATTGAGTATTGAGGATTGAGGATTGAGGATTGGGTATTGAGGATTGAAGAATGAGGATTGACGATTCAGGATTGAGGATTGAGGATTGAAGATTGAGGATCGGGAATTGAGGTTTGAGTATTGAGGATTGAGGATTGAGGATTGAGGATTGAGGATTGAAGATTGAGGATCGGGGATTGAGGATTGAGTATTGAGGATTGAGAGTTGACGATTGAGGATTGAAGATTGAGGATTAAGGATTAAGGATCGGGGATTGAGGATCTAGGATTGGAGATTGACTATTGAGGATTGAGGATTGAGGATTGAGGATCGAGGATTGAAGATTGAGGACTGAGTGTTGAGGGTTGAGTGATGAGAATTGATGTTTGTGGATGGAGACATGAAGACTGAAGATTGAGGATTGAGTATTGATAACTGAGAATTCAGGATATTCTATTGAGTATTGAGGATTGAGTATTGATCGTTGAGTATTGAGGATGGATGGTTGTGGGTTGTGTGTTGAATATTGGGGATTGAGGATTTTAGGATTGAGGATTGAGGATTGAGTATTGAAGATTGAGTATTGATGATTGGAGATTGAGGATTGAGGATTGAGTGTTGAGGATTGAGGACGAGGACTGACGGTTGAGGATTGAGGATTGAGGACTGATGACTGAGGATTGAGGATTGAGGTTTGAGCATTGAGGATTGAAGATCGAGGACTGTGGACTGAGGATTGAAGATTGAGGATGAAGGATTGAGGATTGGGGATTGAGGATCTAGGATTGGAGGTTGATTATTGAGGATTGAAGATTGAGGATTGAGGATTGAGGATTGAGGATTGAGGATTGAAGGTTGATGATTGAGGATTGAGGATTGTGGATTGAGGATTGAGGATTGAGGACTGCGGATTGACGATTGAGTATTGTAAATCGAGGATTGATGACTGAGGATTGAGGATTGAGGATTGAAGATTGAGGATTAAGGATTGAGGTTGGGGATTCAGGATCTAGGATTGAGGATTGAGGACTGCGGATTGACGATTGAGTATTGAAGATTGAGGATTGATGACTGAGGATTGAGGATTGAGAATTGAACATTGAGTATTGATGATTGAGGATTGAGGATTGAGGATTGAAGATTGAGGATTGGGGATTGAGGATTGAGGATTGAAGATTGAGTATTGAGGATTGAAGATTGAGGATTGAGGATTGAGGATTGAGGATTGAGGACTGAGGATTGAGGATTGAGGATTGAGCATTGAGGATTGAAGATTGAGTATTGGCGATTGAGGATTGAGTATTGAGGATTGAATATTGAGTATTGAGGATTGAAGGTTGATGATTGAGGATTGAGGATTGTGGATTGAGGATAGCGGGTTGAGGATTGAAGGTTGAGTATTGAGAATTGAACATTGAGTATTGATGATTGAGGATTGAGGATTGAGGATTGAAGGTTGAGGATTGGGGATTGAGGATTGGCGATTGAGGATTGAGGACTGAGGATTGAGAATTGAGGATTGAGGATTGAAGATTGAGTATTGAGGATAGAAGATTGAGGATTGAGGATTGAGGACTGAAGATTGAGGACTGAGTGTTGAGTGTTGAGTGATGCGAAATGATGTTTGTAGACTGAGATTTGAAGATTGAAGATTGGGGATTGAGTATTGAAAACTGAGAATTGAGGATATTCTAATGAGGACTGAGGATTGAAAATTGATTGTTGAGGACTGTGGGCTGAAGATTGACGATTCAGGATTGAGGATTCGGGATTGAGGTTTGAGGACGAGGACTGACGGTTGAGGATTGAGGTTTGAGGATTGAGGATTGAGGACTGATGACTGAGGATTGAGGATTGAGGATTGAGCATTGAGGATTGAAGATTGAGGACTGGGGATTGAGGATTGAAGACTGAGGATTAAGGATTGAGGATTGGGGATTGAGGATCTAGGATTGGAGATTGATTATTGAGTATTGAAGATTGAGGACTGAGGGTTGAGGATTGAGGTTTGAGGAATGAGGATTGAGGACTGAGAATTGAGGACTGAGGATTGACGACTGAGTATTGAGGATTGAGGATTGATGACTGAGGATTGAGGATTGAGGATTGAGGATTGAGGATTGAGGATTGAAGATTGAGTATTGAGGATTGAGGATTGAGGATTGAGGACTGAGTATTGAAGATTGAGGATTGATGATTGAGGAGTGAGGACTGAGGATTGAGGATTGAGGATTGAGGATTGAAGATTGAGGATTGAAAATTGTGTATTGAGGATTGAAGGTTGAGGATTGAGGAATAAGGATTGAGGATTGAGGATGAGGGCTGAGGGTTTAGGATTGAGGTTTGAGGACTGAGGACTGAGGATTGAGGATTGAGAATTGCGGATTGAGGATTGTGGATTAAAGATTGAGGATTGGGTATTGAGGATTGAAGAATGAGGATTGAGGATTGAGGATTGAGGATTGAGGATTGAAGATTGAGTATTGAGGATTGAGGATTCAGGATCGAGGATTGAGGATTGAGGATTGAGGCTTGAGGATTGAGGATTGAAGATTGATTATTGAGGATTGAAGATTGAGGATTGAGTACTGAGGATTGAGGATTGAGGATTGAAGATTGAGGTTTGGGGACTGAGTGTTGAGGGTTAAGTGATGAGAATTAATGTCTGTGGATAGAGATTTGAAGATTGCAGATTGAGTACCGAGTATTGAAAACTGTGAATTGAGGATATTCTATTGAGGATTGAGGATTAACAATTGATTGTCGAGGACTGATGGCTGAAGATTGAGGATTCAGAATTGAGGATTCAGAATTGAGGTTTGAGGACTGACGATTGAGGATTGAAGATTGAGTATTGAGGATTGAAGATTGAGGATTGAGGATGGAGGATTGAAGAGAGAGGACTGAGTGTTGAGGATTGAGTGTTGAGGATTGATGTTTGAGGGTTGAGATTAGAATATTGATTTTTGTGGATTGAGTATTGTACGATGAGAGTTCAGGGTATTCTATTGAGTATTGAGAATTGAGGATTGATGGTTGAGTATTGAGGATTGATGGTTGAGGGTTGTGTGTTGAATATTGAGGATTGAGAATTGAGGATTGAGGATTGAGGATTGAGGATTGAGGATTGAAGATTGAGTATTGAGGATTGAAGAATGAGGATTGAGGATTGAGTATTGAGGATTGAGGATTGAGGATTCAGGATTGAGTATTGAAGATTGAGGATTGATGATTGAGGAGTGAGGACTGAGGATTGAGGATTGAGGATTGAGGATTGAAGACAGAGTATTGAGGATTGAAGATTGAGGATTGAGGATTCCGGATTGAGGATTGAGGGTGTGGGCTGAGGGTTGAGGGTTGAGGTTTACGGACTGAGGACAGATGATTGAGGATTGAGAATTGAGGATGGAGGATTCAGGATTGAGGATTGAGGATTGGGTATTGAGGATTGAAGAATGAGAATTGACGATTGAGGAGTGAGTATTGAGGATTGAAGATTGAGTATTGAGGATTGAAGGTTGATGATTGAGGATTGAGGATTGATGATTGAGGATTGAGGATTGAGGATTGAGGATTGAGGATTGACGATTGAAGACTGAGTATTGAGGATTGAGGATTGAGGATGGAGGATGAGGGGCTGATGTTTGAGGATTGAGGTTTGAGTATTGAATACTGAGAATTCAGGATATTCTATTGAGTATTGGGAATTGAGTATTGATGGTTGAGTATTGAGGATTGAGGATTGAGGATTGAGGATTGAGTATTGAAGATTGAGGATTGATGATTGAGGATTGAGGATTCAGGATTGAGGATTAAGTGTTGAGGATTGAGGATTGATGATTGAGGATTGAGGATTGAGGATCGAGGATTGAGGATTGAGGATTGAAGATTGAGGATTGAGGGTTGATGATTGAGTGTTGAAGATTGAGGATTGATGATTGAGGATTGAGGATTGAGGATAGAGGATTGAGGATTGAGGGTTGAAGATTGAGGATTGGGGATTGAGGATTGAGGATTGAGGATTGAGAATCGAAGATTGAGTATTGAGGATTGAAGATTGAGGTTTGAGGATTGAGGATTGGGTACTGAGGATTGAAGAATGAGGATTGACGATTGAGGATTGAGTATTGAGGGTTGAATATTGAGTATTGAGGATTGAAGGTTGATGATTGAGGATTGAGGATTGTGGATTGAGGGTTGAGGGTTGAGGATTGAAGGTTGAGTATTGAGAATTGAACATTGAGTATTGACGATTGAGGATTGAGGATTGAGGATTGAAGATTGAGGATTAAGGACGAGGACTGACGGTTGAGGATTGAAGATTGAGGATTGAGGATTGAGGATTGAGGGTTGAGGATTGAGGATTGAGGATTGAAGATTGAGTATTGAGGATTGAAGATTGAGGATTGAGGATTGAGGATTGAGGATTGAGGATTGAAGATTGAGGATTGGGGATTGAGGATTGACGATTGAGGATTGAGTATTGAGGATTGAGGATTGAGGATTGAGGATTGAGGATTGAGGATTGAGGATTGAGTATTGAAGATTGAGTATTGAAGATTGAGGACTGAGCACTGAGGACTGAGTATTGAGGACTGAGGATTGAAGATTGAGGACTGAGTGTTGAGGGTTGATTGATGAGAATTGATGTTTGTGGATGGAGACATGAAGATTGAAGATTGAGGATTGAGTATTGAAATCTGAGAATTCAGGATATTCTATTGAGTATTGAGAATTGAGTATTGATGGTTGAGTAGTGAGGATTGATGGTTGAGGGTCGTGTGTTGAATATTGAGGATTGAGGATTGAGGATTTTAATATTGAGGATTGAGGATTGAGGATTGAACATTGAGTATTGATGATTGAAGATTGTGTATTGAGGACTGAGGGGTGAGGACTGAGGATGAGGACTGACGGTTTAGGATTGAGGTTTGAGGATTGAGGATTGCGGACTGATGACTGAGGTTTGAGGATTGAGGATTGAGCATTGAGGATTGAAGATCGAGGACTGTGGATTGAGGATTGAAGATTGAGGATTAAGGATTGAGGATTGGTTCTTGAGGATCTAGGATTGGATGTTGATTATTGAGGATTGAAGATTGAGGATTGAGGATTGAGGATTGAGGATGGTGGATGAGGGCTGAGGGTTGAGGATTGAGGTTTGAGTATTGAATACTGAGAATACAGGATATTCTATTGAGTATTGAGAACTGAGGATTGATGATTGAGTATCGAGGATTGAGGATTGAGTATTGAGGATTGAAGATTGAGGTTTGAGGATTGAGGATTGAGAATTGAGGACCGAGGATTGACGATTGAGTGTTGAAGATTGAGGATTGATGACTGAGGTTTGAGGATTGAGGATTGAGGATTGAGATTTGAGGCTTGAAGATTGAGTATTGAGGATTGAGGATTGAGGATTGAGGATTGAGTATTGAGGTTTGAGGATTGAGGATTGAGGATTGAAGACTGATTATTAAGGATTGAAGGTTGAGGATTGAGTATTGAGGATTGAGGATTGAGGATTGAAGTTTGAGGATTGGGGACTGAGTGTTGAGGGTTGTGTAACGAGAAGTAATGTTTGTGGATAGAGATTTGAAGATTGCCGATTGAGTATCGGGTATTGAAAACTGTGAATTGCGGATATACTATAGAGGATTGAGGATTGACAATTGATTGTCGAGGACTGAGGGCTGAAGATTGAGGATTGAGAGTTGAGGATTCAGAATTGAGGTTTGAGGACTGAGGATTGAGGATTGAAGATTGAGTATTGAGCATTGAAGATTGAGGTTTGAGGATTGAGGATGGAGGATTGAAGAGAGAGGGCTGAGTGTTGAGGATTGAGCGTTGAGAATTGATGTTTAAAGGTTGAGATTTGATTATTGATTTTTGTGGATTCAGTATTGAACGATGAGAATTCAGGGTACTCTATTGAGCATTGAGAATTGAGGATTGATGGTTGAGTATTGAGGATTGGTGGCTGAGGGTTGTGTGTTGAATATTGAGGATTGAGAATTGAGGATTGAGGATTGAGAATTGAGGATTGATGATTGAGTATTGATGATTGAAGATTGAGGATTGAGGATTGAGGATTGAGGATTGAGGATTGAAGATTGAGGATTGGGAACTGAGTGTTGAGGGTTGTGTGATGAGAATTGATGTTTGTGGTTAGATATTTGATGATTGCAGATTGAGCATTGAGTATTGAAAACTGTGAATTGGTGATATTCTATTGAGGATTGAGAATTGACAACTGATTGTTGAGGACTGAGGGCTGAAGATTGAGGATTCAGGATTGAGAATTCAGAAATGAGGATTGAGGACTGAGGACTAAGGATTGAAGATTGAGTATTGAGGATTGAAGATTGAGGATTAAGGATTGAGGATTGGGGATTGAGGATCTAGGATTGAAAATTGATTATTGAGGATTGAAGATTGAGGATTGAGGATTGAGGATTGAGAATTGAGAATTGAGGATAAGGACTGAGGGTTGAGGATTGAGGTTTGAGGAATGAGGATTGAGTATTGAGGATTGAGGATTGAAGATTGAGTATTGATGATTGAAGATTGAGGATTGAGGATTGGTGGTTGAGGATTGAGGACGAGGACTGACAGTTGAGGATTGTGGTTTGAGGATTGAGGGTTGAGGATTGAGAATTGTGGATGGGGACTGAGGTTTGAGGATTGATGACTGAGGATTGGGGATTGAGGATTGATGATTGCGGATTGAGGATTGAAGATTGAGTGTTGAGGATTGAATATTGAGGATTGAGGATTGAGTATTGAGGATTGAAGATTGAGTATTGAGGACTGAAGATTGAGGATTGAGGAATGAGGATTGAGGATTGAGGATTGAGGATTGAGGATTGAAGATTGAGTATTGATGATTGAAGATTGAGGATTCAGGATTGAGGGTTGAGGATTGAGGACGAGGACTGACGGTTGAGGATTGTGGTTTGAGGATTGAGGATTGAGGATTGAGAATTGAGGATGAGGACTGAGGTGTGAGGATTGAGGTTTGAGGAATGGGGATTGAGGATTGAGGATTGAGGATTGAGGATTGAGGATTGAGGATTGAGGATTGAGTATTGCAGGTTGAGGATTGATGACTGAGAATTGCGGATTACGGTTTGACGATTGAGGATTGGGGATTGAGGGTTGAAGGTTGAGTGTTGAGGATTGAAGGTTGAGGATTGACGATTGAGGATTGAGGATTGAGGATGATGGCTGAGGTTTGAGGTTTGAGGTTTTAGTATTGAATCCTGAGAATTCAGGATGTTCTATTGACTATTGAGAATTGAGGATTGATGGTTTAGTATTGAGGATTCAGAATTGAGGATTGAGGATTGAGTATTGAAGATTGAGGATTGATGATTGAAGATTGAGTATTGATGATTGAAGATTGAGGATTGAGGATTGAGGGTTGAGGATTGAGGACGAGGACTGACGGTTGAGGATTGTGGTTTGAGGATTGAGGATTGAGGATTGAGAATTGAGGGTGAGGACTGAAGTTTGAGGATTGAGGTTTGAGGAATGGGGTTTGAGGATTGAGGATTGAGGATTGAGGATAGAGGATTGAGTATTGAAGGTTGAGGATTGATGACTGAGGATTGCGGAGAGCGGATTGACGATTGAGGATTGGGGATTGAGGGTTGAAGGTTGAGTGTTGAGGATTGAAGGTTGAGGATTGACGATTGAGGATTGAGGATTGAGAATGATGGCTGAGGTTTGAGGTTTGAGGTTTTAGTATTGAATCCTGAGAAATCAGGATGTTCTATTGAGTATTGAGAATTGAGGATTGATGGTTTAGTATTGAGGATTCAGGATTGAGGATTGAGGATTGAGTATTGAAGATTGAGGATTGATGATTGAGGATTTAGGATTGAGGATTGAGGATTGAGGATTGATAATTGTGTATTGAGGATTGAAGGTTGGGGATTGAGGAATAAGGATTGAGGATTGAGGATGAGGGCTGAGGGTTTAGGATTGAGGTTTGAGGACTGAGGACTGAGGATTGAGGATTGAGAATTGAGGATTGAGGATTGAGGATTAAAGATTGAGGATTGGGTATTGAGGATTGAAGAATGAGGATTGAGGATTGAGGATTGAGGATTGAGGATTGAAGATTGAGTATTGAGGATTGACGATTGAGGATTGAGGATTGAGGATTGAGGATTGAGGGTTGAGGATTGAGGATTGAAGATTGATTATTGAGGATTGAAGATTGAGGATTGAGTATTGAGGATTGAGGATTGAGGATTGAAGATTGAGGTTTGGGGACTGAGTGTTGAGGGTTGAGTGATGAGAATTAATGTTTGTGGATAGAGATTTGAGGATTGCAGATTGAGTATCGAGTATTGAAAACTGTGAATTGAGGATATTCTATTGAGGATTGAGGATTGACAATTGATTGTCGAGTACTGAGGGCTGAACATTGAGGATTCAGAATTGAGGATTCAGAATTGAGGATTCAGAATTGAGGTTTGAGGACTGACGATTGAGGATTGAAGATTGAGTATTGAGGATTGAAGATTGAGGATTGAGGATGGAGGATTGGAGAGAGAGGACTGAGTGTTGAGGATTGAGTGTTGAGGATTGATGTTTGAGGGTTGAGATTAGATTATTGATATTTGTGGATTGAGTATTGAACGATGAGAATTCAGGGTATTCTATTGAGTATTGAGAATTGAGGATTGATGGTTGAGTATTGAGGATTGATGGTTGAGGGTTGTGTGTTGAATATTGAGGATTGAGAATTGAGGATTGAGGATTGAGGATTGAGGATTGAGGATTGAAGATTGAGTATTGAGGATTGAAGGATGAGGATTGAGGATTGAGTATTGAGGATTGAGGATTGAGGATTCAGGATTGAGTATTGAAGATTGAGGATTGATGATTGAGGAGTGAGGACTGAGGATTGAGGATTGAGGATTGAGGATTGAAGACAGAGTATTGAGGATTGAAGATTGAGGATTGAGGATTCCGGATTGAGGATTGAGGGTGTGGGCTGAGGGTTGAGGGTTGAGGTTTACGGACTGAGGACAGATGATTGAGGATTGAGAATTGAGGATGGAGGATTCAGGATTGAGGATTGAGGATTGGGTATTGAGGATTGAAGAATGAGAATTGACGATTGAGGATTGAGTATTGAGGATTGAAGATTGAGTATTGAGGATTGAAGGTTGATGATTGAGGATTGAGGATTGATGACTGAGGATTGAGGATTGAGGATTGAGGATTGAGGATTGACGATTGAAGACTGAGTATTGAGTATTGATGATTGAGGATTGAGGATTGAGGATCGAGGATTGAGGATTGAGGATAGAAGATTGAGGATTGAGGGTTGATGATTGAGTGTTGAAGATTGAGGATTGATGATTGAGGATTGAGGATTGAGGATTGAGGATTGAGGGTTGAAGATTGAGGATTGGGGATTGAGAATTGAGGATTGAGGATTGAGAATCGAAGATTGAGTATTGAGGATTGAAGATTGAGGTTTGAGGATTGAGGATTGTGTAGTGAGGATTGTGTATTGAGGATTGAAGAATGAGGATTGACGATTGAGGATTGAGTATTGAGGGTTGAATATTGAGTATTGAGGATTGAAGGTTGATGATTGAGGATTGAGAATTGAGAATTGAGGATGAGGACTGAGTGTTGAGAATTGAGGATTGAGGAACGAGGATTGAGGATTGAGAATTGAGGACTGAGGATTGACGATTGAGTATTGAAGATTGAGGATTGTGACTGAGGATTGAGGATTGAGGATTGAGGATTGACGATGGAGGATTGAGGATTGAGGATTGAGGATTGGGTATTGAGGATTGAAGAATGAGGATTGACGATTGAGGATTGAGTATTGAGGATTGAAGATTGAGTATTGAGGATTGAAGGTTGATGATTGAGGATTGAGGATTGAGGATTGAGGATTGAGGATTGAGGATTGATGATTGAAGACTGAGTATTGAGGATTGAAGATTGAGGATTGAGGATTCAAGATTGAGGATTGAGAATGAGGGCTGAGGTTTGAGGATTGAGGTTTGAGGACTGAGGACTGAGGATTGAGGATTGAGAATTGATGATGGAGGATTGAGGATTGAGGATTGAGGATTGGGTATTGAGGATTGAAGAATGAGGATTGACGATTGAGGATAGAGTATTGAGAATTGAAGATTGAGTATTTAGGATTGAAGGTTGATGATTGAGGATTGAGGATTGTGGTTTGAGGATTGAGGGTTGAGGATGGAAGGTTGAGTATTGAGGATTGAACATTGAGTATTGATGATTGAGGGTTGAGGATTGAGGATTGAGGATTGAAGATTGAGGATTGGGGATTGAGGATTGAGGATGGAGGATGAGGGGCTGATGGTTGAGGATTGAGGTTTGAGTATTGAATACGGAGAATTGAGGATATTCTATTGAGTATTGGGAATTGAGGATTGATGGTTGAGTATTGAGGATTGAGGATTGAGGATTGAGTATTGAGGACTGAAGATTGAGGTTTGAGGAATGAGGATTGAGGATTGAGGATTGAGGATTGAAGATTGAGTATTGATGATTGAAGATTGAGGATTGAGGATTGAGGGTTGAGGATTGAGGACGAGGACTGACAGTTGAGGATTGTGGTTTGAGGATTGAGGGTTGAGGATTGAGAATTGTGGATGGGGACTGAGGTTTGAGGATTGATGACTGAGGATTGGGGATTGAGGATTGATGACTGAGGATTATGGATTGCGGATTGACGATTGAGGATTGGTGATTGAGGGTTGAAGGTTGAGTGTTGAGGATTGAAGGTTGAGGATTGACGATTGAGGATTGAGGATTGAGGATGATGGCTGAGGTTTGAGGTTTGAGGTTTTAGTATTGAATCCTGAGAATTCAGGATGTTCTATTGAGTATTGAGAATTGAGGATTGATGGTTTAGTATTGAGGATTCAGGATTGACGATTGAGGATTGAGTATTGAAGATTGAGGATTGATGATTGAGGATTTAGGATTGAGGATTGAGGATTGAGGATTGAGAATTGAAAATTGTGTATTGAGGATTGAAAGTTGAGGACTGAGGAATAAGGATTGAGGATTGAGGATGAGGGCTGAGGGTTTAGGATTGAGGTTTGAGGACTGAAGACTGAGGATTGAGGATTGAGAATTGAGGATTGAGGATTGAGGATTAAAGATTGAGGATTGGGTATTGAGGATTGAAGAATGAGGATTGAGGATTGAGGATTGAGGATTGAGGATTGAAGATTGAGTATTGAGGATTGACGATTGAGGATTGAGGATTGAGGATTGAGGATTGAGGGTTGAGGATTGAGGATTGAAGATTGATTATTGAGGATTGAAGATTGAGGATTGAGTATTGAGGATTGAGGATTGAGGATTGAAGATTGAGGTTTGGGGACTGAGTGTTGAGGGTTGAGTGATGAGAATTAATGTTTGTGGATAGAGATTTGAAGATTGCAGATTGAGTATCGAGTATTGAAAACTGTGAATTGAGGATATTCTATTGAGGATTGAGGATTGACAATTGATTGTCGAGTACTGAGGGCTGAAGATTGAGGATTCAGAATTGAGGATTCAGAATTGAGGTTTGAGGACTGACGATTGAGGATTGAAGATTGAGTATTGAGGATTGAAGATTGAGGATTGAGGATGGAGGATTGGAGAGAGAGGACTGAGTGTTGAGGATTGAGTGTTGAGGATTGATGTTTGAGGGTTGAGATTAGATTATTGATATTTGTGGATTGAGTATTGAACGATGAGAATTCAGGGTATTCTATTGAGTATTGAGAATTGAGGATTGATGGTTGAGTATTGAGGATTGATGGTTGAGGGTTGTGTGTTGAATATTGAGGATTGAGAATTGAGGATTGAGGATTGAGGATTGAGGATTGAGGATTGAAGATTGAGTATTGAGGATTGAAGGATGAGGATTGAGGATTGAGTATTGAGGATTGAGGATTGAGGATTCAGGATTGAGTATTGAAGATTGAGGATTGATGATTGAGGAGTGAGGACTGAGGATTGAGGATTGAGGATTGAGGATTGAAGACAGAGTATTGAGGATTGAAGATTGAGGATTGAGGATTCCGGATTGAGGATTGAGGGTGTGGGCTGAGGGTTGAGGGTTGAGGTTTACGGACTGAGGACAGATAATTGAGGATTGAGAATTGAGGATGGAGGATTCAGGATTGAGGATTGAGGATTGGGTATTGAGGATTGAAGAATGAGAATTGACGATTGAGGATTGAGTATTGAGGAATGAAGATTGAGTATTGAGGATTGAAGGTTGATGATTGAGGATTGAGGATTGATGACTGAGGATTGAGGATTGAGGATTGAGGATTGAGGATTGACGATTGAAGACTGAGTATTGAGGATTGAAGATTGAGGATTGAGGATTCAAGATTGAGGATTGAGAATGAGGGCTGAGGGTTGAGGATTGAGGTTTGAGGACTGAGGACTGAGGATTGAGGATTGGGAATTGAGGATGGAGGATTGAGGATTGAGGATTGAGGATTGGGTATTGAGGATTGAAGAATGAGAATTGACGATTGACGATTGAGTATTGAGGATTGAAGATTGAGTATTGAGGACTGAAGGTTGATGATTGAGGATTGAGGATTGTGGATTGAGGATTCAGGGTTGAGGATTTAAGTTTGAGTATTGAGGATTGAACATTGAGTATTGATGATTGAGGATTGAGGATTGAGGATCGAGGATTGAGGATTGAGGATAGAAGATTGAGGATTGAGGGGTGATGATTGAGAGTTGAAGATTGAGGATTGATGATTGAGGATTGAGGATTGAGGATTGAGGATTGAGGGTTGAAGATTGAGGATTGGGGATTGAGAATTGAGGATTGAGGATTGAGAATCGAAGATTGAGTATTGAGGATTGAAGATTGAGGTTTGAGGATTGAGGATTGTGTAGTGAGGATTGTGTATTGAGGATTGAAGAATGAGGATTGACGATTGAGGATTGAGTATTGAGGGTTGAATATTGAGTATTGAGGATTGAAGGTTGATGATTGAGGATTGAGAATTGAGAATTGAGGATGAGGACTGAGTGTTGAGAATTGAGGATTGAGGAACGAGGATTGAGGATTGAGAATTGAGGACTGAGGATTGACGATTGAGTATTGAAGATTGAGGATTGTGACTGAGGATTGAGGATTGAGGATTGAGGATTGACGATGGAGGATTGAGGATTGAGGATTGAGGATTGGGTATTGAGGATTGAAGAATGAGGATTGACGATTGAGGATTGAGTATTGAGGATTGAAGATTGAGTATTGAGGATTGAAGGTTGATGATTGAGGATTGAGGATTGAGGATTGAGGATTGAGGATTGAGGATTGATGATTGAAGACTGAGTATTGAGGATTGAAGATTGAGGATTGAGGATTCAAGATTGAGGATTGAGAATGAGGGCTGAGGGTTGAGGATTGAGGTTTGAGGACTGAGGACTGAGGATTGAGGATTGAGAATTGATGATGGAGGATTGAGGATTGAGGATTGAGGATTGGGTATTGAGGATTGAAGAATGAGGATTGACGATTGAGGGTAGAGTATTGAGAATTGAAGATTGAGTATTTAGGATTGAAGGTTGATGATTGAGGATTGAGGATTGTGGTTTGAGGATTGAGGGTTGAGGATGGAAGGTTGAGTATTGAGGATTGAACATTGAGTATTGATGATTGAGGGTTGAGGATTGAGGATTGAGGATTGAAGATTGAGGATTGGGGATTGAGGATTGAGGATGGAGGATGAGGGGCTGATGGTTGAGGATTGAGGTTTGAGTATTGAATACGGAGAATTGAGGATATTCTATTGAGTATTGGGAATTGAGGATTGATGGTTGAGTATTGAGGATTGAGGATTGAGGATTGAGTATTGAGGACTGAAGATTGAGGATTGAGGAATGAGGATTGAGGATTGAGGATTGAGGATTGAAGATTGAGTATTGATGATTGAAGATTGAGGATTGAGGATTGAGGGTTGAGGATTGAGGACGAGGACTGACAGTTGAGGATTGTGGTTTGAGGATTGAGGGTTGAGGATTGAGAATTGTGGATGGGGACTGAGGTTTGAGGATTGATGACTGAGGATTGGGGATTGAGGATTGATGACTGAGGATTGCGGATTGCGGATTGACGATTGAGGATTGGTGATTGAGGGTTGAAGGTTGAGTGTTGAGGATTGAAGGTTGAGGATTGACGATTGAGGATTGAGGATTGAGGATGATGGCTGAGGTTTGAGGTTTGAGGTTTTAGTATTGAATCCTGAGAATTCAGGATGTTCTATTGAGTATTGAGAATTGAGGATTGATGGTTTAGTATTGAGGATTCAGGATTGAGGATTGAGGATTGAGTATTGAAGATTGAGGATTGATGATTGAGGATTTAGGATTGAGGATTGAGGATTGAGGATTGAGGATTGAAAATTGTGTATTGAGGATTGAAAGTTGAGGACTGAGGAATAAGGATTGAGGATTGAGGATGAGGGCTGAGGGTTTAGGATTGAGGTTTGAGGACTGAGGACTGAGGATTGAGGATTGAGAATTGAGGATTGAGGATTGAGGATTAAAGATTGAGGATTGGGTATTGAGGATTGAAGAATGAGCATTGAGGATTGAGGGTTGAGGATTGAGGATTGAAGATTGATTATTGAGGATTGAAGATTGAGGATTGAGTATTGAGGATTGAGGATTGAGGATTGAAGATTGAGGTTTGGGGACTGAGTGTTGAGGGTTGAGTGATGAGGATTAATGTTTGTGGATAGAGATTTGAAGATTGCAGATTGAGTATCGAGTATTGAAAACTGTGAATTGAGGATATTCTATTGAGGATTGAGGATTGACAATTGATTGTTGAGTACTGAGGTCTGAAGATTGAGGATTCAGAATTGAGGATTCAGAATTGAGGTTTGAGTACTGACGATTGAGGATTGAAGATTGAGTATTGAGGATTGAAGATTGAGGATTGAGGATGGAGGATTGAAGAGAGAGGACTGAGTGTTGAGGATTGAGTGTTGAGGATTGATGTTTGAGGGTTGAGGTTAGATTATTGATTTTTGTGGATTGAGTATTGAACGATGAGAATTCAGGGTATTCTATTGAGTATTGAGAATTGAGGATTGATGGTTGAGTATTGAGAATTGATGGTTGAGGGTTGTGTGTTGAATATTGAGGATTGAGAATTGAGGATTGAGGATTGAGGATTGAGGATTGAGGATTGAAGATTGAGTATTGAGGATTGAACGATGAGGATTGAGGATTGAGGATTGAGGATTGAAGATTGAGGATTGGGGATTGAGGATTGGCGATCGAGGATTGAGTATTGACGATTGAGAATTGAGGATTGAGGATTGAAGATTGAGTATTGAGGATTGAAGATTGAGGATTGAGGATTGAGGATTGAGGATTGAGGACTGAGGATTGAGGATTGAGGATTGAGCATTGAGGATTGAAGATTGAGGATTGGCGATTGAGGATTGAGTATTGAGGATTGAATATTGAGTATTGAGGATTGAAGGTTGATGATTGAGGATTGAGGATTGTGGATTGAGGATAGAGGGTTGAGGATTGAAGGTTGAGTATTGAGAATTGAACATTGAGTATTGATGATTGAGGATTGAGGATTGAGGATTGAAGATTGAGGATTGGGGATTGAGGATTGGCGATTGAGGATTGAGGACTGAGGATTGAGAATTGAGGATTGAGGATTGAAGATTGAGTATTGAGGATAGAAGATTGAGGATTGAGGATTGAGGACTGAAGATTGAGGACTGAGTGTTGAGTGTTGAGTGATGCGAAATGATGTTTGTAGACTGAGATTTGAAGATTGAAGATTGGGGATTGAGTATTGAAAACTGAGAATTGAGGATATTCTAATGAGGACTGAGGATTGAAAATTGATTGTTGAGGACTGTGGGCTGAAGATTGACGATTGAGGATTGAGGATTCGGGATTGAGGTTTGAGGACGAGGAGTGACGGTTGAGGATTGAGGTTTGAGGATTGAGGATTGAGGACTGATGACTGAGGATTGAGGATTGAGGATTGAGCATTGAGGATTGAAGATTGAGGACTGGGGATTGAGGATTGAAGATTGAGGATTAAGGATTGAGGATTGGGGATTGAGGATCTAGGATTGGAGATTGATTATTGAGTATTGAAGATTGAGGACTGAGGGTTGAGGATTGAGGTTTGAGGAATGAGGATTGAGGACTGAGAATTGAGGACTGAGGATTGACGACTGAGTATTGAGGATTGAGGATTGATGACTGAGGATTGAGGATTGAGGATTGAGGATTGAGGATTGAGGATTGAAGATTGAGTATTGAGGATTGAGGATTGAGGATTGAGGACTGAGTATTGAAGATTGAGGATTGATGATTGAGGAGTGAGGACTGAGGATTGAGGATTGAGGATTGAGGATTGAGGATTGAGGATTGAAAATTGTGTATTGAGGATTGAAGGTTGAGGATTGAGGAATAAGGATTGAGGATTGAGGATGAGGGCTGAGGGTTTAGGATTGAGGTTTGAGGACTGAGGACTGAGGATTGAGGATTGAGAATTGAGGATTGAGGATTGTGGATTAAAGATTGAGGATTGGGTATTGAGGATTGAAGAAGGAGGATTGAGGATTGAGGATTGAGGATTGAGGATTGAAGATTGAGTATTGAGGATTGAGGATTCAGTATCGAGGATTGAGGATTGAGGATTGAGGGTTGAGGATTGAGAATTGAAGATTGATTATTGAGGATTGAAGATTGAGGATTGAGTACTGAGGATTGAGGATTGAGGATTGAAGATTGAGGTTTGGGGACTGAGTGTTGAGGGTTGAGTGATGAGAATTAATGTCTGTGGATAGAGATTTGAAGATTGCAGATTGAGTATCGAGTATTGAAAACTGTGAATTGAGGATATTCTATTGAGGATTGAGGATTAACAATTGATTGTCGAGGACTGATGGCTGAAGATTGAGGATTCAGAATTGAGGATTCAGAATTGAGGTTTGAGGACTGACGATTGAGGATTGAAGATTGAGTATTGAGGATTGAAGATTGAGGATTGAGGATGGAGGATTGAAGAGAGAGGACTGAGTGTTGAGGATTGAGTGTTGAGGATTGATGTTTGAGGGTTGAGATTAGAATATTGATTTTTGTGGATTGAGTATTGAACGATGAGAGTTCAGGGTATTCTATTGAGTATTGAGAATTGAGGATTGATGGTTGAGTATTGAGGATTGATGGTTGAGGGTTGTGTGTTGAATATTGAGGATTGAGAATTGAGGATTGAGGATTGAGGATTGAGGATTGAGGATTGAAGATTGAGTATTGAGGATTGAAGGATGAGGATTGAGGATTGAGTATTGAGGATTGAGGATTGAGGATTCAGGATTGAGTATTGAAGATTGAGGATTGATGATTGAGGAGTGAGGACTGAGGATTGAGGATTGAGGATTGAGGATTGAAGACAGAGTATTGAGGATTGAAGATTGAGGATTGAGGATTCCGGATTGAGGATTGAGGATGTGGGCTGAGGGTTGAGGGTTGAGGTTTACGGACTGAGGACAGATGATTGAGGATTGAGAATTGAGGATGGAGGATTCAGGATTGAGGATTGAGGATTGGGTATTGAGGATTGAAGAATGAGAATTGACGATTGAGGATTGAGTATTGAGGATTGAAGATTGAGTATTGAGGATTGAAGGTTGATGATTGAGGATTGAGGATTGATGATTTAGGATTGAGGATTGAGGATTGAGGATTGAGGATTGACGATTGAAGACTGAGTATTGAGGATTGAAGATTGAGGATTGAGGATTCAAGATTGAGGATTGAGAATGAGGGCTGAGGGTTGAGGATTGAGGTTTGAGGACTGAGGACTGAGGATTGAGGATTGATAATTGAGGATGGAGGATTGAGGATTGTGGATTGAGGATTGGGTATTGAGGATTGAAGAATGAGAATTGACGATTGAGGATTGAGTATTGAGGATTGAAGATTGAGTATTGAGGATTGAAGGTTGATGATTGAGGATTGAGGATTGATGACTGAGGATTGAGGATTGAGGATTGAGGATTGAGGATTGACGATTGAAGACTGAGTATTGAGTATTGATGATTGAGGATTGAGGATTGAGGATCGAGGATTGAGGATTGAGGATAGAAGATTGAGGATTGAGGGTTGATGATTGAGTGTTGAAGATTGAGGATTGATGATTGAGGATTGAGGATTGAGGATTGAGGATTGAGGGTTGAAGATTGAGGATTGGGGATTGAGAATTGAGGATTGAGGATTGAGAATCGAAGATTGAGTATTGAGGATTGAAGATTGAGGTTTGAGGATTGAGGATTGTGTAGTGAGGATTGTGTATTGAGGATTGAAGAATGAGGATTGACGATTGAGGATTGAGTATTGAGGGTTGAATATTGATTATTGAGGATTGAAGGTTGATGATTGAGGATTGAGAATTGAGAATTGAGGATGAGGACTGAGTGTTGAGAATTGAGGATTGAGGAACGAGGATTGAGGATTGAGAATTGAGGACTGAGGATTGACGATTGAGTATTGAAGATTGAGGATTGTGACTGAGGATTGAGGATTGAGGATTGAGGATTGACGATGGAGGATTGAGGATTGAGGATTGAGGATTGGGTATTGAGGATTGAAGAATGAGGATTGACGATTGAGGATTGAGTATTGAGGATTGAAGATTGAGTATTGAGGATTGAAGGTTGATGATTGAGGATTGAGGATTGAGGATTGAGGATTGAGGATTGAGGATTGATGATTGAAGACTGAGTATTGAGGATTGAAGATTGAGGATTGAGGATTCAAGATTGAGGATTGAGAATGAGGGCTGAGGGTTGAGGATTGAGGTTTGAGGACTGAGGACTGAGGATTGAGGATTGAGAATTGATGATGGAGGATTGAGGATTGAGGATTGAGGATTGGGTATTGAGGATTGAAGAATGAGGATTGACGATTGAGGATAGAGTATTGAGAATTGAAGATTGAGTATTTAGGATTGAAGGTTGATGATTGAGGATTGAGGATTGTGGTTTGAGGATTGAGGGTTGAGGATGGAAGGTTGAGTATTGAGGATTGAACATTGAGTATTGATGATTGAGGGTTGAGGATTGAGGATTGAGGATTGAAGATTGAGGATTGGGGATTGAGGATTGAGGATGGAGGATGAGGGGCTGATCGTTGAGGATTGAGGTTTGAGTATTGAATACGGAGAATTGAGGATATTCTATTGAGTATTGGGAATTGAGGATTGATGGTTGAGTATTGAGGATTGAGGATTGAGGATTGAGTATTGAGGACTGAAGATTGAGGATTGAGGAATGAGGATTGAGGATTGAGGATTGAGGATTGAAGATTGAGTATTGATGATTGAAGATTGAGGATTGAGGATTGAGGGTTGAGGATTGAGGACGAGGACTGACAGTTGAGGATTGTGGTTTGAGGATTGAGGGTTGAGGATTGAGAATTGTGGATGGGGACTGAGGTTTGAGGATTGATGACTGAGGATTGGGGATTGAGGATTGATGACTGAGGATTGCGGATTGCGGATTGACGATTGAGGATTGGTGATTGAGGGTTGAAGGTTGAGTGTTGAGGATTGAAGGTTGAGGATTGACGATTGAGGATTGAGGATTGAGGATGATGGCTGAGGTTTGAGGTTTGAGGTTTTAGTATTGAATCCTGAGAATTCAGGATGTTCTATTGAGTATTGAGAATTGAGGATTGATGGTTTAGTATTGAGGATTCAGGATTGAGGATTGAGGATTGAGTATTGAAGATTGAGGATTGATGATTGAGGATTTAGGATTGAGGATTGAGGATTGAGGATTGAGGATTGAAAATTGTGTATTGAGGATTGAAAGTTGAGGACTGAGGAATAAGGATTGAGGATTGAGGATGAGGGCTGAGGGTTTAGGATTGAGGTTTGAGGACTGAGGACTGAGGATTGAGGATTGAGAATTGAGGATTGAGGATTGAGGATTAAAGATTGAGGATTGGGTATTGAGGATTGAAGAATGAGGATTGAGGATTGAGGATTGAGGATTGAGGATTGAAGATTGAGTATTGAGGATTGACGATTGAGGATTGAGGATTGAGGATTGAGGATTGAGGGTTCAGGATTGAGGATTGAAGATTGATTATTGAGGATTGAAGATTGAGGATTGAGTATTGAGGATTGAGGATTGAGGATTGAAGATTGAGGTTTGGGGACTGAGTGTTGAGGGTTGAGTGATGAGAATTAATGTTTGTGGATAGAGATTTGAGGATTGCAGATTGAGTATCGAGTATTGAAAACTGTGAATTGAGGATATTCTATTGAGGATTGAGGATTGACAATTGATTGTCGAGTACTGAGGGCTGAAGATTGAGGATTCAGAATTGAGGATTCAGAATTGAGGTTTGAGGACTGACGATTGAGGATTGAAGATTGAGTATTGAGGATTGAAGATTGAGGATTGAGGATGGAGGATTGGAGAGAGAGGACTGAGTGTTGAGGATTGAGTGTTGAGGATTGATGTTTGAGGGTTGAGATTAGATTATTGATATTTGTGGATTGAGTATTGAACGATGAGAATTCAGGGTATTCTATTGAGTATTGAGAATTGAGGATTGATGGTTGAGTATTGAGGATTGATGGTTGAGGGTTGTGTGTTGAATATTGAGGATTGAGAATTGAGGATTGAGGATTGAGGATTGAGGATTGAGGATTGAAGATTGAGTATTGAGGATTGAAGGATGAGGATTGAGGATTGAGTATTGAGGATTGAGGATTGAGGATTCAGGATTGAGTATTGAAGATTGAGGATTGATGATTGAGGAGTGAGGACTGAGGATTGAGGATTGAGGATTGAGGATTGAAGACAGAGTATTGAGGATTGAAGATTGAGGATTGAGGATTCCGGATTGAGGATTGAGGGTGTGGGCTGAGGGTTGAGGGTTGAGGTTTACGGACTGAGGACAGATGATTGAGGATTGAGAATTGAGGATGGAGGATTCAGGATTGAGGATTGAGGATTGGGTATTGAGGATTGAAGAATGAGAATTGACGATTGAGGATTGAGTATTGAGGATTGAATATTGAGTATTGAGGATTGAAGGTTGATGATTGAGGATTGAGGATTGATGACTGAGGATTGAGGATTGAGGATTGAGGATTGAGGATTGACGATTGAAGACTGAGTATTGAGTATTGATGATTGAGGATTGAGGATTGAGGATCGAGGATTGAGGATTGAGGATAGAAGATTGAGGATTGAGGGTTGATGATTGAGTGTTGAAGATTGAGGATTGATGATTGAGGATTGAGGATTGAGGATTGAGGATTGAGGGTTGAAGATTGAGGATTGGGGATTGAGAATTGAGGATTGAGGATTGAGAATCGAAGATTGAGTATTGAGGATTGAAGATTGAGGTTTGAGGATTGAGGATTGTGTAGTGAGGATTGTGTATTGAGGATTGAAGAATGAGGATTGACGATTGAGGATTGAGTATTGAGGGTTGAATATTGAGTATTGAGGATTGAAGGTTGATGATTGAGGATTGAGAATTGAGAATTGAGGATGAGGACTGAGTGTTGAGAATTGAGGATTGAGGAACGAGGATTGAGGATTGAGAATTGAGGACTGAGGATTGACGATTGAGTATTGAAGATTGAGGATTGTGACTGAGGATTGAGGATTGAGGATTGAGGATTGACGATGGAGGATTGAGGATTGAGGATTGAGGATTGGGTATTGAGGATTGAAGAATGAGGATTGACGATTGAGGATTGAGTATTGAGGATTGAAGATTGAGTATTGAGGATTGAAGGTTGATGATTGAGGATTGAGGATTGAGGATTGAGGATTGAGGATTGAGGATTGATGATTGAAGACTGAGTATTGAGGATTGAAGATTGAGGATTGAGGATTCAAGATTGAGGATTGAGAATGAGGGCTGAGGGTTGAGGATTGAGGTTTGAGGACTGAGGACTGAGGATTGAGGATTGAGAATTGATGATGGAGGATTGAGGATTGAGGATTGAGGATTGGGTATTGAGGATTGAAGAATGAGGATTGACGATTGAGGATAGAGTATTGAGAATTGAAGATTGAGTATTTAGGATTGAAGGTTGATGATTGAGGATTGAGGATTGTGGTTTGAGGATTGAGGGTTGAGGATGGAAGGTTGAGTATTGAGGATTGAACATTGAGTATTGATGATTGAGGGTTGAGGATTGAGGATTGAGGATTGAAGATTGAGGATTGGGGATTGAGGATTGAGGATGGAGGATGAGGGGCTGATGGTTGAGGATTGAGGTTTGAGTATTGAATACGGAGAATTGAGGATATTCTATTGAGTATTGGGAATTGAGGATTGATGGTTGAGTATTGAGGATTGAGGATTGAGGATTGAGTATTGAGGACTGAAGATTGAGGATTGAGGAATGAGGATTGAGGATTGAGGATTGAGGATTGAAGATTGAGTATTGATGATTGAAGATTGAGGATTGAGGATTGAGGGTTGTGGATTGAGGACGAGGACTGACAGTTGAGGATTGTGGTTTGAGGATTGAGGGTTGAGGATTGAGAATTGTGGATGGGGACTGAGGTTTGAGGATTGATGACTGAGGATTGGGGATTGAGGATTGATGACTGAGGATTGCGGATTGCGGATTGACGATTGAGGATTGGTGATTGAGGGTTGAAGGTTGAGTGTTGAGGATTGAAGGTTGAGGATTGACGATTGAGGATTGAGGATTGAGGATGATGGCTGAGGTTTGAGGTTTGAGGTTTTAGTATTGAATCCTGAGAATTCAGGATGTTCTATTGAGTATTGCGAATTGAGGATTGATGGTTTAGTATTGAGGATTCAGGATTGAGGATTGAGGATTGAGTATTGAAGATTGAGGATTGATGATTGAGGATTTAGGATTTAGGATTGAGGATTGAGGATTGAGGATTGAGGATTGAAAATTGTGTATTGAGGATTGAAAGTTGAGGACTGAGGATGAGGGCTGAGGGTTTAGGATTGAGGTTTGAGGACTGAGGACTGAGGATTGAGGATTGAGAATTGAGGATTGAGGATTGAGGATTAAAGATTGAGGATTGGGTATTGAGGATTGAAGAATGAGGATTGAAGATTGAGGATTGAGGATTGAGGATTGAAGATTGAGTATTGAGGATTGACGATTGAGGATTGAGGATTGAGGATTGAGGATTGAGGGTTGAGGATTGAGGATTGAAGATTGATTATTGAGGATTGAAGATTGAGGATTGAGTATTGAGGATTGAGGATTGAGGATTGAAGATTGAGGTTTGGGGACTGAGTGTTGAGGGTTGAGTGATGAGAATTAATGTTTGTGGATAGAGATTTGAAGATTGCAGATTGAGTATCGAGTATTGAAAACTGTGAATTGAGGATATTCTATTGAGGATTGAGGATTGACAATTGATTGTCGAGTACTGAGGGCTGAAGATTGAGGATTCAGAATTGAGGATTCAGAATTGAGGTTTGAGGACTGACGATTGAGGATTGAAGATTGAGTATTGAGGATTGAAGATTGAGGATTGAGGATGGAGGATTGGAGAGAGAGGACTGAGTGTTGAGGATTGAGTGTTGAGGATTGATGTTTGAGGGTTGAGATTAGATTATTGATATTTGTGGATTGAGTATTGAACGATGAGAATTCAGGGTATTCTATTGAGTATTGAGAATTGAGGATTGATGGTTGAGTATTGAGGATTGATCGTTGAGGGTTGTGTGTTGAATATTGAGGATTGAGAATTGAGGATTGAGGATTGAGGATTGAGGATTGAGGATTGAAGATTGAGTATTGAGGATTGAAGGATGAGGATTGAGGATTGAGTATTGAGGATTGAGGGTTGAGGATTCAGGATTGAGTATTGAAGATTGAGGATTGATGATTGAGGAGTGAGGACTGAGGATTGAGGATTGAGGATTGAGGATTGAAGACAGAGTATTGAGGATTGAAGATTGAGGATTGAGGATTCCGGATTGAGGATTGAGGGTGTGGGCTGAGGGTTGAGGGTTGAGGTTTACGGACTGAGGACAGATGATTGAGGATTGAGAATTGAGGATGGAGGATTCAGGATTGAGGATTGAGGATTGGGTATTGAGGATTGAAGAATGAGAATTGACGATTGAGGATTGAGTATTGAGGAATGAAGATTGAGTATTGAGGATTGAAGGTTGATGATTGAGGATTGAGGATTGATGACTGAGGATTGAGGATTGAGGATTGAGGATTGAGGATTGACGATTGAAGACTGAGTATTGAGGATTGAAGATTGAGGACTGAGGATTCAAGATTGAGGATTGAGAATGAGGGCTGAGGGTTGAGGATTGAGGTTTGAGGACTGAGGACTGAGGATTGAGGATTGAGAATTGAGGATGGAGGATTGAGGATTGAGGATTGAGGATTGGGTATTGAGGATTGAAGAATGAGAATTGACGATTGACGATTGAGTATTGAGGATTGAAGATTGAGTATTGAGGATTGAAGGTTGATGATTGAGGATTGAGGATTGTGGATTGAGGATTCAGGGTTGAGGATTTAAGTTTGAGTATTGAGGATTGAACATTGAGTATTGATGATTGAGGATTGAGGATTGAGGATCGAGGATTGAGGATTGAGGATAGAAGATTGAGGATTGAGGGGTGATGATTGAGTGTTGAAGATTGAGGATTGATGATTGAGGATTGAGGATTGAGGATTGAGGATTGAGGGTTGAAGATTGAGGATTGGGGATTGAGAATTGAGGATTGAGGATTGAGAATCGAAGATTGAGTATTGAGGATTGAAGATTGAGGTTTGAGGATTGAGGATTGTGTAGTGAGGATTGTGTATTGAGGATTGAAGAATGAGGATTGACGATTGAGGATTGAGTATTGAGGGTTGAATATTGAGTATTGAGGATTGAAGGTTGATGATTGAGGATTGAGAATTGAGAATTGAGGATGAGGACTGAGTGTTGAGAATTGAGGATTGAGGACCGAGAATTGAGGATTGAGAATTGAGGACTGAGGATTGACGATTGAGTATTGAAGATTGAGGATTGTGACTGAGGATTGAGGATTGAGGATTGTGGATTGAGGATTCAGGGTTGAGGATTTAAGTTTGAGTATTGAGGATTGAACATTGAGTATTGATGATTGAGGATTGAGGATTGAGGATTGAGGATTGGGTATTGAGGATTGAAGAATGAGGATTGACGATTGAGGATAGAGTATTGAGAATTGAAGATTGAGTATTTAGGATTGAAGGTTGATGATTGAGGATTGAGGATTGTGGTTTGAGGATTGAGGGTTGAGGATGGAAGGTTGAGTATTGAGGATTGAACATTGAGTATTGATGATTGAGGGTTGAGGATTGAGGATTGAGGATTGAAGATTGAGGATTGGGGATTGAGGATTGAGGATGGAGGATGAGGGGCTGATGGTTGAGGATTGAGGTTTGAGTATTGAATACGGAGAATTGAGGATATTCTATTGAGTATTGGGAATTGAGGATTGATGGTTGAGTATTGAGGATTGAGGATTGAGGATTGAGTATTGAGGACTGAAGATTGAGGATTGAGGAATGAGGATTGAGGATTGAGGATTGAGGATTGAAGATTGAGTATTGATGATTGAAGATTGAGGATTGAGGATTGAGGGTTGAGGATTGAGGACGAGGACTGACAGTTGAGGATTGTGGTTTGAGGATTGAGGGTTGAGGATTGAGAATTGTGGATGGGGACTGAGGTTTGAGGATTGATGACTGAGGATTGGGGATTGAGGATTGATGACTGAGGATTGCGGATTGCGGATTGACGATTGAGGATTGGTGATTGAGGGTTGAAGGTTGAGTGTTGAGGATTGAAGGTTGAGGATTGACGATTGAGGATTGAGGATTGAGGATGATGGCTGAGGTTTGAGGTTTGAGGTTTTAGTATTGAATCCTGAGAATTCAGGATGTTCTATTGAGTATTGAGAATTGAGGATTGATGGTTTAGTATTGAGGATTCAGGATTGAGGATTGAGGATTGAGTATTGAAGATTGAGGATTGATGATTGAGGATTTAGGATTGAGGATTGAGGATTGAGGATTGAGGATTGAAAATTGTGTATTGAGGATTGAAAGTTGAGGACTGAGGAATAAGGATTGAGGATTGAGGATGAGGGCTGAGGGTTTAGGATTGAGGTTTGAGGACTGAGGACTGAGGATTGAGGATTGAGAATTGAGGATTGAGGATTGAGGATTAAAGATTGAGGATTGGGTATTGAGGATTGAAGAATGAGGATTGAGGATTGAGGGTTGAGGATTGAGGATTGAAGATTGATTATTGAGGATTGAAGATTGAGGATTGAGTATTGAGGATTGAGGATTGAGGATTGAAGATTGAGGTTTGGGGACTGAGTGTTGAGGGTTGAGTGATGAGAATTAATGTTTGTGGATAGAGATTTGAAGATTGCAGATTGAGTATCGAGTATTGAAAACTGTGAATTGAGGATATTCTATTGAGGATTGAGGATTGACAATTGATTGTTGAGTACTGAGGTCTGAAGATTGAGGATTCAGAATTGAGGATTCAGAATTGAGGTTTGAGTACTGACGATTGAGGATTGAAGATTGAGTATTGAGGATTGAAGATTGAGGATTGAGGATGGAGGATTGAAGAGAGAGGACTGAGTGTTGAGGATTGAGTGTTGAGGATTGATGTTTGAGGGTTGAGGTTAGATTATTGATTTTTGTGGATTGAGTATTGAACGATGAGAATTCAGGGTATTCTATTGAGTATTGAGAATTGAGGATTGATGGTTGAGTATTGAGGATTGATGGTTGAGGGTTGTGTGTTGAATATTGAGGATTGAGAATTGAGGATTGAGGATTGAGGATTGAGGATTGAGGATTGAAGATTGAGTATTGAGGATTGAACGATGAGGATTGAGGATTGAGGATTGAGGATTGAAGATTGAGGATTGGGGATTGAGGATTGGCGATCGAGGATTGAGTATTGACGATTGAGAATTGAGGATTGAGGATTGAAGATTGAGTATTGAGGATCGAAGATTGAGGATTGAGGATTGAGGATTGAGGATTGAGGACTGAGGATTGAGGATTGAGGATTGAGCATTGAGGATTGAAGATTGAGGATTGGCGATTGAGGATTGAGTATTGAGGATTGAATATTGAGTATTGAGGATTGAAGGTTGATGATTGAGGATTGAGGATTGTGGATTGAGGATAGAGGGTTGAGGATTGAAGGTTGAGTATTGAGAATTGAACATTGAGTATTGATGATTGAGGATTGAGGATTGAGGATTTCAGATTGAGGATTGGGGATTGAGGATTGGCGATTGAGGATTGAGGACTGAGGATTGAGAATTGAGGATTGAGGATTGAAGATTGAGTATTGAGGATAGAAGATTGAGGATTGAGGATTGAGGACTGAAGATTGAGGACTGAGTGTTGAGTGTTGAGTGATGCGAAATGATGTTTGTAGACTGAGATTTGAAGATTGAAGATTGGGGATTGAGTATTGAAAACTGAGAATTGAGGATATTCTAATGAGGACTGAGGATTGAAAATTCATTGTTGAGGACTGTGGGCTGAAGATTGACGATTCAGGATTGAGGATTCGGGATTGAGGTTTGAGGACGAGGAGTGACGGTTGAGGATTGAGGATTGAGGATTGAGGATTGACGATTGAAGACTGAGTATTGAGTATTGATGATTGAGGATTGAGGATTGAGGATCGAGGATTGAGGATTGAGGATAGAAGATTGAGGATTGAGGGTTGATGATTGAGTGTTGAAGATTGAGGATTGATGATTGAGGATTGAGGATTGAGGATTGAGGATTGAGGGTTGAAGATTGAGGATTGGGGATTGAGAATTGAGGATTGAGGATTGAGAATCGAAGATTGAGTATTGAGGATTGAAGATTGAGGTTTGAGGATTGAGGATTGTGTAGTGAGGATTGTGTATTGAGGATTGAAGAATGAGGATTGACGATTGAGGATTGAGTATTGAGGGTTGAATATTGAGTATTGAGGATTGAAGGTTGATGATTGAGGATTGAGAATTGAGAATTGAGGATGAGGACTGAGTGTTGAGAATTGAGGATTGAGGAACGAGGATTGAGGATTGAGAATTGAGGACTGAGAATTGACGATTGAGTATTGAAGATTGAGGATTGTGACTGAGGATTGAGGATTGAGGATTGAGGATTGACGATGGAGGATTGAGGATTGAGGATTGAGGATTGGGTATTGAGGATTGAAGAATGAGGATTGACGATTGAGGATTGAGTATTGAGGATTGAAGATTGAGTATTGAGGATTGAAGGTTGATGATTGAGGATTGAGGATTGAGGATTGAGGATTGAGGATTGAGGATTGATGATTGAAGACTGAGTATTGAGGATTGAAGATTGAGGATTGAGGATTCAAGATTGAGGATTGAGAATGAGGGCTGAGGGTTGAGGATTGAGGTTTGAGGACTGAGGACTGAGGATTGAGGATTGAGAATTGATGATGGAGGATTGAGGATTGAGGATTGAGGATTGGGTATTGAGGATTGAAGAATGAGGATTGACGATTGAGGATAGAGTATTGAGAATTGAAGATTGAGTATTTAGGATTGAAGGTTGATGATTGAGGATTGAGGATTGTGGTTTGAGGATTGAGGGTTGAGGATGGAAGGTTGAGTATTGAGGATTGAACATTGAGTATTGATGATTGAGGGTTGAGGATTGAGGATTGAGGATTGAAGATTGAGGATTGGGGATTGAGGATTGAGGATGGAGGATGAGGGGCTGATCGTTGAGGATTGAGGTTTGAGTATTGAATACGGAGAATTGAGGATATTCTATTGAGTATTGGGAATTGAGGATTGATGGTTGAGTATTGAGGATTGAGGATTGAGGATTGAGTATTGAGGACTGAAGATTGAGGATTGAGGAATGAGGATTGAGGATTGAGGATTGAGGATTGAAGATTGAGTATTGATGATTGAAGATTGAGGATTGAGGATTGAGGGTTGAGGATTGAGGACGAGGACTGACAGTTGAGGATTGTGGTTTGAGGATTGAGGGTTGAGGATTGAGAATTGTGGATGGGGACTGAGGTTTGAGGATTGATGACTGAGGATTGGGGATTGAGGATTGATGACAGAGGATTGCGGATTGCGGATTGACGATTGAGGATTGGTGATTGAGGGTTGAAGGTTGAGTGTTGAGGATTGAAGGTTGAGGATTGACGATTGAGGATTGAGGATTGAGGATGATGGCTGAGGTTTGAGGTTTGAGGTTTTAGTATTGAATCCTGAGAATTCAGGATGTTCTATTGAGTATTGAGAATTGAGGATTGATGGTTTAGTATTGAGGATTCAGGATTGAGGATTGAGGATTGAGTATTGAAGATTGAGGATTGATGATTGAGGATTTAGGATTGAGGATTGAGGATTGAGGATTGAGGATTGAAAATTGTGTATTGAGGATTGAAAGTTGAGGACTGAGGAATAAGGATTGAGGATTGAGGATGAGGGCTGAGGGTTTAGGATTGAGGTTTGAGGACTGAGGACTGAGGATTGAGGATTGAGAATTGAGGATTGAGGATTGAGGATTAAAGATTGAGGATTGGGTATTGAGGATTGAAGAATGAGGATTGAGGATTGAGGATTGAGGATTGAGGATTGAAGATTGAGTATTGAGGATTGACGATTGAGGATTGAGGATTGAGGATTGAGGATTGAGGGTTGAGGATTGAGGATTGAAGATTGATTATTGAGGATTGAAGATTGAGGATTGAGTATTGAGGATTGAGGATTGAGGATTGAAGATTGAGGTTTGGGGACTGAGTGTTGAGGGTTGAGTGATGAGAATTAATGTTTGTGGATAGAGATTTGAAGATTGCAGATTGAGTATCGAGTATTGAAAACTGTGAATTGAGGATATTCTATTGAGGATTGAGGATTGACAATTGATTGTCGAGTACTGAGGGCTGAAGATTGAGGATTCAGAATTGAGGATTCAGAATTGAGGTTTGAGGACTGACGATTGAGGATTGAAGATTGAGTATTGAGGATTGAAGATTGAGGATTGAGGATGGAGGATTGGAGAGAGAGGACTGAGTGTTGAGGATTGAGTGTTGAGGATTGATGTTTGAGGGTTGAGATTAGATTATTGATATTTGTGGATTGAGTATTGAACGATGAGAATTCAGGGTATTCTATTGAGTATTGAGAATTGAGGATTGATGGTTGAGTATTGAGGATTGATGGTTGAGGGTTGTGTGTTGAATATTGAGGATTGAGAATTGAGGATTGAGGATTGAGGATTGAGGATTGAGGATTGAAGATTGAGTATTGAGGATTGAAGGATGAGGATTGAGGATTGAGTATTGAGGATTGAGGATTGAGGATTCAGGATTGAGTATTGAAGATTGAGGATTGATGATTGAGGAGTGAGGACTGAGGATTGAGGATTGAGGATTGAGGATTGAAGACAGAGTATTGAGGATTGAAGATTGAGGATTGAGGATTCCGGATTGAGGATTGAGGGTGTGGGCTGAGGGTTGAGGGTTGAGGTTTACGGACTGAGGACAGATGATTGAGGATTGAGAATTGAGGATGGAGGATTCAGGATTGAGGATTGAGGATTGGGTATTGAGGATTGAAGAATGAGAATTGACGATTGAGGATTGAGTATTGAGGATTGAAGATTGAGTATTGAGGATTGAAGGTTGATGATTGAGGATTGAGGATTGATGACTGAGGATTGAGGATTGAGGATTGAGGATTGAGGATTGACGATTGAAGACTGAGTATTGAGGATTGAAGATTGAGGATTGAGGATTCAAGATTGAGGATTGAGAATGAGGGCTGAGGGTTGAGGATTGAGGTTTGAGGACTGAGGACTGAGGATTGAGGATTGAGAATTGAGGATGGAGGATTGAGGATTGAGGATTGAGGATTGGGTATTGAGGATTGAAGAATGAGAATTGACGATTGACGATTGAGTATTGAGGATTGAAGGTTGAGTATTGAGGATTGAAGGTTGATGATTGAGGATTGAGGATTGTGGATTGAGGATTCAGGGTTGAGGATTTAAGTTTGAGTATTGAGGATTGAACATTGAGTATTGATGATTGAGGATTGAGGATTGAGGATCGAGGATTGAGGATTGAGGATAGAAGATTGAGGATTGAGGGGTGATGATTGAGTGTTGAAGATTGAGGATTGATGATTGAGGATTGAGGATTGAGGATTGAGGATTGAGGGTTGAAGATTGAGGATTGGGGATTGAGAATTGAGGATTGAGGATTGAGAATCGAAGATTGAGTATTGAGGATTGAAGATTGAGGTTTGAGGATTGAGGATTGTGTAGTGAGGATTGTGTATTGAGGATTGAAGAATGAGGATTGACGATTGAGGATTGAGTATTGAGGGTTGAATATTGAGTATTGAGGATTGAAGGTTGATGATTGAGGATTGAGAATTGAGAATTGAGGATGAGGACTGAGTGTTGAGAATTGAGGATTGAGGAACGAGGATTGAGGATTGAGAATTGAGGACTGAGGATTGACGATTGAGTATTGAAGATTGAGGATTGTGACTGAGGATTGAGGATTGAGGATTGAGGATTGACGATGGAGGATTGAGGATTGAGGATTGAGGATTGGGTATTGAGGATTGAAGAATGAGGATTGACGATTGAGGATTGAGTATTGAGGATTGAAGATTGAGTATTGAGGATTGAAGGTTGATGATTGAGGATTGAGGATTGAGGATTGAGGATTGAGGATTGAGGATTGATGATTGAAGACTGAGTATTGAGGATTGAAGATTGAGGATTGAGGATTCAAGATTGAGGATTGAGAATGAGGGCTGAGGGTTGAGGATTGAGGTTTGAGGACTGAGGACTGAGGATTGAGGATTGAGAATTGATGATGGAGGATTGAGGATTGAGGATTGAGGATTGGGTATTGAGGATTGAAGAATGAGGATTGACGATTGAGGATAGAGTATTGAGAATTGAAGATTGAGTATTTAGGATTGAAGGTTGATGATTGAGGATTGAGGATTGTGGTTTGAGGATTGAGGGTTGAGGATGGAAGGTTGAGTATTGAGGATTGAACATTGAGTATTGATGATTGAGGGTTGAGGATTGAGGATTGAGGATTGAAGATTGAGGATTGGGGATTGAGGATTGAGGATGGAGGATGAGGGGCTGATGGTTGAGGATTGAGGTTTGAGTATTGAATACGGAGAATTGAGGATATTCTATTGAGTATTGGGAATTGAGGATTGATGGTTGAGTATTGAGGATTGAGGATTGAGGATTGAGTATTGAGGACTGAAGATTGAGGATTGAGGAATGAGGATTGAGGATTGAGGATTGAGGATTGAAGATTGAGTATTGATGATTGAAGATTGAGGATTGAGGATTGAGGGTTGAGGATTGAGGACGAGGACTGACAGTTGAGGATTGTGGTTTGAGGATTGAGGGTTGAGGATTGAGAATTGTGGATGGGGACTGAGGTTTGAGGATTGATGACTGAGGATTGGGGATTGAGGATTGATGACTGAGGATTGCGGATTGCGGATTGACGATTGAGGATTGGTGATTGAGGGTTGAAGGTTGTGTGTTGAGGATTGAAGGTTGAGGATTGACGATTGAGGATTGAGGATTGAGGATGATGGCTGAGGTTTGAGGTTTGAGGTTTTAGTATTGAATCCTGAGAATTCAGGATGTTCTATTGAGTATTGAGAATTGAGGATTGATGGTTTAGTATTGAGGATTCAGGATTGAGGATTGAGGATTGAGTATTGAAGATTGAGGATTGATGATTGAGGATTTAGGATTGAGGATTGAGGATTGAGGATTGAGGATTGAAAATTGTGTATTGAGGATTGAAAGTTGAGGACTGAGGAATAAGGATTGAGGATTGAGGATGAGGGCTGAGGGTTTAGGATTGAGGTTTGAGGACTGAGGACTGAGGATTGAGGATTGAGAATTGAGGATTGAGGATTGAGGATTAAAGATTGAGGATTGGGTATTGAGGATTGAAGAATGAGGATTGAGGATTGAGGGTTGAGGATTGAGGATTGAAGATTGATTATTGAGGATTGAAGATTGAGGATTGAGTATTGAGGATTGAGGATTGAGGATTGAAGATTGAGGTTTGGGGACTGAGTGTTGAGGGTTGAGTGATGAGAATTAATGTTTGTGGATAGAGATTTGAAGATTGCAGATTGAGTATCGAGTATTGAAAACTGTGAATTGAGGATATTCTATTGAGGATTGAGGATTGACAATTGATTGTTGAGTACTGAGGTCTGAAGATTGAGGATTCAGAATTGAGGATTCAGAATTGAGGTTTGAGTACTGACGATTGAGGATTGAAGATTGAGTATTGAGGATTGAAGATTGAGGATTGAGGATTGAGGATTGAGGATTGAGGATTGAAGATTGAGTATTGAGGATTGAACGATGAGGATTGAGGATTGAGGATTGAGGATTGAAGATTGAGGATTGGGGATTGAGGATTGGCGATCGAGGATTGAGTATTGACGATTGAGAATTGAGGATTGAGGATTGAAGATTGAGTATTGAGGATTGAAGATTGAGGATTGAGGATTGAGGATTGAGGATTGAGGACTGAGGATTGAGGATTGAGGATTGAGCATTGAGGATTGAAGATTGAGGATTGGCGATTGAGGATTGAGTATTGAGGATTGAATATTGAGTATTGAGGATTGAAGGTTGATGATTGAGGATTGAGGATTGTGGATTGAGGATAGAGGGTTGAGGATTGAAGGTTGAGTATTGAGAATTGAACATTGAGTATTGATGATTGAGGATTGAGGATTGAGGATTGAAGATTGAGGATTGGGGATTGAGGATTGGCGATTGAGGATTGAGGACTGAGGATTGAGAATTGAGGATTGAGGATTGAAGATTGAGTATTGAGGATAGAAGATTGAGGATTGAGGATTGAGGACTGAAGATTGAGGACTGAGTGTTGAGTGTTGAGTGATGCGAAATGATGTTTGTAGACTGAGATTTGAAGATTGAAGATTGGGGATTGAGTATTGAAAACTGAGAATTGAGGATATTCTAATGAGGACTGAGGATTGAAAATTGATTGTTGAGGACTGTGGGCTGAAGATTGACGATTCAGGATTGAGGATTCGGGATTGAGGTTTGAGGACGAGGAGTGACGGTTGAGGATTGAGGTTTGAGGATTGAGGATTGAGGACTGATGACTGAGGATTGAGGATTGAGGATTGAGCATTGAGGATTGAAGATTGAGGACTGGGGATTGAGGATTGAAGATTGAGGATTAAGGATTGAGGATTGGGGATTGAGGATCTAGGATTGGAGATTGATTATTGAGTATTGAAGATTGAGGACTGAGGGTTGAGGATTGAGGTTTGAGGAATGAGGATTGAGGACTGAGAATTGAGGACTGAGGATTGACGACTGAGTATTGAGGATTGAGGATTGATGACTGAGGATTGAGGATTGAGGATTGAGGATTGAGGATTGAGGATTGAAGATTGAGTATTGAGGATTGAGGATTGAGGATTGAAGATTGAGTATTGAGGATTGAGGATTGAGGATTGAGGATTGAGTATTGAAGATTGAGTATTGAAGATTGAGGACTGAGCACTGAGGACTGAGTATTGAGGACTGAGGATTGAAGATTGAGGACTGAGTGTTGAGGGTTGATTGATGAGAATTGAAGTTTGTGGATGGAGACATGAAGATTGAAGATTGAGGATTGAGTATTGAAATCTGAGAATTCAGGATATTCTATTGAGTATTGAGAATTGAGTATTGATGGTTGAGTAGTGAGGATTGATGGTTGAGGGTTGTGTGTTGAATATTGAGGATTGAGGATTGAGGATTTTAATATTGAGGATTGAGGATTGAGGATTGCAGATTGAGTATTGATGATTGAAGATTGTGTATTGAGGACTGAGGGGTGAGGACTGAGGATGAGGACTGACGGTTTAGGATTGAGGTTTGAGGATTGAGGATTGCGGACTGATGACTGAGGGTTGAGGATTGAGGATTGAGCATTGAGGATTGAAGATCGAGGACTGTGGATTGAGGATTGAAGATTGAGGATTAAGGATTGAGGATTGGTTCTTGAGGATCTAGGATTGGATGTTGATTATTGAGGATTGAAGATTGAGGATTGAGGATTGAGGATTGAGGATTGAGGATGGTGGATGAGGGCTGAGGGTTGAGGATTGAGGTTTGAGTATTGAATACTGAGAATTCAGGATATTCTATTGAGTATTGAGAACTGAGGATTGATGATTGAGTATCGAGGATTGAGGATGGAGTATTGAGGATTGAAGATTGAGGTTTGAGGATTGAGGATTGAGAATTGATAATGAGGACTGAGGGTTGAGGATTGAGGTTTGAGGAACGAGGATTGAAATTGAGGATTGAGGATTGAGGCTTGAGGCTTGAGGATTGAGGATTCACGATTGAGAGTTGAGGATTGAAATTGAGTATTGATGATTGAAGGTTGAGGATTGAGGATTGAGCGTTGAGGATTGAGGACGAGGACTGACGGTTGAGGATTGAGAATCGAGAATTGAGGATGAGGACTGAGGGTTGAGGATTGACGTTTGAGGAACGAGGATTGAGGATTGAGAATTGAGGACCGAGGATTGACGATTGAGTGTTGAAGATTGAGGATTGATGACTGAGGTTTGAGGATTGAGGATTGAGGATTGAGATTTGAGGCTTGAAGATTGAGTATTGAGGATTGAGGATTGAGGATTGAGGATTGAGTATTGAGGATTGAGGATTGAGGATTGAGGATTGAAGATTGATTATTGAGGATTGAAGGTTGAGGATTGAGTATTGAGGATTGAGGATTGAGGATTGAAGTTTGAGGATTGGGGACTGAGTGTTGAGGGTTGTGTAACGAGAAGTAATGTTTGTGGATAGAGATTTGAAGATTGCCGATTGTGTATCGGGTATTGAAAACTGTGAATTGAGGATATACTATAGAGGATTGAGGATTGACAATTGATTGTCGAGGACTGAGGGCTGAAGATTGAGGATTCAGAGTTGAGGATTCAGAATTGAGGTTTGAGGACTGAGGATTGAGGATTGAAGATTGAGGATTGAGGATTGAGGATTGAGAATTGAGAATTGAGGATAAGGACTGAGGGTTGAGGATTGAGGTTTGAGGAATGAGGATTGAGTATTGAGGATTGAGGATTAAAGATTGAGTATTGATGATTGAAGATTGAGGATTGAGGATTGAGGGTTGAGGGTTGAGGATTGAGGACGAGGACTGACAGTTGAGGATTGTGGTTTGAGGATTGAGGGTTGAGGATTGAGAATTGTGGATGGGGACTGAGGTTTGAGGATTGATGACTGAGGATTGGGGATTGAGGATTGATGATTGCGGATTGAGGATTGAAGATTGAGTAATGAGGATTGAATGTTGAGGGTTGAGGATTGAGGATTGAGGATTGAAGATTGAGGATTGGGGATTGAGGATTGGCGATCGAGGATTGAGTATTGACGATTGAGAATTGAGGATTGAGGATTGAAGATTGAGTATTGAGGATTGAAGATTGAGGATTGAGGATTGAGGATTGAGGATTGAGGACTGAGGATTGAGGATTGAGGATTGAGCATTGAGGATTGAAGATTGAGGATTGGCGATTGAGGATTGAGTATTGAGGATTGAATATTGAGTATTGAGGATTGAAGGTTGATGACTGAGGATTGAGGATTGTGGATTGAGGATAGAGGGTTGAGGATTGAAGGTTGAGTATTGAGAATTGAACATTGAGTATTGATGATTGAGGATTGAGGATTGAGGATTGAAGATTGAGGATTGGGGATTGAGGATTGGCGATTGAGGATTGAGGACTGAGGATTGAGAATTGAGGATTGAGGATTGAAGATTGAGTATTGAGGATAGAAGATTGAGGATTGAGGATTGAGGACTGAAGATTGAGGACTGAGTGTTGAGTGTTGAGTGATGCGAAATGATGTTTGTAGACTGAGATTTGAAGATTGAAGATTGGGGATTGAGTATTGAAAACTGAGAATTGAGGATATTCTAATGAGGACTGAGGATTGAAAATTGATTGTTGAGGACTGTGGGCTGAAGATTGACTATTCAGGATTGAGGATTCGGGATTGAGGTTTGAGGACGAGGACTGACGGTTGAGGATTGAGGTTTGAGGATTGAGGATTGAGGATTGAGGATTGAGGATTGAAGATTGAGTATTGAGGATTGAGGATTGAGGATTGAGGACTGAGTATTGAAGATTGAGGATTGATGATTGAGGAGTGAGGACTGAGGATTGAGGATTGAGGATTGAGGATTGAGGATTGAGGATTGAAAATTGTGTATTGAGGATTGAAGGTTGAGGATTGAGGAATAAGGATTGAGGATTGAGGATTGAGGATTGAGGATTGAAGATTGAGTATTGAGGATTGAGGATTCAGGATCGAGGATTGAGGATTGAGGATTGAGGGTTGAGGATTGAGGATTGAAGATTGATTATTGAGGATTGAAGATTGAGGATTGTGTACTGAGGATTGAGGATTGAGGATTGAAGATTGAGGTTTGGGGACTGAGTGTTGAGGGTTGAGTGATGAGAATTAATGTCTGTGGATAGAGATTTGAAGATTGCAGATTGAGTATCGAGTATTGAAAACTGTGAATTGAGGATATTCTATTGAGGATTGAGGATTAACAATTGATTGTCGAGGACTGATGGCTGAAGATTGAGGATTCAGAATTGAGGATTCAGAATTGAGGTTTGAGGACTGACGATTGAGGAATGAAGATTGAGTATTGAGGATTGAAGATTGAGGATTGAGGATGGAGGATTGAAGAGAGAGGACTGAGTGTTGAGGATTGAGTGTTGAGGATTGATGTTTGAGGGTTGAGATTAGAATATTGATTTTTGTGGATTGAGTATTGAACGATGAGAGTTCAGGGTATTCTATTGAGTATTGAGAATTGAGGATTGATGGTTGAGTATTGAGGATTGATGGTTGAGGGTTGTGTGTTGAATATTGAGGATTGAGAATTGAGGATTGAGGATTGAGGATTGAGGATTGAGGATTGAAGATTGAGTATTGAGGATTGAAGGATGAGGATTGAGGATTGAGTATTGAGGATTGAGGATTGAGGATTCAGGATTGAGTATTGAAGATTGAGGATTGATGATTGAGGAGTGAGGACTGAGGATTGAGGATTGAGGATTGAGGATTGAAGACAGAGTATTGAGGATTGAAGATTGAGGATTGAGGATTCCGGATGAGGATTGAGGATGTGGGCTGAGGGTTGAGGGTTGAGGTTCACGGACTGAGGACAGATGATTGAGGATTGAGAATTGAGGATGGAGGATTCAGGATTGAGGATTGAGGATTGGGTATTGAGGATTGAAGAATGAGAATTGACGATTGAGGATTGAGTATTGAGGATTGAAGATTGAGTATTGAGGATTGAAGGTTGATGATTGAGGATTGAGGACTGATGATTGAGGATTGAGGATTGAGGATTGAGGATTGAGGATTGACGATTGAAGACTGAGTATTGAGGATTGAGGATGGAGGGCGAGGGCTGAGGGCTGAGGATTGAGGTTTGAGTATTGAATCCTGAGAATTCAGTATATTCTATTGAGTATTGAGAATTGAGGATTGATGGTTGAGTATTAAGGATTGAGGATTGAGGATTGAGGATTGAGTATTGAAGATTGTGGATTGATGATTGACGATTGAGTTCTGAGGATTGAGGATTGAATATCGAGCTTTGGGGATTGAAGATTGTGGACTGGGGATAGAGGATTGAATATTGAGGATTAAGGATAGAGTATTGGGGATTGAGGATCTAGGATAGGAGATTGATTATTGAGGATTGAAGATTGAGGATTGAGGATTGAGAATTGAGAATTGAGAATTGGGGATGAGGACTGAGGGTTGAAGATTGAGGTTTGAGGAATGAGGATTGAGGATTGAGGATTGAGGATTGAGGATTGAGGATTGAGTTGTGAAGGTTGAGGACTGATGACTGAGGATTGAGGATTGAGGATTGATGATTGAGGATTGAGGATTGAAGATTGAGTATGGAGGATTGAAGGTTGAAGATTGAGGATTGAGGATTGAAGATTGAGGACTGAGTGTTGAGGGTTGAGTGATGAGAATTGATGTCTGTGGATTGAGATTTGAAGATTGAAGATTGGGGATTCAGTACTGAAAACTGTGAGTTGAGAGTATTCTATTGAGGATTGAAGATTGAGTTTTGAGGATTGAGGATTGAGGATGGAGGATGAGGGCTGATGGTTGATTATTGAGGTTTGAGTATTGAATACTGAGAATCCAGGATATTCTATTGAGTATTGGGAATTGAGGATTGATGGTTGAGTATTGAGGATTGAGGATTGAGGATTGAGGATTGAGTATTGAAGATTGAGGATTGATGATTTAGGATTGAGGATTGAGGATTGAGGATTGAGTATTGAAGATTGAGGATTGATGACTGAGGATTGAGGATTGATGATTGAGGATTGAGGATTGAGGATTGAAGATTGAGGACTGAGTGTTGAGGGTTGAGTGATGAGTTTTGATGTCTGTGGATTGAGATTTGAAGATTGAAGATTGGGGATTGAGTATTGAAAACTGTGAATTGAGGATATTCTATTGAGGATTGAGGATTGACAATTGATTGTTGCGGACTGAGGGATGAAGATTGAGCATGCAGGATTGAGGATTCGGATTTGAGGTAGGAGGACTGAGGATTGAGGTTTGAGGATTGAGGATTGAGGATTGACGCATGAGGATAGAGGGTTGAGGATGGAGGATTGATGGGAACGGTCCGAGTGTTGAGGATTGAGTGTTGAGAATTGATGTTTGAGGATCGAGATTTGATTATTGAATATTGAGGTGTGAGTATTGAATCCTGAGAATTCAGTATATTCTATTGAGTATTGAGAATTGAGGACTGATGGTTGAGTATTGAGGATTGAGGATTGAGGACTGGGGATTGAGGATTGAAGATTGAGGATTAACGATCGAGTATTGGGGATTGAGGATCTAGAATTGGAGATTGATTATTGAGTATTGAAGATAGAAAATTGAGGATTGAGGATTGAGAATTGAGAATTGAGTATGAGGACTGAGGGTTGAGGATTGAGGACTGAGGAATGAGGATTGAGGGCTGAGGATTGAGGATTGAGGATTGAGGATTGTGGGTTGAGGATTGAGGATCGAAGATTGAGTATTGATGATTGAAGATTGAGGTTTGAGGATTGAGGATTGAGGGTGGAGGATGAGGGCTGATGGTTGAGGATTGAGGTTTGGGTATTGAATACTGAGAATTCAGGATATTCTATTGAGTATTGGGAATTGAGGATTGATGGTTGAGTATTGAGGATTGAGGATTGAGGATTGAGGATTGAGTATCGAAGATTGAGGATTGATGATTGAGGATTGAGGATTGAGGATTGAGGATTGAGTGTTGAAGATTGAGGATTGAGTATTGAGGATTGAGGATTGAGGATTGGGTATTGAGGATTGAAGAATGAGGATTGACGATTCAGGATTGAGGATTGAGGATTGAAGATTGAGTATTGAGGATTGAAGGTTGGTGATTGAGGTTTGAGGATTGTGGATTGAGGATTGAGGGTTGAGGATTGAAGATTGAGTATTGAGGATTGAAGATTGAGTATTCAGGATTGAAGATTGAGGATTGAGGATTGAGGCTTGAGGATTGAGGATTGAGGATTGAGGATTGAAGATTGAGGATCGGGGATTGAGGTTTGAGTATTGAGGATTGAGGATTGAGGATTGAGGATTGAGGATTGAAGATTGAGGATCGGGGATTGAGGATTGAGTATTGAGGATTGAGAGTTGACGATTGAGGATTGAAGATTGAGGATTAAGGATTAAGGATCGGGGATTGAGGATCTAGGATTGGAGATTGACTATTGAGGATTGAGGATTGAGGATTGAGGATCGAGGATTGAAGATTGAGGACTGAGTGTTGAGGGTTGAGTGATGAGAATTGATGTGTGTGGATGGAGACATGAAGATTGAAGATTGAGGATTGAGTATTGATAACTGAGAATTCAGGATATTCTATTGAGTATTGAGAATTGAGTATTGATCGTTGAGTATTGAGGATGGATGGTTGTGGGTTGTGTGTTGAATATTGGGGATTGAGGATTTTAGGATTGAGGATTGAGGATTGAGTATTGAAGATTGAGTATTGATGATTGGAGATTGAGGATTGAGGATTGAGTGTTGAGGATTGATGACGAGGACTGACGGTTGAGGATTGAGGATTGAGGACTGATGACTGAGGATTGAGGATTGAGGTTTGAGCATTGAGGATTGAAGATCGAGGACTGTGGACTGAGGATTGAAGATTGAGGATCAAGGATTGAGGATTGGGGATTGAGGATCTAGGATTGGAGGTTGATTATTGAGGATTGAAGATTGAGGATTGAGGATTGAGGATTGAGGATTGAGGATTGAAGGTTGATGATTGAGGATTGAGGATTGTGGATTGAGGATTGAGGATTGAGGACTGCGGATTGACGATTGAGTATTGTAGATTGAGGATAGATGACTGAGGATTGAGGATTGAGGATTGAAGATTGAGTATTGAGGATTGAGGATTGAGGATTGAGGATTGAGGATTGAGGATTGAGGATTGGGTATTGAGGATTGAAGAATGAGGATTGACGGTTGAGGATTGAGGATTGAGGATTGAAGGTTGTGTATTCAGGATTGAAGGTTGATGATTGAGGATTGAGGATTGTGGATTGAGGACTGAGGATTGAGGACTGCGGATTGACGATTGAGTATTGTAAATCGAGGATTGATGACTGAGGATTGAGGATTGAGGATTGAAGATTGAGGATTAAGGATTGAGGTTGGGGATTCAGGATCTAGGATTGAGGATTGAGGACTGCGGATTGACGATTGAGTATTGAAGATTGAGGATTGATGACTGAGGATTGAGGATTGAGGATTGAAGGTTGAGTATTGAGAATTGAACATTGAGTATTGATGATTGAGGATTGAGGATTGAGGATTGAAGATTGAGGATTGGGGATTGAGGATTGGCGATTGAGGATTGAGGATTGAGGATTGAGGATTGAGGATTGAAGATTGAGTATTGAGGATTGAACGATGAGGATTGAGGATTGAGGATTGAGGATTGAAGATTGAGGATTGGGGATTGAGGATTGGCGATCGAGGATTGAGTATTGACGATTGAGAATTGAGGATTGAGGATTGAAGATTGAGTATTGAGGATTGAAGATTGAGGATTGAGGATTGAGGATTGAGGATTGAGGACTGAGGATTGAGGATTGAGGATTGAGCATTGAGGATTGAAGATTGAGTATTGGCGATTGAGGATTGAGTATTGAGGATTGAATATTGAGTATTGAGGATTGAAGGTTGATGATTGAGGATTGAGGATTGTGGATTGAGGATAGAGGGTTGAGGATTGAAGGTTGAGTATTGAGAATTGAACATTGAGTATTGATGATTGAGGATTGAGGATTGAGGATTGAAGGTTGAGGATTGGGGATTGAGGATTGGCGATTGAGGATTGAGGACTGAGGATTGAGAATTGAGGATTGAGGATTGAAGATTGAGTATTGAGGATAGAAGATTGAGGATTGAGGATTGAGGACTGAAGATTGAGGACTGAGTGTTGAGTGTTGAGTGATGCGAAATGATGTTTGTAGACTGAGATTTGAAGATTGAAGATTGGGGATTGAGTATTGAAAACTGAGAATTGAGGATATTCTAATGAGGACTGAGGATTGAAAATTGATTGTTGAGGACTGTGGGCTGAAGATTGACGATTCAGGATTGAGGATTCGGGATTGAGGTTTGACGACGAGGACTGACGGTTGAGGATTGAGGTTTGAGGATTGAGGATTGAGGACTGATGACTGAGGATTGAGGATTGAGGATTGAGCATTGAGGATTGAAGATTGAGGACTGGGGATTGAGGATTGAAGATTGAGGATTAAGGATTGAGGATTGGGGATTGAGGATCTAGGATTGGAGATTGATTATTGAGTATTGAAGATTGAGGACTGAGGGTTGAGGATTGAGGTTTGAGGAATGAGGATTGAGGACTGAGAATTGAGGACTGAGGATTGACGACTGAGTATTGAGGATTGAGGATTGATGACTGAGGATTGAGGATTGAGGATTGAGGATTGAGGATTGAGGATTGAAGATTGAGTATTGAGGATTGAGGATTGAGGATTGAGGACTGAGTATTGAAGATTGAGGATTGATGATTGAGGAGTGAGGACTGAGGATTGAGGATTGAGGATTGAGGATTGAGGATTGAGGATTGAAAATTGTGTATTGAGGATTGAAGGTTGAGGATTGAGGAATAAGGATTGAGGATTGAGGATGAGGGCTGAGGGTTTAGGATTGAGGTTTGAGGACTGAGGACTGAGGATTGAGGATTGAGAATTGCGGATTGAGGATTGTGGATTAAAGATTGAGGATTGGGTATTGAGGATTGAAGAATGAGGATTGAGGATTGAGGATTGAGGATTGAGGATTGAAGATTGAGTATTGAGGATTGAGGATTCAGGATCGAGGATTGAGGATTGAGGATTGAGGCTTGAGGATTGAGGATTGAAGATTGATTATTGAGGATTGAAGATTGAGGATTGAGTACTGAGGATTGAGGATTGAGGATTGAAGATTGAGGTTTGGGGACTGAGTGTTGAGGGTTAAGTGATGAGAATTAATGTCTGTGGATAGAGATTTGAAGATTGCAGATTGAGTACCGAGTATTGAAAACTGTGAATTGAGGATATTCTATTGAGGATTGAGGATTAACAATTGATTGTCGAGGACTGATGGCTGAAGATTGAGGATTCAGAATTGAGGATTCAGAATTGAGGTTTGAGGACTGACGATTGAGGATTGAAGATTGAGTATTGAGGATTGAAGATTGAGTATTGAGGATTGAGGATTGAGGATTGAGGATTGAGTATTGAAGATTGAGTATTGAAGATTGAGGACTGAGCACTGAGGACTGAGTATTGAGGACTGAGGATTGAAGATTGAGGACTGAGTGTTGAGGGTTGATTGATGAGAATTGAAGTTTGTGGATGGAGACATGAAGATTGAAGATTGAGGATTGAGTATTGAAATCTGAGAATTCAGGATATTCTATTGAGTATTGAGAATTGAGTATTGATGGTTGAGTAGTGAGGATTGATGGTTGAGGGTCGTGTGTTGAATATTGAGGATTGAGGATTGAGGATTTTAATATTGAGGATTGAGGATTGAGGATTGAACATTGAGTATTGATGATTGAAGATTGTGTATTGAGGACGGAGGGGTGAGGACTGAGGATGAGGACTGACGGTTTAGGATTGAGGTTTGAGGATTGAGGATTGCGGACTGATGACTGAGGTTTGAGGATTGAGGATTGAGCATTGAGGATTGAAGATCGAGGACTGTGGATTGAGGATTGAAGATTGAGGATTAAGGATTGAGGATTGGTTCTTGAGGATCTAGGATTGGATGTTGATTATTGAGGATTGAAGATTGAGGATTGAGGATTGAGGATTGAGGATGGTGGATGAGGGCTGAGGGTTGAGGATTGAGGTTTGAGTATTGAATACTGAGAATACAGGATATTCTATTGAGTATTGAGAACTGAGGATTGATGATTGAGTATCGAGGGTTGAGGATTGAGTATTGAGGATTGAAGATTGAGGTTTGAGGATTGAGGATTGAGAATTGAGGACCGAGGATTGACGATTGAGTGTTGAAGATTGAGGATAGATGACTGAGGTTTGAGGATTGAGGATTGAGGATTGAGATTTGAGGCTTGAAGATTGAGTATTGAGGATTGAGGATTGAGGATTGAGGATTGAGTATTGAGGATTGAGGATTGAGGATTGAGGATTGAAGATTGATTATTGAGGATTGAAGGTTGAGGATTGAGTATTGAGGATTGAGGATTGAGGATTGAAGTTTGAGGATTGGGGACTGAGTGTTGAGGGTTGTGTAACGAGAAGTAATGTTTGTGGATAGAGATTTGAAGATTGCCGATTGAGTATCGGGTATTGAAAACTGTGAATTGCGGATATACTATAGAGGATTGAGGATTGACAATTGATTGTCGAGGACTGAGGGCTGAAGATTGAGGATTGAGAGTTGAGGATTCAGAATTGAGGTTTGAGGACTGAGGATTGAGGATTGAAGATTGAGTATTGAGCATTGAAGATTGAGGTTTGAGGATTGAGGATGGAGGATTGAAGAGAGAGGGCTGAGTGTTGAGGATTGAGCGTTGAGAATTGATGTTTAAAGGTTGAGATTTGATTATTGATTTTTGTGGATTCAGTATTGAACGATGAGAATTCAGGGTACTCTATTGAGCATTGAGAATTGAGGATTGATGGTTGAGTATTGAGGATTGGTGGCTGAGGGTTGTGTGTTGAATATTGAGGTTTGAGAATTGAGGATTGAGGATTGAGAATTGAGGATTGATGATTGAGTATTGATGATTGAAGATTGAGGATTGAGGATTGAGGATTGAGGATTGAGGATTGAAGATTGAGGATTGGGAACTGAGTGTTGAGGGTTGTGTGATGAGAATTGATGTTTGTGGTTAGATATTTGATGATTGCAGATTGAGCATTGAGTATTGAAAACTGTGAATTGGTGATATTCTATTGAGGATTGAGAATTGACAACTGATTGTTGAGGACTGAGGGCTGAAGATTGAGGATTCAGGATTGAGAATTCAGAAATGAGGATTGAGGACTGAGGACTAAGGATTGAAGATTGAGTATTGAGGATTGAAGATTGAGGATTAAGGATTGAGGATTGGGGATTGAGGATCTAGGATTGAAAATTGATTATTGAGGATTGAAGATTGAGGATTGAGGATTGAGGATTGAGAATTGAGAATTGAGGATAAAGACTGAGGGTTGAGGATTGAGGTTTGAGGAATGAGGATTGAGTATTGAGGATTGAGGGTTGAAGATTGAGTATTGATGATTGAAGATTGAGGATTGAGGATTGGTGGTTGAGGATTGAGGACGAGGACTGACAGTTGAGGATTGTGGTTTGAGGATTGAGGGTTGAGGATTGAGAATTGTGTATGGGGACTGAGGTTTGAGGATTGATGACTGAGGATTGGGGATTGAGGATTGATGATTGCGGATTGAGGATTGAAGATTGAGTGTTGAGGATTGAATATTGAGGATTGAGGATTGAGTATTGAGGATTGAAGATTGAGTATTGAGGACTGAAGATTGAGGATTGAGGAATGAGGATTGAGGATTGAGGATTGAGGATTGAGGATTGAAGATTGAGTATTGATGATTGAAGATTGAGGATTCAGGATTGAGGGTTGAGGATTGAGGACGAGGACTGACGGTTGAGGATTGTGGTTTGAGGATTGAGGATTGAGGATTGAGAATTGAGGATGAGGACTGAGGTGTGAGGATTGAGGTTTGAGGAATGGGGATTGAGGATTGAGGATTGAGGATTGAGGATTGAGGATTGAGGATTGAGGATTGAGTATTGCAGGTTGAGGATTGATGACTGAGAATTGCGGATTACGGTTTGACGATTGAGGATTGGGGATTGAGGGTTGAAGGTTGAGTGTTGAGGATTGAAGGTTGAGGATTGACGATTGAGGATTGAGGATTGAGGATGATGGCTGAGGTTTGAGGTTTGAGGTTTTAGTATTGAATCCTGAGAATTCAGGATGTTCTATTGACTATTGAGAATTGAGGATTGATGGTTTAGTATTGAGGATTCAGAATTGAGGATTGAGGATTGAGTATTGAAGATTGAGGATTGATGATTGAAGATTGAGTATTGATGATTGAAGATTGAGGATTGAGGATTGAGGGTTGAGGATTGAGGACGAGGACTGACGGTTGAGGATTGTGGTTTGAGGATTGAGGATTGAGGATTGAGAATTGAGGGTGAGGACTGAAGTTTGAGGATTGAGGTTTGAGGAATGGGGTTTGAGGATTGAGGATTGAGGATTGAGGATAGAGGATTGAGTATTGAAGGTTGAGGATTGATGACTGAGGATTGCGGAGAGCGGATTGACGATTGAGGATTGGGGATTGAGGGTTGAAGGTTGAGTGTTGAGGATTGAAGGTTGAGGATTGACGATTGAGGATTGAGGATTGAGAATGATGGCTGAGGTTTGAGGTTTGAGGTTTTAGTATTGAATCCTGAGAAATCAGGATGTTCTATTGAGTATTGAGAATTGAGGATTGATGGTTTAGTATTGAGGATTCAGGATTGAGGATTGAGGATTGAGTATTGAAGATTGAGGATTGATGATTGAGGATTTAGGATTGAGGATTGAGGATTGAGGATCGAGGATTGATAATTGTGTATTGAGGATTGAAGGTTGAGGATTGAGGAATAAGGATTGAGGATTGAGGATGAGGGCTGAGGGTTTAGGATTGAGGTTTGAGGACTGAGGACTGAGGATTGAGGATTGAGAATTGAGGATTGAGGATTGAGGATTAAAGATTGAGGATTGGGTATTGAGGATTGAAGAATGAGGATTGAGGATTGAGGATTGAGGATTGAGGATTGAAGATTGAGTATTGAGGATTGAGGATTCAGGATTGAGGATTGAGGATTGAGGATTGAGGATTGAGGACTGATGACTGAGGATTGAGGATTGAGGATTGAGCATTGAGGATTGAAGATTGAGGACTGGGGATTGAGGATTGAAGATTGAGGATTAAGGATTGAGGATTGGGGATTGAGGATCTAGGATTGGAGATTGATTATTGAGTATTGAAGATTGAGGACTGAGGGTTGAGGATTGAGGTTTGAGGAATGAGGATTGAGGACTGAGAATTGAGGACTGAGGATTGACGACTGAGTATTGAGGATTGAGGATTGATGACTGAGGATTGAGGATTGAGGATTGAGGATTGAGGATTGAGGATTGAAGATTGAGTATTGAGGATTGAGGATTGAGGATTGAGGACTGAGTATTGAAGATTGAGGATTGATGATTGAGGAGTGAGGACTGAGGATTGAGGATTGAGGATTGAGGATTGAGGATTGAGGATTGAAAATTGTGTATTGAGGATTGAAGGTTGAGGATTGAGGAATAAGGATTGAGGATTGAGGATGAGGGCTGAGGGTTTAGGATTGAGGTTTGAGGACTGAGGACTGAGGATTGAGGATTGAGAATTGAGGATTGAGGATTGTGGATTAAAGATTGAGGATTGGGTATTGAGGATTGAAGAAGGAGGATTGAGGATTGAGGATTGAGGATTGAGGATTGAAGATTGAGTATTGAGGATTGAGGATTCAGTATCGAGGATTGAGGATTGAGGATTGAGGGTTGAGGATTGAGGATTGAAGATTGATTATTGAGGATTGAAGATTGAGGATTGAGTACTGAGGATTGAGGATTGAGGATTGAAGATTGAGGTTTGGGGACTGAGTGTTGAGGGTTGAGTGATGAGAATTAATGTCTGTGGATAGAGATTTGAAGATTGCAGATTGAGTATCGAGTATTGAAAACTGTGAATTGAGGATATTCTATTGAGGATTGAGGATTAACAATTGATTGTCGAGGACTGATGGCTGAAGATTGAGGATTCAGAATTGAGGATTCAGAATTGAGGTTTGAGGACTGACGATTGAGGATTGAAGATTGAGTATTGAGGATTGAAGATTGAGGATTGAGGATGGAGGATTGAAGAGAGAGGACTGAGTGTTGAGGATTGAGTGTTGAGGATTGATGTTTGAGGGTTGAGATTAGAATATTGATTTTTGTGGATTGAGTATTGAACGATGAGAGTTCAGGGTATTCTATTGAGTATTGAGAATTGAGGATTGATGGTTGAGTATTGAGGATTGATGGTTGAGGGTTGTGTGTTGAATATTGAGGATTGAGAATTGAGGATTGAGGATTGAGGATTGAGGATTGAGGATTGAAGATTGAGTATTGAGGATTGAAGGATGAGGATTGAGGATTGAGTATTGAGGATTGAGGTTTGAGGATTCAGGATTGAGTATTGAAGATTGAGGATTGATGATTGAGGAGTGAGGACTGAGGATTGAGGATTGAGGATTGAGGATTGAAGACAGAGTATTGAGGATTGAAGATTGAGGATTGAGGATTCCGGATTGAGGATTGAGGATGTGGGCTGAGGGTTGAGGGTTGAGGTTTACGGACTGAGGACAGATGATTGAGGATTGAGAATTGAGGATGGAGGATTCAGGATTGAGGATTGAGGATTGGGTATTGAGGATTGAAGAATGAGAATTGACGATTGAGGATTGAGTATTGAGGATTGAAGATTGAGTATTGAGGATTGAAGGTTGATGATTGAGGATTGAGGATTGATGATTTAGGATTGAGGATTGAGGATTGAGGATTGAGGATTGACGATTGAAGACTGAGTATTGAGGATTGAAGATTGAGGATTGAGGATTCAAGATTGAGGATTGAGAATGAGGGCTGAGGGTTGAGGATTGAGGTTTGAGGACTGAGGACTGAGGATTGAGGATTGATAATTGAGGATGGAGGATTGAGGATTGAGGATTGAGGATTGGGTATTGAGGATTGAAGAATGAGAATTGACGATTGAGGATTGAGTATTGAGGATTGAAGATTGAGTATTGAGGATTGAAGGTTGATGATTGAGGATTGAGGATTGATGACTGAGGATTGAGGATTGAGGATTGAGGATTGAGGATTGACGATTGAAGACTGAGTATTGAGTATTGATGATTGAGGATTGAGGATTGAGGATCGAGGATTGAGGATTGAGGATAGAAGATTGAGGATTGAGGGTTGATGATTGAGTGTTGAAGATTGAGGATTGATGATTGAGGATTGAGGATTGAGGATTGAGGATTGAGGGTTGAAGATTGAGGATTGGGGATTGAGAATTGAGGATTGAGGATTGAGAATCGAAGATTGAGTATTGAGGATTGAAGATTGAGGTTTGAGGATTGAGGATTGTGTAGTGAGGATTGTGTATTGAGGATTGAAGAATGAGGATTGACGATTGAGGATTGAGTATTGAGGGTTGAATATTGATTATTGAGGATTGAAGGTTGATGATTGAGGATTGAGAATTGAGAATTGAGGATGAGGACTGAGTGTTGAGAATTGAGGATTGAGGAACGAGGATTGAGGATTGAGAATTGAGGACTGAGGATTGACGATTGAGTATTGAAGATTGAGGATTGTGACTGAGGATTGAGGATTGAGGATTGAGGATTGACGATGGAGGATTGAGGATTGAGGATTGAGGATTGGGTATTGAGGATTGAAGAATGAGGATTGACGATTGAGGATTGAGTATTGAGGATTGAAGATTGAGTATTGAGGATTGAAGGTTGATGATTGAGGATTGAGGATTGAGGATTGAGGATTGAGGATTGAGGATTGATGATTGAAGACTGAGTATTGAGGATTGAAGATTGAGGATTGAGGATTCAAGATTGAGGATTGAGAATGAGGGCTGAGGGTTGAGGATTGAGGTTTGAGGACTGAGGACTGAGGATTGAGGATTGAGAATTGATGATGGAGGATTGAGGATTGAGGATTGAGGATTGGGTATTGAGGATTGAAGAATGAGGATTGACGATTGAGGATAGAGTATTGAGAATTGAAGATTGAGTATTTAGGATTGAAGGTTGATGATTGAGGATTGAGGATTGTGGTTTGAGGATTGAGGGTTGAGGATGGAAGGTTGAGTATTGAGGATTGAACATTGAGTATTGATGATTGAGGGTTGAGGATTGAGGATTGAGGATTGAAGATTGAGGATTGGGGATTGAGGATTGAGGATGGAGGATGAGGGGCTGATCGTTGAGGATTGAGGTTTGAGTATTGAATACGGAGAATTGAGGATATTCTATTGAGCATTGGGAATTGAGGATTGATGGTTGAGTATTGAGGATTGAGGATTGAGGATTGAGTATTGAGGACTGAAGATTGAGGATTGAGGAATGAGGATTGAGGATTGAGGATTGAGGATTGAAGATTGAGTATTGATGATTGAAGATTGAGGATTGAGGATTGAGGGTTGAGGATTGAGGACGAGGACTGACAGTTGAGGATTGTGGTTTGAGGATTGAGGGTTGAGGATTGAGAATTGTGGATGGGGACTGAGGTTTGAGGATTGATGACTGAGGATTGGGGATTGAGGATTGATGACTGAGGATTGCGGATTGCGGATTGACGATTGAGGATTGGTGATTGAGGGTTGAAGGTTGAGTGTTGAGGATTGAAGGTTGAGGATTGACGATTGAGGATTGAGGATTGAGGATGATGGCTGAGGTTTGAGGTTTGAGGTTTTAGTATTGAATCCTGAGAATTCAGGATGTTCTATTGAGTATTGAGAATTGAGGATTGATGGTTTAGTATTGAGGATTCAGGATTGAGGATTGAGGATTGAGTATTGAAGATTGAGGATTGATGATTGAGGATTTAGGATTTAGGATTGAGGATTGAGGATTGAGGATTGAGGATTGAAAATTGTGTATTGAGGATTGAAAGTTGAGGACTGAGGAATAAGGATTGAGGATTGAGGATGAGGGCTGAGGGTTTAGGATTGAGGTTTGAGGACTGAGGACTGAGGATTGAGGATTGAGAATTGAGGATTGAGGATTGAGGATTAAAGATTGAGGATTGGGTATTGAGGATTGAAGAATGAGGATTGAGGATTGAGGATTGAGGATTGAGGATTGAAGATTGAGTATTGAGGATTGACGATTGAGGATTGAGGATTGAGGATTGAGGATTGAGGGTTGAGGATTGAGGATTGAAGATTGATTATTGAGGATTGAAGATTGAGGATTGAGTATTGAGGATTGAGGATTGAGGATTGAAGATTGAGGTTTGGGGACTGAGTGTTGAGGGTTGAGTGATGAGAATTAATGTTTGTGGATAGAGATTTGAAGATTGCAGATTGAGTATCGAGTATTGAAAACTGTGAATTGAGGATATTCTATTGAGGATTGAGGATTGACAATTGATTGTCGAGTACTGAGGGCTGAAGATTGAGGATTCAGAATTGAGGATTCAGAATTGAGGTTTGAGGACTGACGATTGAGGATTGAAGATTGAGTATTGAGGATTGAAGATTGAGGATTGAGGATGGAGGATTGGAGAGAGAGGACTGAGTGTTGAGGATTGAGTGTTGAGGATTGATGTTTGAGGGTTGAGATTAGATTATTGATATTTGTGGATTGAGTATTGAACGATGAGAATTCAGGGTATTCTATTGAGTATTGAGAATTGAGGATTGATGGTTGAGTATTGAGGATTGATGGTTGAGGGTTGTGTGTTGAATATTGAGGATTGAGAATTGAGGATTGAGGATTGAGGATTGAGGATTGAGGATTGAAGATTGAGTATTGAGGATTGAAGGATGAGGATTGAGGATTGAGTATTGAGGATTGAGGATTGAGGATTCAGGATTGAGTATTGAAGATTGAGGATTGATGATTGAGGAGTGAGGACTGAGGATTGAGGATTGAGGATTGAGGATTGAAGACAGAGTATTGAGGATTGAAGATTGAGGATTGAGGATTCCGGATTGAGGATTGAGGGTGTGGGCTGAGGGTTGAGGGTTGAGGTTTACGGACTGAGGACAGATGATTGAGGATTGAGAATTGAGGATGGAGGATTCAGGATTGAGGATTGAGGATTGGGTATTGAGGATTGAAGAATGAGAATTGACGATTGAGGATTGAGTATTGAGGAATGAAGATTGAGTATTGAGGATTGAAGGTTGATGATTGAGGATTGAGGATTGATGACTGAGGATTGAGGATTGAGGATTGAGGATTGAGGATTGACGATTGAAGACTGAGTATTGAGGATTGAAGATTGAGGACTGAGGATTCAAGATTGAGGATTGAGAATGAGGGCTGAGGGTTGAGGATTGAGGTTTGAGGACTGAGGACTGAGGATTGAGGATTGAGAATTGAGGATGGAGGATTGAGGATTGAGGATTGAGGATTGGGTATTGAGGATTGAAGAATGAGAATTGACGATTGACGATTGAGTATTGAGGATTGAAGATTGAGTATTGAGGATTGAAGGTTGATGATTGAGGATTGAGGATTGTGGATTGAGGATTCAGGGTTGAGGATTTAAGTTTGAGTATTGAGGATTGAACATTGAGTATTGATGATTGAGGATTGAGGATTGAGGATCGAGGATTGAGGATTGAGGATAGAAGATTGAGGATTGAGGGGTGATGATTGAGTGTTGAAGATTGAGGATTGATGATTGAGGATTGAGGATTGAGGATTGAGGATTGAGGGTTGAAGATTGAGGATTGGGGATTGAGAATTGAGGATTGAGGATTGAGAATCGAAGATTGAGTATTGAGGATTGAAGATTGAGGTTTGAGGATTGAGGATTGTGTAGTGAGGATTGTGTATTGAGGATTGAAGAATGAGGATTGACGATTGAGGATTGAGTATTGAGGGTTGAATATTGAGTATTGAGGATTGAAGGTTGATGATTGAGGATTGAGAATTGAGAATTGAGGATGAGGACTGAGTGTTGAGAATTGAGGATTGAGGAACGAGAATTGAGGATTGAGAATTGAGGACTGAGGATTGACGATTGAGTATTGAAGATTGAGGATTGTGACTGAGGATTGAGGATTGAGGATTGAGGATTGACGATGGAGGATTGAGGATTGAGGATTGAGGATTGGGTATTGAGGATTGAAGAATGAGGATTGACGATTGAGGATAGAGTATTGAGAATTGAAGATTGAGTATTTAGGATTGAAGGTTGATGATTGAGGATTGAGGATTGTGGTTTGAGGATTGAGGGTTGAGGATGGAAGGTTGAGTATTGAGGATTGAACATTGAGTATTGATGATTGAGGGTTGAGGATTGAGGATTGAGGATTGAAGATTGAGGATTGGGGATTGAGGATTGAGGATGGAGGATGAGGGGCTGATGGTTGAGGATTGAGGTTTGAGTATTGAATACGGAGAATTGAGGATATTCTATTGAGTATTGGGAATTGAGGATTGATGGTTGAGTATTGAGGATTGAGGATTGAGGATTGAGTATTGAGGACTGAAGATTGAGGATTGAGGAATGAGGATTGAGGATTGAGGATTGAGGATTGAAGATTGAGTATTGATGATTGAAGATTGAGGATTGAGGATTGAGGGTTGAGGATTGAGGACGAGGACTGACAGTTGAGGATTGTGGTTTGAGGATTGAGGGTTGAGGATTGAGAATTGTGGATGGGGACTGAGGTTTGAGGATTGATGACTGAGGATTGGGGATTGAGGATTGATGACTGAGGATTGCGGATTGCGGATTGACGATTGAGGATTGGTGATTGAGGGTTGAAGGTTGAGTGTTGAGGATTGATGGTTGAGGATTGACGATTGAGGATTGAGGATTGAGGATGATGGCTGAGGTTTGAGGTTTGAGGTTTTAGTATTGAATCCTGAGAATTCAGGATGTTCTATTGAGTATTGAGAATTGAGGATTGATGGTTTAGTATTGAGGATTCAGGATTGAGGATTGAGGATTGAGTATTGAAGATTGAGGATTGATGATTGAGGATTTAGGATTGAGGATTGAGGATTGAGGATTGAGGATTGAAAATTGTGTATTGAGGATTGAAAGTTGAGGACTGAGGAATAAGGATTGAGGATTGAGGATGAGGGCTGAGGGTTTAGGATTGAGGTTTGAGGACTGAGGACTGAGGATTGAGGATTGAGAATTGAGGATTGAGGATTGAGGATTAAAGATTGAGGATTGGGTATTGAGGATTGAAGAATGAGGATTGAGGATTGAGGGTTGAGGATTGAGGATTGAAGATTGATTATTGAGGATTGAAGATTGAGGATTGAGTATTGAGGATTGAGGATTGAGGATTGAAGATTGAGGTTTGGGGACTGAGTGTTGAGGGTTGAGTGATGAGAATTAATGTTTGTGGATAGAGATTTGAAGATTGCAGATTGAGTATCGAGTATTGAAAACTGTGAATTGAGGATATTCTATTGAGGATTGAGGATTGACAATTGATTGTTGAGTACTGAGGTCTGAAGATTGAGGATTCAGAATTGAGGATTCAGAATTGAGGTTTGAGTACTGACGATTGAGGATTGAAGATTGAGTATTGAGGATTGAAGATTGAGGATTGAGGATGGAGGATTGAAGAGGGAGGACTGAGTGTTGAGGATTGAGTGTTGAGGATTGATGTTTGAGGGTTGAGGTTAGATTATTGATTTTTGTGGATTGAGTATTGAACGATGAGAATTCAGGGTATTCTATTGAGTATTGAGAATTGAGGATTGATGGTTGAGTATTGAGGATTGATGGTTGAGGGTTGTGTGTTGAATATTGAGGATTGAGAATTGAGGATTGAGGATTGAGGATTGAGGATTGAGGATTGAAGATTGAGTATTGAGGATTGAACGATGAGGATTGAGGATTGAGGATTGAGGATTGAAGATTGAGGATTGGGGATTGAGGATTGGCGATCGAGGATTGAGTATTGACGATTGAGAATTGAGGATTGAGGATTGAAGATTGAGTATTGAGGATTGAAGATTGAGGATTGAGGATTGAGGATTGAGGATTGAGGACTGAGGATTGAGGATTGAGGATTGAGCATTGAGGATTGAAGATTGAGGATTGGCGATTGAGGATTGAGTATTGAGGATTGAATATTGAGTATTGAGGATTGAAGGTTGATGATTGAGGATTGAGGATTGTGGATTGAGGATAGAGGGTTGAGGATTGAAGGTTGAGTATTGAGAATTGAACATTGAGTATTGATGATTGAGGATTGAGGATTGAGGATTGAAGATTGAGGATTGGGGATTGAGGATTGGCGATTGAGGATTGAGGACTGAGGATTGAGAATTGAGGATTGAGGATTGAAGATTGAGTATTGAGGATAGAAGATTGAGGATTGAGGATTGAGGACTGAAGATTGAGGACTGAGTGTTGAGTGTTGAGTGATGCGAAATGATGTTTGTAGACTGAGATTTGAAGATTGAAGATTGGGGATTGAGTATTGAAAACTGAGAATTGAGGATATTCTAATGAGGACTGAGGATTGAAAATTGATTGTTGAGGACTGTGGGCTGAAGATTGACGATTCAGGATTGAGGATTCGGGATTGAGGTTTGAGGACGAGGAGTGACGGTTGAGGATTGAGGATTGAGGATTGAGGATTGACGATTGAAGACTGAGTATTGAGTATTGATGATTGAGGATTGAGGATTGAGGATCGAGGATTGAGGATTGAGGGTAGAAGATTGAGGATTGAGGGTTGATGATTGAGTGTTGAAGATTGAGGATTGATGATTGAGGATTGAGGATTGAGGATTGAGGATTGAGGGTTGAAGATTGAGGATTGGGGATTGAGAATTGAGGATTGAGGATTGAGAATCGAAGATTGAGTATTGAGGATTGAAGATTGAGGTTTGAGGATTGAGGATTGTGTAGTGAGGATTGTGTATTGAGGATTGAAGAATGAGGATTGACGATTGAGGATTGAGTATTGAGGGTTGAATATTGAGTATTGAGGATTGAAGGTTGATGATTGAGGATTGAGAATTGAGAATTGAGGATGAGGACTGAGTGTTGAGAATTGAGGATTGAGGAACGAGGATTGAGGATTGAGAATTGAGGACTGAGGATTGACGATTGAGTATTGAAGATTGAGGATTGTGACTGAGGATTGAGGATTGAGGATTGAGGATTGACGATGGAGGATTGAGGATTGAGGATTGAGGATTGGGTATTGAGGATTGAAGAATGAGGATTGACGATTGAGGATTGAGTATTGAGGATTGAAGATTGAGTATTGAGGATTGAAGGTTGATGATTGAGGATTGAGGATTGAGGATTGAGGATTGAGGATTGAGGATTGATGATTGAAGACTGAGTATTGAGGATTGAAGATTGAGGATTGAGGATTCAAGATTGAGGATTGAGAATGAGGGCTGAGGGTTGAGGATTGAGGTTTGAGGACTGAGGACTGAGGATTGAGGATTGAGAATTGATGATGGAGGATTGAGGATTGAGGATTGAGGATTGGGTATTGAGGATTGAAGAATGAGGATTGACGATTGAGGATAGAGTATTGAGAATTGAAGATTGAGTATTTAGGATTGAAGGTTGATGTTTGAGGATTGAGGATTGTGGTTTGAGGATTGAGGGTTGAGGATGGAAGGTTGAGTATTGAGGATTGAACATTGAGTATTGATGATTGAGGGTTGAGGATTGAGGATTGAGGATTGAAGATTGAGGATTGGGGATTGAGGATTGAGGATGGAGGATGAGGGGCTGATCGTTGAGGATTGAGGTTTGAGTATTGAATACGGAGAATTGAGGATATTCTATTGAGTATTGGGAATTGAGGATTGATGGTTGAGTATTGAGGATTGAGGATTGAGGATTGAGTATTGAGGACTGAAGATTGAGGATTGAGGAATGAGGATTGAGGATTGAGGATTGAGGATTGAAGATTGAGTATTGATGATTGAAGATTGAGGATTGAGGATTGAGGGTTGAGGATTGAGGACGAGGACTGACAGTTGAGGATTGTGGTTTGAGGATTGAGGGTTGAGGATTGAGAATTGTGGATGGGGACTGAGGTTTGAGGATTGATGACTGAGGATTGGGGATTGAGGATTGATGACTGAGGATTGCGGATTGCGGATTGACGATTGAGGATTGGTGATTGAGGGTTGAAGGTTGAGTGTTGAGGATTGAAGGTTGAGGATTGACGATTGAGGATTGAGGATTGAGGATGATGGCTGAGGTTTGAGGTTTGAGGTTTTAGTATTGAATCCTGAGAATTCAGGATGTTCTATTGAGTATTGAGAATTGAGGATTGATGGTTTAGTATTGAGGATTCAGGATTGAGGATTGAGGATTGAGTATTGAAGATTGAGGATTGATGATTGAGGATTTAGGATTGAGGATTGAGGATTGAGGATTGAGGATTGAAAATTGTGTATTGAGGATTGAAAGTTGAGGACTGAGGAATAAGGATTGAGGATTGAGGATGAGGGCTGAGGGTTTAGGATTGAGGTTTGAGGACTGAGGACTGAGGATTGAGGATTGAGAATTGAGGATTGAGGATTGAGGATTAAAGATTGAGGATTGGGTATTGAGGATTGAAGAATGAGGATTGAGGATTGAGGATTGAGGATTGAGGATTGAAGATTGAGTATTGAGGATTGACGATTGAGGATTGAGGATTGAGGATTGAGGATTGAGGGTTGAGGATTGAGGATTGAAGATTGATTATTGAGGATTGAAGATTGAGGATTGAGTATTGAGGATTGAGGATTGAGGATTGAAGATTGAGGTTTGGGGACTGAGTGTTGAGGGTTGAGTGATGAGAATTAATGTTTGTGGATAGAGATTTGAAGATTGCAGATTGAGTATCGAGTATTGAAAACTGTGAATTGAGGATATTCTATTGAGGATTGAGGATTGACAATTGATTGTCGAGTACTGAGGGCTGAAGATTGAGGATTCAGAATTGAGGATTCAGAATTGAGGTTTGAGGACTGACGATTGAGGATTGAAGATTGAGTATTGAGGATTGAAGATTGAGGATTGAGGATGGAGGATTGGAGAGAGAGGACTGAGTGTTGAGGATTGAGTGTTGAGGATTGATGTTTGAGGGTTGAGATTAGATTATTGATATTTGTGGATTGAGTATTGAACGATGAGAATTCAGGGTATTCTATTGAGTATTGAGAATTGAGGATTGATGGTTGAGTATTGAGGATTGATGGTTGAGGGTTGTGTGTTGAATATTGAGGATTGAGAATTGAGGATTGAGGATTGAGGATTGAGGATTGAGGATTGAAGATTGAGTATTGAGGATTGAAGGATGAGGATTGAGGATTGAGTATTGAGGATTGAGGATTGAGGATTCAGGATTGAGTATTGAAGATTGAGGATTGATGATTGAGGAGTGAGGACTGAGGATTGAGGATTGAGGATTGAGGATTGAAGACAGAGTATTGAGGATTGAAGATTGAGGATTGAGGATTCCGGATTGAGGATTGAGGGTGTGGGCTGAGGGTTGAGGGTTGAGGTTTACGGACTGAGGACAGATGATTGAGGATTGAGAATTGAGGATGGAGGATTCAGGATTGAGGATTGAGGATTGGGTATTGAGGATTGAAGAATGAGAATTGACGATTGAGGATTGAGTATTGAGGATTGAAGATTGAGTATTGAGGATTGAAGGTTGATGATTGAGGATTGAGGATTGATGACTGAGGATTGAGGATTGAGGATTGAGGATTGAGGATTGACGATTGAAGACTGAGTATTGAGGATTGAAGATTGAGGATTGAGGATTCAAGATTGAGGATTGAGAATGAGGGCTGAGGGTTGAGGATTGAGGTTTGAGGACTGAGGACTGAGGATTGAGGATTGAGAATTGAGGATGGAGGATTGAGGATTGAGGATTGAGGATTGGGTATTGAGGATTGAAGAATGAGAATTGACGATTGACGATTGAGTATTGAGGATTGAAGATTGAGTATTGAGGATTGAAGGTTGATGATTGAGGATTGAGGATTGTGGATTGAGGATTCAGGGTTGAGGATTTAAGTTTGAGTATTGAGGATTGAACATTGAGTATTGATGATTGAGGATTGAGGATTGAGGATCGAGGATTGAGGATTGAGGATAGAAGATTGAGGATTGAGGGGTGATGATTGAGTGTTGAAGATTGAGGATTGATGATTGAGGATTGAGGATTGAGGATTGAGGATTGAGGGTTGAAGATTGAGGATTGGGGATTGAGAATTGAGGATTGAGGATTGAGAATCGAAGATTGAGTATTGAGGATTGAAGATTGAGGTTTGAGGATTGAGGATTGTGTAGTGAGGATTGTGTATTGAGGATTGAAGAATGAGGATTGACGATTGAGGATTGAGTATTGAGGGTTGAATATTGAGTATTGAGGATTGAAGGTTGATGATTGAGGATTGAGAATTGAGAATTGAGGATGAGGACTGAGTGTTGAGAATTGAGGATTGAGGAACGAGGATTGAGGATTGAGAATTGAGGACTGAGGATTGACGATTGAGTATTGAAGATTGAGGATTGTGACTGAGGATTGAGGATTGAGGATTGAGGATTGACGATGGAGGATTGAGGATTGAGGATTGAGGATTGGGTATTGAGGATTGAAGAATGAGGATTGACGATTGAGGATTGAGTATTGAGGATTGAAGATTGAGTATTGAGGATTGAAGGTTGATGATTGAGGATTGAGGATTGAGGATTGAGGATTGAGGATTGAGGATTGATGATTGAAGACTGAGTATTGAGGATTGAAGATTGAGGATTGAGGATTCAAGATTGAGGATTGAGAATGAGGGCTGAGGGTTGAGGATTGAGGTTTGAGGACTGAGGACTGAGGATTGAGGATTGAGAATTGATGATGGAGGATTGAGGATTGAGGATTGAGGATTGGGTATTGAGGATTGAAGAATGAGGATTGACGATTGAGGATAGAGTATTGAGAATTGAAGATTGAGTATTTAGGATTGAAGGTTGATGATTGAGGATTGAGGATTGTGGTTTGAGGATTGAGGGTTGAGGATGGAAGGTTGAGTATTGAGGATTGAACATTGAGTATTGATGATTGAGGGTTGAGGATTGAGGATTGAGGATTGAAGATTGAGGATTGGGGATTGAGGATTGAGGATGGAGGATGAGGGGCTGATGGTTGAGGATTGAGGTTTGAGTATTGAATACGGAGAATTGAGGATATTCTATTGAGTATTGGGAATTGAGGATTGATGGTTGAGTATTGAGGATTGAGGATTGAGGATTGAGTATTGAGGACTGAAGATTGAGGATTGAGGAATGAGGATTGAGGATTGAGGATTGAGGATTGAAGATTGAGTATTGATGATTGAAGATTGAGGATTGAGGATTGAGGGTTGAGGATTGAGGACGAGGACTGACAGTTGAGGATTGTGGTTTGAGGATTGAGGGTTGAGGATTGAGAATTGTGGATGGGGACTGAGGTTTGAGGATTGATGACTGAGGATTGGGGATTGAGGATTGATGACTGAGGATTGCGGATTGCGGATTGACGATTGAGGATTGGTGATTGAGGGTTGAAGGTTGAGTGTTGAGGATTGAAGGTTGAGGATTGACGATTGAGGATTGAGGATTGAGGATGATGGCTGAGGTTTGAGGTTTGAGGTTTTAGTATTGAATCCTGAGAATTCAGGATGTTCTATTGAGTATTGAGAATTGAGGATTGATGGTTTAGTATTGAGGATTCAGGATTGAGGATTGAGGATTGAGTATTGAAGATTGAGGATTGAGGATTGAGGATTGAGGGTTGAAGGTTGAGGATTGGGGATTGAGGATTGAGGATTGAGGATTGAGAATCGAAGATTGAGTATTGAGGATTGAAGATTGAGGTTTGAGGATTGAGGATTGGGTATTGAGGATTGAAGAATGAGGATTGACGATTGAGGATTGAGTATTGAGGGTCGAATATTGAGTATTGAGGATTGAAGGTTGATGATTGAGGATTGAGGATTGTGGATTGAGGATTGAGGATTGAGGATTGCAGATTGAGTATTGAGGATTGAGGACTGGGGATTGAGGATTGAAGATTGAGGATTAACGATTGAGGATTGGGGATTGAGGATCTAGGATTGGAGATTGATTATAGAGGATTGAAGATTGAGCATTGAAGATTGAGGATTGAGAATTGAGAATTGAGGATGAGGACTGAGGGTTGAGGATTGAGGTTTGACGAATGAGGATTGAGGATTGAGGGTTGAGGATTGAGGATTGAGGATTGAGGATTGAGTATTGAAGATTGAGTATTCATGACTGTGGAATGAGGATTGAGGATTGAGGGTTGAGGATTGAGGATCGAAGATTGAGTATTGAGGATTGAAGATTGAGGTTTGAGGATTGAGGATTCACGATTGAGAATTGAGGATTGAAATTGAGTATTGATGATTGAAGGTTGAGGATTGAGGATTGAGCGTTGAGGATTGAGGACGAGGACTGACGGTTGAGGATTGAGAATCGAGAATTGAGGATGAGGACTGAGGACTGAGGATTGAGGTTTGAGGAACGAGGATTGAGGATTGAGAATTGAGGACCGAGGATTGACGATTGAGTGTTGAAGATTGAGGATTGATGACTGAGGTTTGAGGATTGAGGATTGAGGATTGAGGATTGAGGATTGAAGATTGAGTATTGAGGATTGAGGATTGAGGATTGAGGATTGAGGATTGAGTATTGAAGATTGAGTATTGAAGATTGAGGACTGAGCACTGAGGACTGAGTATTGAGGACTGAGGATTGAAGATTGAGGACTGAGTGTTGAGGGTTGATTGATGAGAATTGAAGTTTGTGGATGGAGACATGAAGATTGAAGATTGAGGATTGAGTATTGAAATCTGAGAATTCAGGATATTCTATTGAGTATTGAGAATTGAGTATTGATGGTTGAGTAGTGAGGATTGATGGTTGAGGGTCGTGTGTTGAATATTGAGGATTGAGGATTGAGGATTTTAATATTGAGGATTGAGGATTGAGGATTGCAGATTGAGTATTGATGATTGAAGATTGTGTATTGAGGACTGAGGGGTGAGGACTGAGGATGAGGACTGACGGTTTAGGATTGAGGTTTGAGGATTGAGGATTGCGGACTGATGACTGAGGGTTGAGGATTGAGGATTGAGCATTGAGGATTGAAGATCGAGGACTGTGGATTGAGGATTGAAGATTGAGGATTAAGGATTGAGGATTGGTTCTTGAGGATCTAGGATTGGATGTTGATTATTGAGGATTGAAGATTGAGGATTGAGGATTGAGGATTGAGGATTGAGGATGGTGGATGAGGGCTGAGGGTTGAGGATTGAGGTTTGAGTATTGAATACTGAGAATTCAGGATATTCTATTGAGTATTGAGAACTGAGGATTGATGATTGAGTATCGAGGATTGAGGATGGAGTATTGAGGATTGAAGATTGAGGTTTGAGGATTGAGGATTGAGAATTGATAATGAGGACTGAGGGTTGAGGATTGAGGTTTGAGGAACGAGGATTGAAATTGAGGATTGAGGATTGAGGCTTGAGGCTTGAGGATTGAGGATTCACGATTGAGAGTTGAGGATTGAAATTGAGTATTGATGATTGAAGGTTGAGGATTGAGGATTGAGCGTTGAGGATTGAGGACGAGGACTGACGGTTGAGGATTGAGAATCGAGAATTGAGGATGAGGACTGAGGGTTGAGGATTGACGTTTGAGGAACGAGGATTGAGGATTGAGAATTGAGGACCGAGGATTGACGATTGAGTGTTGAAGATTGAGGATTGATGACTGAGGTTTGAGGATTGAGGATTGAGGATTGAGGATTGAGGATTGAAGATTGAGTATTGAGGATTGAGGATTGAGGATTGAGGATTGAGTATTGAGGATTGAGGATTGAGGATTGAGGATTGAAGATTGATTATTGAGGATTGAAGGTTGAGGATTGAGTATTGAGGATTGAGGATTGAGGATTGAAGTTTGAGGATTGGGGACTGAGTGTTGAGGGTTGTGTAACGAGAAGTAATGTTTGTGGATAGAGATTTGAAGATTGCCGATTGTGTATCGGGTATTGAAAACTGTGAATTGAGGATATACTATAGAGGATTGAGGATTGACAATTGATTGTCGAGGACTGAGGGCTGAAGATTGAGGATTCAGAGTTGAGGATTCAGAATTGAGGTTTGAGGACTGAGGATTGAGGATTGAAGATTGAGGATTGAGGATTGAGGATTGAGAATTGAGAATTGAGGATAAGGACTGAGGGTTGAGGATTGAGGTTTGAGGAATGAGGATTGAGTATTGAGGATTGAGGATTAAAGATTGAGTATTGATGATTGAAGATTGAGGATTGAGGATTGAGGGTTGAGGGTTGAGGATTGAGGACGAGGACTGACAGTTGAGGATTGTGGTTTGAGGATTGAGGGTTGAGGATTGAGAATTGTGGATGGGGACTGAGGTTTGAGGATTGATGACTGAGGATTGGGGATTGAGGATTGATGATTGCGGATTGAGGATTGAAGATTGAGTAATGAGGATTGAATGTTGAGGGTTGAGGATTGAGGATTGAGGATTGAAGATTGAGGATTGGGGATTGAGGATTGGCGATCGAGGATTGAGTATTGACGATTGAGAATTGAGGATTGAGGATTGAAGATTGAGTATTGAGGATTGAAGATTGAGGATTGAGGATTGAGGATTGAGGATTGAGGACTGAGGATTGAGGATTGAGGATTGAGCATTGAGGATTGAAGATTGAGGATTGGCGATTGAGGATTGAGTATTGAGGATTGAATATTGAGTATTGAGGATTGAAGGTTGATGATTGAGGATTGAGGATTGTGGATTGAGGATAGAGGGTTGAGGATTGAAGGTTGAGTATTGAGAATTGAACATTGAGTATTGATGATTGAGGATTGAGGATTGAGGATTGAAGATTGAGGATTGGGGATTGAGGATTGGCGATTGAGGATTGAGGACTGAGGATTGAGAATTGAGGATTGAGGATTGAAGATTGAGTATTGAGGATAGAAGATTGAGGATTGAGGATTGAGGACTGAAGATTGAGGACTGAGTGTTGAGTGTTGAGTGATGCGAAATGATGTTTGTAGACTGAGATTTGAAGATTGAAGATTGGGGATTGAGTATTGAAAACTGAGAATTGAGGATATTCTAATGAGGACTGAGGATTGAAAATTGATTGTTGAGGACTGTGGGCTGAAGATTGACTATTCAGGATTGAGGATTCGGGATTGAGGTTTGAGGACGAGGACTGACGGTTGAGGATTGAGGTTTGAGGATTGAGGATTGAGGATTGAGGATTGAGGATTGAAGATTGAGTATTGAGGATTGAGGATTGAGGATTGAGGACTGAGTATTGAAGATTGAGGATTGATGATTGAGGAGTGAGGACTGAGGATTGAGGATTGAGGATTGAGGATTGAGGATTGAGGATTGAAAATTGTGTATTGAGGATTGAAGGTTGAGGATTGAGGAATAAGGATTGAGGATTGAGGATTGAGGATTGAGGATTGAAGATTGAGTATTGAGGATTGAGGATTCAGGATCGAGGATTGAGGATTGAGGATTGAGGGTTGAGGATTGAGGATTGAAGATTGATTATTGAGGATTGAAGATTGAGGATTGAGTACTGAGGATTGAGGATTGATGATTGAAGATTGAGGTTTGGGGACTGAGTGTTGAGGGTTGAGTGATGAGAATTAATGTCTGTGGATAGAGATTTGAAGATTGCAGATTGAGTATCGAGTATTGAAAACTGTGAATTGAGGATATTCTATTGAGGATTGAGGATTAACAATTGATTGTCGAGGACTGATGGCTGAAGATTGAGGATTCAGAATTGAGGATTCAGAATTGAGGTTTGAGGACTGACGATTGAGGAATGAAGATTGAGTATTGAGGATTGAAGATTGAGGATTGAGGATGGAGGATTGAAGAGAGAGGACTGAGTGTTGAGGATTGAGTGTTGAGGATTGATGTTTGAGGGTTGAGATTAGAATATTGATTTTTGTGGATTGAGTATTGAACGATGAGAGTTCAGGGTATTCTATTGAGTATTGAGAATTGAGGATTGATGGTTGAGTATTGAGGATTGATGGTTGAGGGTTGTGTGTTGAATATTGAGGATTGAGAATTGAGGATTGAGGATTGAGGATTGAGGATTGAGGATTGAAGATTGAGTATTGAGGATTGAAGGATGAGGATTGAGGATTGAGTATTGAGGATTGAGGATTGAGGATTCAGGATTGAGTATTGAAGATTGAGGATTGATGATTGAGGAGTGAGGACTGAGGATTGAGGATTGAGGATTGAGGATTGAAGACAGAGTATTGAGGATTGAAGATTGAGGATTGAGGATTCCGGATGAGGATTGAGGATGTGGGCTGAGGGTTGAGGGTTGAGGTTCACGGACTGAGGACAGATGATTGAGGATTGAGAATTGAGGATGGAGGATTCAGGATTGAGGATTGAGGATTGGGTATTGAGGATTGAAGAATGAGAATTGACGATTGAGGATTGAGTATTGAGGATTGAAGATTGAGTATTGAGGATTGAAGGTTGATGATTGAGGATTGAGGACTGATGATTGAGGATTGAGGATTGAGGATTGAGGATTGAGGATTGACGATTGAAGACTGAGTATTGAGGATTGAGGATGGAGGGCGAGGGCTGAGGGCTGAGGATTGAGGTTTGAGTATTGAATCCTGAGAATTCAGTATATTCTATTGAGTATTGAGAATTGAGGATTGATGGTTGAGTATTAAGGATTGAGGATTGAGGATTGAGGATTGAGTATTGAAGATTGTGGATTGATGATTGACGATTGAGTTCTGAGGATTGAGGATTGAATATCGAGCTTTGGGGATTGAAGATTGTGGACTGGGGATAGAGGATTGAATATTGAGGATTAAGGATAGAGTATTGGGGATTGAGGATCTAGGATAGGAGATTGATTATTGAGGATTGAAGATTGAGGATTGAGGATTGAGAATTGAGAATTGAGAATTGGGGATGAGGACTGAGGGTTGAAGATTGAGGTTTGAGGAATGAGGATTGAGGATTGAGGATTGAGGATTGAGGATTGAGGATTGAGTTGTGAAGGTTGAGGACTGATGACTGAGGATTGAGGATTGAGGATTGATGATTGAGGATTGAGGATTGAAGATTGAGTATGGAGGATTGAAGGTTGAAGATTGAGGATTGAGGATTGAAGATTGAGGACTGAGTGTTGAGGGTTGAGTGATGAGAATTGATGTCTGTGGATTGAGATTTGAAGATTGAAGATTGGGGATTCAGTACTGAAAACTGTGAGTTGAGAGTATTCTATTGAGGATTGAAGATTGAGTTTTGAGGATTGAGGATTGAGGATGGAGGATGAGGGCTGATGGTTGATTATTGAGGTTTGAGTATTGAATACTGAGAATCCAGGATATTCTATTGAGTATTGGGAATTGAGGATTGATGGTTGAGTATTGAGGATTGAGGATTGAGGATTGAGGATTGAGTATTGAAGATTGAGGATTGATGATTTAGGATTGAGGATTGAGGATTGAGGATTGAGTATTGAAGATTGAGGATTGATGACTGAGGATTGAGGATTGATGATTGAGGATTGAGGATTGAGGATTGAAGATTGAGGACTGAGTGTTGAGGGTTGAGTGATGAGTTTTGATGTCTGTGGATTGAGATTTGAAGATTGAAGATTGGGGATTGAGTATTGAAAACTGTGAATTGAGGATATTCTATTGAGGATTGAGGATTGACAATTGATTGTTGCGGACTGAGGGATGAAGATTGAGCATGCAGGATTGAGGATTCGGATTTGAGGTAGGAGGACTGAGGATTGAGGTTTGAGGATTGAGGATTGAGGATTGACGCATGAGGATAGAGGGTTGAGGATGGAGGATTGATGGGAACGGTCCGAGTGTTGAGGATTGAGTGTTGAGAATTGATGTTTGAGGATCGAGATTTGATTATTGAATATTGAGGTGTGAGTATTGAATCCTGAGAATTCAGTATATTCTATTGAGTATTGAGAATTGAGGACTGATGGTTGAGTATTGAGGATTGAGGATTGAGGACTGGGGATTGAGGATTGAAGATTGAGGATTAACGATCGAGTATTGGGGATTGAGGATCTAGAATTGGAGATTGATTATTGAGTATTGAAGATAGAAAATTGAGGATTGAGGATTGAGAATTGAGAATTGAGAATTGAGTATGAGGACTGAGGGTTGAGGATTGAGGACTGAGGAATGAGGATTGAGGGCTGAGGATTGAGGATTGAGGATTGAGGATTGTGGGTTGAGGATTGAGGATCGAAGATTGAGTATTGATGATTGAAGATTGAGGTTTGAGGATTGAGGATTGAGGGTGGAGGATGAGGGCTGATGGTTGAGGATTGAGGTTTGGGTATTGAATACTGAGAATTCAGGATATTCTATTGAGTATTGGGAATTGAGGATTGATGGTTGAGTATTGAGGATTGAGGATTGAGGATTGAGGATTGAGTATCGAAGATTGAGGATTGATGATTGAGGATTGAGGATTGAGGATTGAGGATTGAGTGTTGAAGATTGAGGATTGAGTATTGAGGATTGAGGATTGAGGATTGGGTATTGAGGATTGAAGAATGAGGATTGACGATTCAGGATTGAGGATTGAGGATTGAAGATTGAGTATTGAGGATTGAAGGTTGGTGATTGAGGTTTGAGGATTGTGGATTGAGGATTGAGGGTTGAGGATTGAAGATTGAGTATTGAGGATTGAAGATTGAGTATTCAGGATTGAAGATTGAGGATTGAGGATTGAGGCTTGAGGATTGAGGATTGAGGATTGAGGATTGAAGATTGAGGATCGGGGATTGAGGTTTGAGTATTGAGGATTGAGGATTGAGGATTGAGGATTGAGGATTGAAGATTGAGGATCGGGGATTGAGGATTGAGTATTGAGGATTGAGAGTTGACGATTGAGGATTGAAGATTGAGGATTAAGGATTAAGGATCGGGGATTGAGGATCTAGGATTGGAGATTGACTATTGAGGATTGAGGATTGAGGATTGAGGATCGAGGATTGAAGATTGAGGACTGAGTGTTGAGGGTTGAGTGATGAGAATTGATGTGTGTGGATGGAGACATGAAGATTGAAAATTGAGTATCGAGTATTGAAAACTGTGAATTGAGGATATTCTAATGAGGACTGAGGATTGAAAATTGATTGTTGAGGACTGTGGGCTGAAGATTGACGATTCAGGATTGAGGATTCGGGATTGAGGTTTGAGGACGAGGACTGACGGTTGAGGATTGAGGTTTGAGGATTGAGGATTGAGGACTGATGACTGAGGATTGAGGATTGAGGATTGAGCATTGAGGATTGAAGATTGAGGACTGGGGATTGAGGATTGAAGATTGAGGATTAAGGATTGAGGATTGGGGATTGAGGATCTAGGATTGGAGATTGATTATTGAGTATTGAAGATTGAGGACTGAGGGTTGAGGATTGAGGTTTGAGGAATGAGGATTGAGGACTGAGAATTGAGGACTGAGGATTGACGACTGAGTATTGAGGATTGAGGATTGATGACTGAGGATTGAGGATTGAGGATTGAGGATTGAGGATTGAGGATTGAAGATTGAGTATTGAGGATTGAGGATTGAGGATTGAGGACTGAGTATTGAAGATTGAGGATTGATGATTGAGGAGTGAGGACTGAGGATTGAGGATTGAGGATTGAGGATTGAGGATTGAGGATTGAAAATTGTGTATTGAAGATTGAAGGTTGAGGATTGAGGAATAAGGATTGAGGATTGAGGATGAGGGCTGAGGGTTTAGGATTGAGGTTTGAGGACTGAGGACTGAGGATTGAGGATTGAGAATTGAGGATTGAGGATTGAGGATTAAAGATTGAGGATTGGGTATTGAGGATTGAAGAATGAGGATTGAGGATTGAGGATTGAGGATTGAGGATTGAAGATTGAGTATTGAGGATTGAGGATTCAGGATTGAGGATTGAGGATTGAGGATTGAGGGTTGAGGATTGAGGATTGAAGATTGATTATTGAGGGTTGAAGATTGAGGATTGAGTACTGAGGATTGAGGATTGAGGATTGAAGATTGAGGTTTGGGGACTGAGTGTTGAGGGTTGAGTGATGAGAATTAATGTTTGTGGATAGAGATTTGAAGATTGCAGATTGAGTATCGAGTATTGAAAACTGTGAATTGAGGATATTCTATTGAGGATTGAGGATTGACAATTGATTGTCGAGGACTGAGGGCTGAAGATTGAGGATTCAGAATTGAGGATTCAGAATTGAGGTTTGAGGACTGACGATTGAGGATTGAAGATTGAGTATTGAGGATTGAAGATTGAGGATTGAGGATGGAGGATTGAAGAGAGAGGACTGAGTGTTGAGGATTGAGTGTTGAGGATTGATGTTTGAGGGTTGAGATTAGATTATTGATTTTTGTGGATTGGGTATTGAACCATGAGAATTCAGTGTATTCTATTGAGTATTGAGGATTGAGGATTGAGAACTGAGAATCGAAGATTGAGTATTGAGGATTGAAGGTTGAGGTTTGAGGATTGAGGATTGAGGATGGAGGATGAGGGCTGAGGGTTGTGGATTGAGGTTTGAGTATGGAATACTGAGAATTCAGGATCTTCTATTGAGTATTGAGAATTGAGAATTGACGGTTGAGTATTGAGGATTGAGGATTGAGTATTGGGGCTTGAAGATTGAGGTTTGAGGATTGAGGATTTAGAACTGAGGATGAGGACTGAGGGTTGAGGATTGAGGTTTGAGGAACGAGGATTGAGGATTGAGAATGGAGGACTGAGGATTGACGATTGAGTATTGAGGATTGAGGATTGATGACTGAGGATTGAGGATTGAGGATTGAGGATTGAGGATTGAGGATTGAAGATTGAGTATTGTGGATTGAGGATTGAGGATTGAGGATTGAGGATTGGGTATTGAGGATTGAAGATTGAGTATTGAGGATTGAGGATTGAGGTTTGAGGATTGAGGATTTAGAACTGAGGATGAGGACTGAGGATTGAGGATTGAGGTTTGAGGAACGAGGATTGAGGATTGAGAATTGAGGACTGAGGATTGACGATTGAGTATTGAGGATTGAGGATTGAAGATTGAGGATTAAGGATTGAGGTTCGGGATTGAGGGTCTAGGATTGAGGATTGAGGACTGCGGATTGACGATTGATTATTGAAGATTGAGGATTGATGACTGAGGATTGAGGATTGAGGATTGAGGATTGAGGATTGAGGATTGAAGATTGAAGATTGAGTATTGAGGATTGAGGACGAGGACTGACGGTTGAGGATTGAGAATCGAGAATTGAGGATGAGGACTGAGGGTTGAGGATTGAGGTTTGAGGAACGAGGATTGAGGATTGAGAATTGAGGACCGAGGATTGACGATTGAGTGTTGAAGATTGAGGATTGATGACTGAGGTTTGAGGATTGAGGATTGAGGATTGAGATTGAGGATTGAAGATTGAGTATTGAGGATTGAGGATTGAGGATTGAGGATTGAGTATTGAAGATTGAGTATTGAAGATTGAGGACTGAGCACTGAGGACTGAGTATTGAGGACTGAGGATTGAAGATTGAGGACTGAGTGTTGAGGGTTGATTGATGAGAATTGAAGTTTGTGGATGGAAGACATGAAGATTGAAGATTGAGGATTGAGTATTGAAATCTGAGAATTCAGGATATTCTATTGAGTATTGAGAATTGAGTATTGATGGTTGAGTAGTGAGGATTGATGGTTGAGGGTCGTGTGTTGAATATTGAGGATTGAGGATTGAGGATTTTAATATTGAGGATTGAGGATTGAGGATTGCAGATTGAGTATTGATGATTGAAGATTGTGTATTGAGGACTGAGGGGTGAGGACTGAGGATGAGGACTGACGGTTTAGGATTGAGGTTTGAGGATTGAGGATTGCGGACTGATGACTGAGGGTTGAGGATTGAGGATTGAGCATTGAGGATTGAAGATCGAGGACTGTGGATTGAGGATTGAAGATTGAGGATTAAGGATTGAGGATTGGTTCTTGAGGATCTAGATTGGATGTTGATTATTGAGGATTGAAGATTGAGGATTGAGGATTGAGTATTGAGGATTGAGGATGGTGGATGAGGGCTGAGGGTTGAGGATTGAGGTTTGAGTATTGAATACTGAGAATTCAGGATATTCTATTGAGTATTGAGAACTGAGGATTGATGATTGAGTATCGAGGATTGAGGATGGAGTATTGAGGATTGAAGATTGAGGTTTGAGGATTGAGGATTGAGAATTGATAATGAGGACTGAGGGTTGAGGATTGAGGTTTGAGGAACGAGGATTGAAATTGAGGATTGAGGATTGAGGCTTGAGGCTTGAGGATTGAGGATTCACGATTGAGAGTTGAGGATTGAAATTGAGTATTGATGATTGAAGGTTGAGGATTGAGGATTGAGGACGAGGACTGCCGGTTGAGGATTGAGAATCGAGAATTGAGGATGAGGACTGAGGGTTGAGGATTGACGTTTGAGGAACGAGGATTGAGGATTGAGAATTGAGGACCGAGGATTGACGATTGAGTGTTGAAGATTGAGGATTGATGACTGAGGTTTGAGGATTGAGGATTGAGGATTGAGATTTGAGGCTTGAAGATTGAGTATTGAGGATTGAGGATTGAGGATTGAGGATTGAGTATTGAGGATTGAGGATTGAGGATTGAGGATTGAAGATTGATTATTGAGGATTGAAGGTTGAGTATTGAGTATTGAGGATTGAGGATTGAGGATTGAAGTTTGAGGATTGGGGACTGAGTGTTGAGGGTTGTGTAACGAGGAAGTAATGTTTGTGGATAGAGATTTGAAGATTGCCGATTGTGTATCGGGTATTGAAAACTGTGAATTGAGGATATACTATAGAGGATTGAGGATTGACAATTGATTGTCGACGACTGAGGGCTGAAGATTGAGGATTCAGAGTTGAGGATTCAGAATTGAGGTTTGAGGACTGAGGATTGAGGATTGAAGATTGAGTATTGAGGATTGAAGATTGAGGTTTGAGGATTGAGGATGGAGGATTGAAGAGAGAGGGCTGAGTGTTGAGGATTGAGCGTTGAGAATTGATGTTTAAAGGTTGAGATTTGATTATTGATTTTTGTGGATTCAGTATTGAACGATGAGAATTCAGGGTATTCTATTGAGCATTGAGAATTGAGGATTGATGGTTGAGTATTGAGGATTGGTGGCTGAGGGTTGTGTGTTGAATATTGAGGATTGAGAATTGAGGATTGAGGATTGAGAATTGAGGATTGATGATTGAGTATTGATGATTGAAGATTGAGGATTGAGGATTGAGGATTGAAGATTGAGGATTGGGAACTGAGTGTTGAGGGTTGTGTGATGAGAATTGATGTTTGTGGTTAGATATTTGATGATTGCAGATTGAGCATTGAGCATTGAAAACTGTGAATTGGTGATATTCTATTGAGGATTGAGAATTGACAACTGATTGTTGAGGACTGAGGGCTGAAGATTGAGGATTCAGGATTGAGAATTCAGAAATGAGGATTGAGGACTGAGGACTAAGGATTGAAGATTGAGTATTGAGGATTGAAGATTGAGGATAAGGATTGAGGATTGGGGATTGAGGATCTAGGATTGAAAATTGATTATTGAGGATTGAAGATTGAGGATTGAGGATTGAGGATTGAGAATTGAGAATTGAGGATAAGGACTGAGGGTTGAGGATTGAGGTTTGAGGAATGAGGATTGAGTATTGAGGATTGAGGATTAAAGATTGAGTATTGATGATTGAAGATTGAGGATTGAGGATTGAGGGTTGAGGATTGAGGACGAGGACTGACAGTTGAGGATTGTGGTTTGAGGATTGAGGGTTGAGGATTGAGAATTGTGGATGGGGACTGAGGTTTGAGGATTGATGACTGAGGATTGGGGATTGAGGATTGATGATTGCGGATTGAGGATTGAAGATTGAGTAATGAGGATTGAATGTTGAGGATTGAGGATTGAGGATTGAGGATTGAAGATTGAGGATTGGGGATTGAGGATTGGCGATCGAGGATTGAGTATTGACGATTGAGAATTGAGGATTGAGGATTGAAGATTGAGTATTGAGGATTGTAGATTGAGGATTGAGGATTGAGGATTGAGTATTGAGGATTGAAGATTGAGTATTGAGGATTGAAGGTTGATGATTGAGGATTGAGGATTGTGGATTGAGGATTGAGGGTTGAGGATTGAAGGTTGAGTATTGAGGATTGAACATTGAGTATTGATGATTGAGGATTGAGGATTGAGGATTGAGGATTGAAGATTCAGGATTGGGGATTGAGGATTGGCGATTGAGGATTGAGGATTGAGGATTGAGGATTGGGTATTGAGGATTGAAGAATGAGGATTGACGGTTGAGGATTGAGGATTGAGGATTGAAGGTTGTGTATTCAGGATTGAAGGTTGATGATTGAGGATTGAGGATTGTGGATTGATGATTGAGGATTGAGGACTGCGGATTGACGATTGAGTATTGTAGATCGAGGGTTGATGACTGAGGATTGAGGATTGAGGATTGAAGATTGAGGATTAAGGATTGAGGTTGGGGATTCAGGATCTAGGATTGAGGATTGAGGACTGCGGATTGACGATTGAGTATTGAAGATTGAGGATTGATGACTGAGGATTGAGGATTGAGGATTGAGGATTGAGGATTGAGGATTGAAGATTGAAGATTGAGTATTGAGGATTGAGGATTGAGGATTGAGGATTGAGGATTGATGATTGAGGATTGAGGATTGAGCATTGAGGATTGAGGATTGAGGATTGAAGATTGAGTATTGAGGATTGAAGATTCAGTATTGAGGAATGAAGATTGAGAATTGAGGATTGAGGATTGAACATTGAGGACTGAGTGTTGAGGGTTGAGTGATGAGAATTGATGTTTGTGGATAGAGGTTGGAAGGTTGCAGATTGAGTATTGAGTATTGAAAACAGTGAATTGAGGATATTCCATTGAGGATTGAGGATTGACAACTGATTGTTGATGACTGAGAGCTGAAGATTGAGGATTCATGATTGAGGATTCAGAATTGAGGGCTGAGGACTGAGGTTTGAGGATTGACGATTGAGTATTGAGGATTGATGATTGAGGATTGAGGATTGAGGATTGAGGATTGAGGATGAGGGCTGAGGGTTGAGGATTGAGGTTTGAGGACTGAGGACTGAGGATTGAGGATTGAGAATTGAGGATTGAGGATTGAGGATTGAAGATTGAGGATTGGGTATTGAGGATAGAAGAATGAGCATTGAGGATTGAGGATTGAGGATTGAGGTTTGAAGATTGAGTATTGAGGATTGAAGACTGACGATTGAGGATTGAGGATTGAGGATTGGGGATTGAGGATTGAGGATTGAGGATTGAAGATTGAGGATTAAGGATTGAGGATTGGGGATTGAGGATCTAGGATTGGATGTTGATTATTGAGGATTGAAGATTGAGGATTGAGGATTGAAGATTGAGGATGGAGGGCGAGGGCTGAGGGCTGAGGATTGAGGTTTGAGTATTGAATCCTGAGAATTCAGTATATTCTATTGAGTATTGAGAATTGAGGATTGATGGTTGAGTATTAAGGATTGAGGATTGAGGATTGAGGATTGAGTATTGAAGATTGTGGATTGATGATTGACGATTGAGTTCTGAGGATTGAGGATTGAATATCGAGCTTTGGGGATTGAAGATTGTGGACTGGGGATAGAGGATTGAATATTGAGGATTAAGGATAGAGTATTGGGGATTGAGGATCTAGGATAGGAGATTGATTATTGAGGATTGAAGATTGAGGATTGAGGATTGAGGATTGAGAATTGAGAATTGGGGATGAGGACTGAGGGTTGAAGATTGAGGTTTGAGGAATGAGGATTGAGGATTGAGGATTGAGGATTGAGGATTGAGGATTGAGTTGTGAAGGTTGAGGACTGATGACTGAGGATTGAGGATTGAGGATTGATGATTGAGGATTGAGGATTGAAGATTGAGTATGGAGGATTGAAGGTTGAAGATTGAGGATTGAGGATTGAAGATTGAGGCCTGAGTGTTGAGGGTTGAGTGATGAGAATTGATGTCTGTGGATTGAGATTTGAAGATTGAAGATTGGGGATTCAGTACTGAAAACTGTGAGTTGAGGGTATTCTATTGAGGATTGAAGATTGAGTTTTGAGGATTGAGGATTGAGGATGGAGGATGAGGGCTGATGGTTGATTATTGAGGTTTGAGTATTGAATACTGAGAATCCAGGATATTCTATTGAGTATTGGGAATTGAGGATTGATGGATGAGTATTGAGGATTGAGGATTGAGGATTGAGGATTGAGTATTGAAGATTGAGGATTGATGATTTAGGATTGAGGATTGAGGATTGAGGATTGAGTATTGAAGATTGAGGATTGATGACTGAGGATTGAGGATTGATGATTGAGGATTGAGGATTGAGGATTGAAGATTGAGGACTGCGTGTTGAGGGTTGAGTGATGAGTTTTGATGTCTGTGGATTGAGATTTGAAGATTGAAGATTGGGGATTGAGTATTGAAAACTGTGAATTGAGGATATTCTATTGAGGATTGAGGATTGACAATTGATTGTTGCGGACTGAGGGATGAAGATTGAGCATGCAGGATTGAGGATTCGGATTTGAGGTTTGAGGACTGAGGATTGAGGTTTGAGGATTGAGGATTGAGGATTGACGCATGAGGATAGAGGATTGAGGATGGAGGATTGATGGGAGCGGTCCGAGTGTTGAGGATTGAGTGTTGAGAATTGATGTTTGAGGATCGAGATTTGATTATTGAATATTGAGGTTTGAGTATTGAATCCTGAGAATTCAGTATATTCTATTGAGTATTGAGAATTGAGGATTGATGGTTGAGTATTGAGGATTGAGGATTGAGGACTGGGGATTGAGGATTGAAGATTGAGGATTAACGATCGAGTATTGGGGATTGAGGATCTAGAATTGGAGATTGATTATTGAGTATTGAAGATAGAAAATTGAGGATTGAGGATTGAGAATTGAGAATTGAGTATGAGGACTGAGGGTTGAGGATTGAGGACTGAGGAATGAGGATTGAGGGCTGAGGATTGAGGATTGAGGATTGAGGATTGTGGGTTGAGGATTGAGGATCGAAGATTGAGTATTGATGATTGAAGATTGAGGTTTGAGGATTGAGGATTGAGGGTGGAGGATGAGGGCTGATGGTTGAGGATTGAGGTTTGAGTATTGAATACTGAGAATTCAGGATATTCTATTGAGTATTGGGAATTGACGATTGATGGTTGAGTATTGAGGATTGAGGATTGAGGATTGAGGATTGAGTATCGAAGATTGAGGATTGATGATTGAGGATTGAGGATTGAGGATTGAGGATTGAGTGTTGAAGATTGAGGATTGAGTATTGAGGATTGAGGATTGAGGATTGGGTATTGAGGATTGAAGAATGAGGATTGACGATTCAGGATTGAGGATTGAGGATTGAAGATTGAGTATTGAGGATTGAAGGTTGGTGATTGAGGTTTGAGGATTGTGGATTGAGGATTGAGGGTTGAGGATTGAAGATTGAGTATTGAGGATTGAAGATTGAGTATTCAGGATTGAAGATTGAGGATTGAGGATTGAGGCTTGAGGATTGAGGATTGAGGATTGAGGATTGAGAATTGAGAATTGGGGATGAGGACTGAGGGTTGAAGATTGAGGTTTGAGGAATGAGGATTGAGGATTGAGGATTGAGGATTGAGGATTGAGGATTGAGTTGTGAAGGTTGAGGACTGATGACTGAGGATTGAGGATTGAGGATTGATGATTGAGGATTGAGGATTGAAGATTGAGTATGGAGGATTGAAGGTTGAAGATTGAGGATTGAGGATTGAAGATTGAGGCCTGAGTGTTGAGGGTTGAGTGATGAGAATTGATGTCTGTGGATTGAGATTTGAAGATTGAAGATTGGGGATTCAGTACTGAAAACTGTGAGTTGAGGGTATTCTATTGAGGATTGAAGATTGAGTTTTGAGGATTGAGGATTGAGGATGGAGGATGAGGGCTGATGGTTGATTATTGAGGTTTGAGTATTGAATACTGAGAATCCAGGATATTCTATTGAGTATTGGGAATTGAGGATTGATGGTTGAGTATTGAGGATTGAGGATTGAGGATTGAGGATTGAGTATTGAAGATTGAGGATTGATGATTTAGGATTGAGGATTGAGGATTGAGGATTGAGTATTGAAGATTGAGGATTGATGACTGAGGATTGAGGATTGATGATTGAGGATTGAGGATTGAGGATTGAAGATTGAGGACTGAGTGTTGAGGGTTGAGTGATGAGTTTTGATGTCTGTGGATTGAGATTTGAAGATTGAAGATTGGGGATTGAGTATTGAAAACTGTGAATTGAGGATATTCTATTGAGGATTGAGGATTGACAATTGATTGTTGCGGACTGAGGGATGAAGATTGAGCATGCAGGATTGAGGATTCGGATTTGAGGTTTGAGGACTGAGGATTGAGGTTTGAGGATTGAGGATTGAGGATTGACGCATGAGGATAGAGGATTGAGGATGGAGGATTGATGGGAGCGGTCCGAGTGTTGAGGATTGAGTGTTGAGAATTGATGTTTGAGGATCGAGATTTGATTATTGAATATTGAGGTTTGAGTATTGAATCCTGAGAATTCAGTATATTCTATTGAGTATTGAGAATTGAGGATTGATGGTTGAGTATTGAGGATTGAGGATTGAGGACTGGGGATTGAGGATTGAAGATTGAGGATTAACGATCGAGTATTGGGGATTGATGATCTAGAATTGGAGATTGATTATTGAGTATTGAAGATAGAAAATTGAGGATTGAGGATTGAGAATTGAGAATTGAGTATGAGGACTGAGGGTTGAGGATTGAGGACTGAGGAATGAGGATTGAGGGCTGAGGATTGAGGATTGAGGATTGAGGATTGTGGGTTGAGGATTGAGGATCGAAGATTGAGTATTGATGATTGAAGATTGAGGTTTGAGGATTGAGGATTGAGGGTGGAGGATGAGGGCTGATGGTTGAGGATTGAGGTTTGAGTATTGAATACTGAGAATTCAGGATATTCTATTGAGTATTGGGAATTGACGATTGATGGTTGAGTATTGAGGATTGAGGATTGAGGATTGAGGATTGAGTATCGAAGATTGAGGATTGATGATTGAGGATTGAGGATTGAGGATTGAGGATTGAGTGTTGAAGATTGAGGATTGAGTATTGAGGATTGAGGATTGAGGATTGGGTATTGAGGATTGAAGAATGAGGATTGACGATTCAGGATTGAGGATTGAGGATTGAAGATTGAGTATTGAGGATTGAAGGTTGGTGATTGAGGTTTGAGGATTGTGGATTGAGGATTGAGGGTTGAGGATTGAAGATTGAGTATTGAGGATTGAAGATTGAGTATTCAGGATTGAAGATTGAGGATTGAGGATTGAGGCTTGAGGATTGAGGATTGAGGATTGAGGATTGAAAATTGAGGATCGGGGATTGAGGATTGAGTATTGAGGATTGAGGATTGAGGATTGAGGATTGAGGATTGAAGATTGAGGATCGGGGATTGAGGATTGAGTATTGAGGATTGAGAGTTGACGATTGAGGATAGAAGATTGAGGATTAAGGATTAAGGATCGGGGATTGAGGATCTAGGATTGGAGATTGACTATTGAGGATTGAGGATTGAGGATTGAGGATCGAGGATTGAAGATTGAGGACTGAGTGTTGAGGGTTGAGTGATGAGAATTGATGTTTGTGGATGGAGACATGAAGATTGAAGATTGAGGATTGAGTATTGATAACTGAGAATTCAGGATATTCTATTGAGTATTGAGAATTGAGTATTGATCGTTGAGTATTGAGGATGGATGGTTGTGGGTTGTGTGTTGAATATTGGGGATTGAGGATTTTAGGATTGAGGATTGAGGATTGAGTATTGAAGATTGAGTATTGATGATTGGAGGTTGAGGATTGAGGATTGAGTGTTGAGGATTGAGGACGAGGACTGACGGTTGAGGATTGAGGATTGAGGACTGATGACTGAGGATTGAGGATTGAGGTTTGAGCATTGAGGATTGAAGATCGAGGACTGTGGACTGAGGATTGAAGATTGAGGATCAAGGATTGAGGATTGGGGATTGAGGATCTAGGATTGGAGGTTGATTATTGAGGATTGAAGATTGAGGATTGAGGATTGAGGATTGAGGATTGAGGACTGAGGACTGCGGATTGACGATTGAGTATTGTAGATCGAGGATTGATGACTGAGGATTGAGGATTGAGGATTGAAGATTGAGGATTAAGGATTGAGGTTGGGGATTCAGGATCTAGGATTGAGGATTGAGGACTGCGGATTGACGATTGAGTATTGAAGATTGAGGATTGATGACTGAGGATTGAGGATTGAGGATTGAAGGTTGAATATTGAGAATTGAACATTGAGTATTGATGATTGAGGATTGAGGATTGAGGATTGAAGATTGAGGATTGGGGATTGAGGATTGGCGATTGAGGATTGATGATTGAGGATTGAGGATTGAGGACTGAGGGTTGAGGATTGAGGTTTGAGGAATGAGGATTGAGGACTGAGAATTGAGGACTGAGGATTGACGACTGAGTATTGAGGATTGAGGATTGATGACTGAGGATTGAGGATTGAGGATTGAGGATTGAGGATTGAGGATTGAAGATTGAGTATTGAGGATTGAGGATTGAGGATTGAGGACTGAGTATTGAAGATTGAGGATTGATGATTAAGGAGTGAGGACTGAGGATTGAGGATTGAGGATTGAGGATTGAGGATTGAGGATTGAAAATTGTGTATTGAGGATTGAAGGTTGAGGATTGAGGTATAAGGATTGAGGATTGAGGATGAGGGCTGAGGGTTTAGGATTGAGGTTTGAGGACTGAGGACTGAGGATTGAGGATTGAGAATTGCGGATTGAGGATTGTGGATTAAAGATTGAGGATTGGGTATTGAGGATTGAAGAATGAGGATTGAGGATTGAGGATTGAGGATTGAGGATTGAAGATTGAGTATTGAGGATTGAGGATTCAGGATCGAGGATTGAGGATTGAGGATTGAGGCTTGAGGATTGAGGATTGAAGATTGATTATTGAGGATTGAAGATTGAGGATTGAGTACTGAGGATTGAGGATTGAGGATTGAAGATTGAGGTTTGGGGACTGAGTGTTGAGGGTTAAGTGATGAGAATTAATGTCTGTGGGTAGAGATTTGAAGATTGCAGATTGAGTACCGAGTATTGAAAACTGTGAATTGAGGATATTCTATTGAGGATTGAGGATTAACAATTGATTGTCGAGGACTGATGGCTGAAGATTGAGGATTCAGAATTGAGGATTCAGAATTGAGGTTTGAGGACTGACGATTGAGGATTGAAGATTGGGTATTGAGGATTGAAGATTGAGGATTGAGGATGGAGGATTGAAGAGAGAGGACTGAGTGTTGAGGATTGAGTGTTGAGGATTGATGTTTGAGGGTTGAGATTAGAATATTGATTTTTGTGGATTGAGTATTGAACGATGAGAGTTCAGGGTATTCTATTGAGTATTGAGAATTGAGGATTGATGGTTGAGTATTGAGGAATGATGGTTGAGGGTTGTGTGTTGAATATTGAGGATTGAGAATTGAGGATTGAGGATTGAGGATTGAGGATTGAGGATTGAAGATTGAGTATTGAGGATTGAAGAATGAGGCTTGAGGATTGAGTATTGAGGATTGAGGATTGAGGATTCAGGATTGAGTATTGAAGATTGAGGATTGATGATTGAGGAGTGAGGACTGAGGATTGAGGATTGAGGATTGAGGATTGAAGACAGAGTATTGAGGATTGAGGATTGAGGATTGGGGATTGAGGATTGAGGATTGAGGATTGAAGATTGAGGATTAAGGATTGAGGATTGGGGATTGAGGATCTAGGATTGGATGTTGATTATTGAGGATTGAAGATTGAGGATTGAGGATTGAGGATTGAGGATGGAGGGCGAGGGCTGAGGGCTGAGGATTGAGGTTTGAGTATTGAATCCTGAGAATTCAGTATATTCTATTGAGTATTGAGAATTGAGGATTGATGGTTGAGTATTAAGGATTGAGGATTGAGGATTGAGGATTGAGTATTGAAGATTGTGGATTGATGATTGACGATTGAGTTCTGAGGATTGAGGATTGAATATCGAGCTTTGGGGATTGAAGATTGTGGACTGGGGATAGAGGATTGAATATTGAGGATTAAGGATAGAGTATTGGGGATTGAGGATCTAGGATAGGAGATTGATTATTGAGGATTGAAGATTGAGGATTGAGGATTGAGGATTGAGAATTGAGAATTGGGGATGAGGACTGAGGGTTGAAGATTGAGGTTTGAGGAATGAGGATTGAGGATTGAGGATTGAGGATTGAGGATTGAGGATTGAGTTGTGAAGGTTGAGGACTGATGACTGAGGATTGAGGATTGAGGATTGATGATTGAGGATTGAGGATTGAAGATTGAGTATGGAGGATTGAAGGTTGAAGATTGAGGATTGAGGATTGAAGATTGAGGCCTGAGTGTTGAGGGTTGAGTGATGAGAATTGATGTCTGTGGATTGAGATTTGAAGATTGAAGATTGGGGATTCAGTACTGAAAACTGTGAGTTGAGGGTATTCTATTGAGGATTGAAGATTGAGTTTTGAGAATTGAGGATTGAGGATGGAGGATGAGGGCTGATGGTTGATTATTGAGGTTTGAGTATTGAATACTGAGGATCCAGGATATTCTATTGAGTATTGGGAATTGAGGATTGATGGATGAGTATTGAGGATTGAGGATTGAGGATTGAGGATTGAGTATTGAAGATTGAGGATTGATGATTTAGGATTGAGGATTGAGGATTGAGGATTGAGTATTGAAGATTGAGGATTGATGACTGAGGATTGAGGATTGATGATTGAGGATTGAGGATTGAGGATTGAAGATTGAGGACTGAGTGTTGAGGGTTGAGTGATGAGTTTTGATGTCTGTGGATTGAGATTTGAAGATTGAAGATTGGGGATTGAGTATTGAAAACTGTGAATTGAGGATATTCTATTGAGGATTGAGGATTGACAATTGATTGTTGCGGACTGAGGGATGAAGATTGAGCATGCAGGATTGAGGATTCGGATTTGAGGTTTGAGGACTGAGGATTGAGGTTTGAGGATTGAGGATTGAGGATTGACGCATGAGGATAGAGGATTGAGGATGGAGGATTGATGGGAGCGGTCCGAGTGTTGAGGATTGAGTGTTGAGAATTGATGTTTGAGGATCGAGATTTGATTATTGAATATTGAGGTTTGAGTATTGAATCCTGAGAATTCAGTATATTCTATTGAGTATTGAGAATTGAGGATTGATGGTTGAGTATTGAGGATTGAGGATTGAGGACTGGGGATTGAGGATTGAAGATTGAGGATTAACGATCGAGTATTGGGGATTGAGGATCTAGAATTGGAGATTGATTATTGAGTATTGAAGATAGAAAATTGAGGATTGAGGATTGAGAATTGAGAATTGAGTATGAGGACTGAGGGTTGAGGATTGAGGACTGAGGAATGAGGATTGAGGGCTGAGGATTGAGGATTGAGGATTGAGGATTGTGGGTTGAGGATTGAGGATCGAAGATTGAGTATTGATGATTGAAGATTGAGGTTTGAGGATTGAGGATTGAGGGTGGAGGATGAGGGCTGATGGTTGAGGATTGAGGTTTGAGTATTGAATACTGAGAATTCAGGATATTCTATTGAGTATTGGGAATTGACGATTGATGGTTGAGTATTGAGGATTGAGGATTGAGGATTGAGGATTGAGTATCGAAGATTGAGGATTGATGATTGAGGATTGAGGATTGAGGATTGAGGATTGAGTGTTGAAGATTGAGGATTGAGTATTGAGGATTGAGGATTGAGGATTGGGTATTGAGGATTGAAGAATGAGGATTGACGATTCAGGATTGAGGATTGAGGATTGAAGATTGAGTATTGAGGATTGAAGGTTGGTGATTGAGGTTTGAGGATTGTGGATTGAGGATTGAGGGTTGAGGATTGAAGATTGAGTATTGAGGATTGAAGATTGAGTATTCAGGATTGAAGATTGAGGATTGAGGATTGAGGCTTGAGGATTGAGGATTGAGGATTGAGGATTGAGAATTGAGAATTGGGGATGAGGACTGAGGGTTGAAGATTGAGGTTTGAGGAATGAGGATTGAGGATTGAGGATTGAGGATTGAGGATTGAGGATTGAGTTGTGAAGGTTGAGGACTGATGACTGAGGATTGAGGATTGAGGATTGATGATTGAGGATTGAGGATTGAAGATTGAGTATGGAGGATTGAAGGTTGAAGATTGAGGATTGAGGATTGAAGATTGAGGCCTGAGTGTTGAGGGTTGAGTGATGAGAATTGATGTCTGTGGATTGAGATTTGAAGATTGAAGATTGGGGATTCAGTACTGAAAACTGTGAGTTGAGGGTATTCTATTGAGGATTGAAGATTGAGTTTTGAGGATTGAGGATTGAGGATGGAGGATGAGGGCTGATGGTTGATTATTGAGGTTTGAGTATTGAATACTGAGAATCCAGGATATTCTATTGAGTATTGGGAATTGAGGATTGATGGTTGAGTATTGAGGATTGAGGATTGAGGATTGAGGATTGAGTATTGAAGATTGAGGATTGATGATTTAGGATTGAGGATTGAGGATTGAGGATTGAGTATTGAAGATTGAGGATTGATGACTGAGGATTGAGGATTGATGATTGAGGATTGAGGATTGAGGATTGAAGATTGAGGACTGAGTGTTGAGGGTTGAGTGATGAGTTTTGATGTCTGTGGATTGAGATTTGAAGATTGAAGATTGGGGATTGAGTATTGAAAACTGTGAATTGAGGATATTCTATTGAGGATTGAGGATTGACAATTGATTGTTGCGGACTGAGGGATGAAGATTGAGCATGCAGGATTGAGGATTCGGATTTGAGGTTTGAGGACTGAGGATTGAGGTTTGAGGATTGAGGATTGAGGATTGACGCATGAGGATAGAGGATTGAGGATGGAGGATTGATGGGAGCGGTCCGAGTGTTGAGGATTGAGTGTTGAGAATTGATGTTTGAGGATCGAGATTTGATTATTGAATATTGAGGTTTGAGTATTGAATCCTGAGAATTCAGTATATTCTATTGAGTATTGAGAATTGAGGATTGATGGTTGAGCATTGAGGATTGAGGATTGAGGACTGGGGATTGAGGATTGAAGATTGAGGATTAACGATCGAGTATTGGGGATTGATGATCTAGAATTGGAGATTGATTATTGAGTATTGAAGATAGAAAATTGAGGATTGAGGATTGAGAATTGAGAATTGAGTATGAGGACTGAGGGTTGAGGATTGAGGACTGAGGAATGAGGATTGAGGGCTGAGGATTGAGGATTGAGGATTGAGGATTGTGGGTTGAGGATTGAGGATCGAAGATTGAGTATTGATGATTGAAGATTGAGGTTTGAGGATTGAGGATTGAGGGTGGAGGATGAGGGCTGATGGTTGAGGATTGAGGTTTGAGTATTGAATACTGAGAATTCAGGATATTCTATTGAGTATTGGGAATTGACGATTGATGGTTGAGTATTGAGGATTGAGGATTGAGGATTGAGGATTGAGTATCGAAGATTGAGGATTGATGATTGAGGATTGAGGATTGAGGATTGAGGATTGAGTGTTGAAGATTGAGGATTGAGTATTGAGGATTGAGGATTGAGGATTGGGTATTGAGGATTGAAGAATGAGGATTGACGATTCAGGATTGAGGATTGAGGATTGAAGATTGAGTATTGAGGATTGAAGGTTGGTGATTGAGGTTTGAGGATTGTGGATTGAGGATTGAGGGTTGAGGATTGAAGATTGAGTATTGAGGATTGAAGATTGAGTATTCAGGATTGAAGATTGAGGATTGAGGATTGAGGCTTGAGGATTGAGGATTGAGGATTGAGGATTGAAGATTGAGGATCGGGGATTGAGGATTGAGTATTGAGGATTGAGGATTGAGGATTGAGGATTGAGGATTGAAGATTGAGGATCGGGGATTGAGGATTGAGTATTGAGGATTGAGAGTTGACGATTGAGGATAGAAGATTGAGGATTAAGGATTAAGGATCGGGGATTGAGGATCTAGGATTGGAGATTGACTATTGAGGATTGAGGATTGAGGATTGAGGATCGAGGATTGAAGATTGAGGACTGAGTGTTGAGGGTTGAGTGATGAGAATTGATGTTTGTGGATGGTGACATGAAGATTGAAGATTGAGGATTGAGTATTGATAACTGAGAATTCAGGATATTCTATTGAGTATTGAGAATTGAGTATTGATCGTTGAGTATTGAGGATGGATGGTTGTGGGTTGTGTGTTGAATATTGGGGATTGAGGATTTTAGGATTGAGGATTGAGGATTGAGTATTGAAGATTGAGTATTGATGATTGGAGGTTGAGGATTGAGGATTGAGTGTTGAGGATTGAGGACGAGGACTGACGGTTGAGGATTGAGGATTGAGGACTGATGACTGAGGATTGAGGATTGAGGTTTGAGCATTGAGGATTGAAGATCGAGGACTGTGGACTGAGGATTGAAGATTGAGGATCAAGGATTGAGGATTGGGGATTGAGGATCTAGGATTGGAGGTTGATTATTGAGGATTGAAGATTGAGGATTGAGGATTGAGGATTGAGGATTGAGGACTGAGGACTGCGGATTGACGATTGAGTATTGTAGATCGAGGATTGATGACTGAGGATTGAGGATTGAGGATTGAAGATTGAGGATTAAGGATTGAGGTTGGGGATTCAGGATCTAGGATTGAGGATTGAGGACTGCGGATTGACGATTGAGTATTGAAGATTGAGGATTGATGACTGAGGATTGAGGATTGAGGATTGAAGGTTGAATATTGAGAATTGAACATTGAGTATTGATGATTGAGGATTGAGGATTGAGGATTGAAGATTGAGGATTGGGGATTGAGGATTGGCGATTGAGGATTGAGGATTGAGGATTGAGGATTGAGGATTGAAGATTGAGTATTGAGGATTGAACGATGAGGATTGAGGATTGAGGATTGAGGATTGAAGATTGAGGATTGGGGATTGAGGATTGGCGATCGAGGATTGAGTATTGACGATTGAGAATTGAGGATTGAGGATTGAAGATTGAGTATTGAGGATTGAAGATTGAGGATTGAGGATTGAGGATTGAGGATTGAGGACTGAGGATTGAGGATTGAGGATTGAGCATTGAGGATTGAAGATTGAGTATTGGCGATTGAGGATTGAGTATTGAGGATTGAATATTGAGTATTGAGGATTGAAGGTTGATGATTGAGGATTGAGGATTGTGGATTGAGGATAGAGGGTTGAGGATTGAAGGTTGAGTATTGAGAATTGAACATTGAGTATTGATGATTGAGGATTGAGGATTGAGGATTGAAGGTTGAGGATTGGGGATTGAGGATTGGCGATTGAGGATTGAGGACTGAGGATTGAGAATTGAGGATTGAGGATTGAAGATTGAGTATTGAGGATAGAAGATTGAGGATTGAGGATTGAGGACTGAAGATTGAGGACTGAGTGTTGAGTGTTGAGTGATGCGAAATGATGTTTGTAGACTGAGATTTGAAGATTGAAGATTGGGGATTGAGTATTGAAAACTGAGAATTGAGGATATTCTAATGAGGACTGAGGATTGAAAATTGATTGTTGAGGACTGTGGGCTGAAGATTGACGATTCAGGATTGAGGATTCGGGATTGAGGTTTGAGGACGAGGACTGACGGTTGAGGATTGAGGTTTGAGGATTGAGGATTGAGGACTGATGACTGAGGATTGAGGATTGAGGATTGAGCATTGAGGATTGAAGATTGAGGACTGGGGATTGAGGATTGAAGATTGAGGATTAAGGATTGAGGATTGGGGATTGAGGATCTAGGATTGGAGATTGATTATTGAGTATTGAAGATTGAGGACTGAGGGTTGAGGATTGAGGTTTGAGGAATGAGGATTGAGGACTGAGAATTGAGGACTGAGGATTGACGACTGAGTATTGAGGATTGAGGATTGATGACTGAGGATTGAGGATTGAGGATTGAGGATTGAGGATTGAGGATTGAAGATTGAGTATTGAGGATTGAGGATTGAGGATTGAGGACTGAGTATTGAAGATTGAGGATTGATGATTAAGGAGTGAGGACTGAGGATTGAGGATTGAGGATTGAGGATTGAGGATTGAGGATTGAAAATTGTGTATTGAGGATTGAAGGTTGAGGATTGAGGTATAAGGATTGAGGATTGAGGATGAGGGCTGAGGGTTTAGGATTGAGGTTTGAGGACTGAGGACTGAGGATTGAGGATTGAGAATTGCGGATTGAGGATTGTGGATTAAAGATTGAGGATTGGGTATTGAGGATTGAAGAATGAGGATTGAGGATTGAGGATTGAGGATTGAGGATTGAAGATTGAGTATTGAGGATTGAGGATTCAGGATCGAGGATTGAGGATTGAGGATTGAGGCTTGAGGATTGAGGATTGAAGATTGATTATTGAGGATTGAAGATTGAGGATTGAGTACTGAGGATTGAGGATTGAGGATTGAAGATTGAGGTTTGGGGACTGAGTGTTGAGGGTTAAGTGATGAGAATTAATGTCTGTGGGTAGAGATTTGAAGATTGCAGATTGAGTACCGAGTATTGAAAACTGTGAATTGAGGATATTCTATTGAGGATTGAGGATTAACAATTGATTGTCGAGGACTGATGGCTGAAGATTGAGGATTCAGAATTGAGGATTCAGAATTGAGGTTTGAGGACTGACGATTGAGGATTGAAGATTGGGTATTGAGGATTGAAGATTGAGGATTGAGGATGGAGGATTGAAGAGAGAGGACTGAGTGTTGAGGATTGAGTGTTGAGGATTGATGTTTGAGGGTTGAGATTAGAATATTGATTTTTGTGGATTGAGTATTGAACGATGAGAGTTCAGGGTATTCTATTGAGTATTGAGAATTGAGGATTGATGGTTGAGTATTGAGGAATGATGGTTGAGGGTTGTGTGTTGAATATTGAGGATTGAGAATTGAGGATTGAGGATTGAGGATTGAGGATTGAGGATTGAAGATTGAGTATTGAGGATTGAAGAATGAGGCTTGAGGATTGAGTATTGAGGATTGAGGATTGAGGATTCAGGATTGAGTATTGAAGATTGAGGATTGATGATTGAGGAGTGAGGACTGAGGATTGAGGATTGAGGATTGAGGATTGAAGACAGAGTATTGAGGATTGAAGATTGAGGATTGAGGATTCCGGATTGAGGATTGAGGGTGTGGGCTGAGGGTTGAGGGTTGAGGTTTACGGACTGAGGACAGATGATTGAGGATTGAGAGTTGAGGATGGAGGATTCAGGATTGAGGATTGAGGATTGGGTATTGGGGATTGAAGAATGAGAATTGACGATTGAGGAGTGAGTATTGAGGATTGAAGATTGAGTATTGAGGATTGAAGGTTGATGATTGAGGATTGAGGATTGATGATTGAGGATTGAGGACTGAGGATTGAGGATTGAGGATTGACGATTGAAGACTGAGTATTGAGGATTGAAGATTGAGGATTGAGGATTCAAGATTGAGGATTGAGAATGAGGGCTGAGGGTTGAGGATTGAGGTTTGAGGACTGAGGACTGAGGATTGAGGATTGATAATTGAGGATGGAGGATTGAGGATTGAGGATTGAGGATTGGGTATTGAGGATTGAAGAATGAGAATTGACGATTGAGGATTGACAATTGAGGATTGAAGATTGAGTATTGAGGATTGAAGGTTGATGATTGAGGATTGAGGATTGTGGATTGAGGATTGAGGGTTGAGGATTGAAGGTTGAGTATTGAGGATTGAACATTGAGTATCGATGATTGAGGATTGAGGATTGAGGATTGAGTATTGAAGATTGAGGATTGGGGATTGAGGATTGAGGATTGAGGATGGAGGATGAGGGGCTGATGTTTGAGGATTGAGGTTTGAGTATTGAATACTGAGAATTCAGGATATTCTATTGAGTATTGGGAATTGAGTATTGATGGTTGAGTATTGAGGATTGAGGATTGAGGATTGAGGATTGAGTATTGAAGATTGAGGATTGATGATTGAGGATTGAGGATTCAGGATTGAGGATTAAGTGTTGAGGATTGAGGATTGATGATTGAGGATTGAGGATTGAGGATCGAGGATTGAGGATTGAGGATTGAAGATTGAGGATTGAGGGTTGATGATTGAGTGTTGAAGATTGAGGATTGATGATTGAGGATTGAGGATTGAGGATAGAGGATTGAGGATTGAGGGTTGAAGATTGAGGATTGGGGATTGAGGATTGAGGATTGAGGATTGAGAATCGAAGATTGAGTATTGAGGATTGAAGATTGAGGTTTGAGGATTGAGGATTGGGTACTGAGGATTGAAGAATGAGGATTGACGATTGAGGATTGAGTATTGAGGGTTGAATATTGAGTATTGAGGATTGAAGGTTGATGATTGAGGATTGAGGATTGTGGATTGAGGGTTGAGGGTTGAGGATTGAAGGTTGAGTATTGAGAATTGAACATTGAGTATTGACGATTGAGGATTGAGGATTGAGGATTGAAGATTGAGGATTAAGGACAAGGACTGACGGTTGAGGATTGAAGATTGAGGATTGAGGATTGAGGATTGAGGATTGAGGATTGAGGATTGAGGATTGAAGATTGAGTATTGAGGATTGAAGATTGAGGATTGAGGATTGAGGATTGAGGATTGAGGATTGAAGATTGAGGATTGGGGATTGAGGATTGACGATTGAGGATTGAGTATTGAGGATTGAGGATTGAGGATTGAGGATTGAGGATTGCAGATTGAGTATTGAGGATTGAGGACTGGGGATTGAGGATTGAAGATTGAGGATTGAGTATTGAAGATTGAGTATTCATGACTGAGGAATGAGGATTGAGGATTGAGGGTTGAGGATTGAGGATTGGGTATTGAGGATTGAAGAATGAGGATTGACGGTTGAGGATTGAGGATTGAGGATTGAAGGTTGTGTATTCAGGATTGAAGGTTGATGATTGAGGATTGAGGATTGTGGATTGAGGATTGAGGATTGAGGACTGCGGATTGACGATTGAGTATTGTAGATCGAGGATTGATGACTGAGGATTGAGGATTGAGGATTGAAGATTGAGGATTAAGGATTGAGGTTGGGGATTCAGGATCTAGGATTGAGGATTGAGGACTGCGGATTGAGGATTGAGGATTGAGCATTGAGGATTGAAGATTGAGTATTGGCGATTGAGGATTGAGTATTGAGGATTGAATATTGAGTATTGAGGATTGAAGGTTGATGATTGAGGATTGAGGATTGTGGATTGAGGATAGAGGGTTGAGGATTGAAGGTTGAGTATTGAGAATTGAACATTGAGTATTGATGATTGAGGATTGAGGATTGAGGATTGAAGGTTGAGGATTGGGGATTGAGGATTGGCGATTGAGGATTGAGGACTGAGGATTGAGAATTGAGGAATGAGGATTGAAGATTGAGTATTGAGGATAGAAGATTGAGGATTGAGGATTGAGGACTGAAGATTGAGGACTGAGTGTTGAGTGTTGAGTGATGCGAAATGATGTTTGTAGACTGAGATTTGAAGATTGAAGATTGGGGATTGAGTATTGAAAACTGAGAATTGAGGATATTCTAATGAGGACTGAGGATTGAAAATTGATTGTTGAGGACTGTGGGCTGAAGATTGACGATTCAGGATTGAGGATTCGGGATTGAGGTTTGAGGACGAGGACTGACGGTTGAGGATTGAGGTTTGAGGATTGAGGATTGAGGACTGATGACTGAGGATTGAGGATTGAGGATTGAGCATTGAGGATTGAAGATTGAGGACTGGGGATTGAGGATTGAAGATTGAGGATTAAGGATTGAGGATTGGGGATTGAGGATCTAGGATTGGAGATTGATTATTGAGTATTGAAGATTGAGGACTGAGGGTTGAGGATTGAGGTTTGAGGAATGAGGATTGAGGACTGAGAATTGAGGACTGAGGATTGACGACTGAGTATTGAGGATTGAGGATTGATGACTGAGGATTGAGGATTGAGGATTGAGGATTGAGGATTGAGGATTGAGGATTGAAGATTGAGTATTGAGGATTGAGGATTGAGGATTGAGGACTGAGTATTGAAGATTGAGGATTGATGATTGAGGAGTGAGGACTGAGGATTGAGGATTGAGGATTGAGGATTGAGGATTGAGGATTGAAAATTGTGTATTGAGGATTGAAGGTTGAGGATTGAGGAATAAGGATTGAGGATTGAGGATGAGGGCTGAGGGTTTAGGATTGAGGTTTGAGGACTGAGGACTGAGGATTGAGGATTGAGAATTGCGGATTGAGGATTGTGGATTAAAGATTGAGGATTGGGTATTGAGGATTGAAGAATGAGGATTGAGGATTGAGGATTGAGGATTGAGGATTGAAGATTGAGTATTGAGGATTGATGATTCAGGATCGAGGATTGAGGATTGAGGATTGAGGCTTGAGGATTGAGGATTGAAGATTGATTATTGAGGATTGAAGATTGAGGATTGAGTACTGAGGATTGAGGATTGAGGATTGAAGATTGAGGTTTGGGGACTGAGTGTTGAGGGTTAAGTGGTGAGAATTAATGTCTGTGGATAGAGATTTGAAGATTGCAGATTGAGTACCGAGTATTGAAAACTGTGAATTGAGGATATTCTATTGAGGATTGAGGATTAACAATTGATTGTCAAGGACTGATGGCTGAAGATTGAGGATTCAGAATTGAGGATTCAGAATTGAGGTTTGAGGACTGACGATTGAGGATTGAAGATTGAGGATTGAGAATTGAAGATTGAGGATTGAGGATGGAGGATTGAAGAGAGAGGACTGAGTGTTGAGGATTGAGTGTTGAGGATTGATGTTTGAGGGTTGAGATTAGAATATTGATTTTTGTGGATTGAGTATTGAACGATGAGAGTTCAGGGTATTCTATTGAGTATTGAGAATTGAGGATTGATGGTTGAGTATTGAGGATTGATGGTTGAGGGTTGTGTGTTGAATATTGAGGATTGAGAATTGAGGATTGAGGATTGAGGATTGAGGATTGAGGATTGAAGATTGAGTATTGAGGATTGAAGAATGAGGATTGAGGATTGAGTATTGAGGATTGAGGATTGAGGATTCAGGATTGAGTATTGAAGATTGAGGATTGATGATTGAGGAGTGAGGACTGAGGATTGAGGATTGAGGATTGAGGATTGAAGACAGAGTATTGAGGATTGAAGATTGAGGATTGAGGATTCCGGATTGAGGATTGAGGGTGTGGGCTGAGGGTTGAGGGTTGAGGTTTACGGACTGAGGACAGATGATTGAGGATTGAGAATTGAGGATGGAGGATTCAGGATTGAGGATTGAGGATTGGGTATTGAGGATTGAAGAATGAGAATTGACGATTGAGGAGTGAGTATTGAGGATTGAAGATTGAGTATTGAGGATTGAAGGTTGATGATTGAGGATTGAGGATTGATGATTGAGGATTGAGGATTGAGGATTGAGGATTGAGGATTGACGATTGAAGACTGAGTATTGAGGATTGAAGATTGAGGATTGAGGATTCAAGATTGAGGATTGAGAATGAGGGCTGAGGGTTGAGGATTGTGGTTTGAGGATTGAGGGTTGAGGATTGAGAATTGTGGATGGGGACTGAGGTTTGAGGATTGATGACTGAGGATTGGGGATTGAGGATTGATGATTGCGGATTGAGGATTGAAGATTGAGTAATGAGGATTGAATGTTGAGGATTGAGGATTGAGGATTGAGGATTGAAGATTGAGGATTGGGGATTGAGGATTGGCGATCGAGGATTGAGTATTGACGATTGAGAATTGAGGATTGAGGATTGAAGATTGAGTATTGAGGATTGTAGATTGAGGATTGAGGATTGAGGATTGAGGATTGAGGACTGAGGATTGAGGATTGAGGATTGAGCATTGAGGATTGAAGATTGAGGATTGGCGATTGAGGATTGAGTATTGAGGATTGAATATTGAGTATTGAGGATTGAAGGTTGATGATTGAGGATTGAGGATTGTGGATTGAGGATAGAGGGTTGAGGATTGAAGGTTGAGTATTGAGAATTGAACATTGAGTATTGATGATTGAGGATTGAGGATTGAGGATTGAAGATTGAGGATTGGGGATTGAGGATTGGCGATTGAGGATTGAGGACTGAGGATTGAGAATTGAGGATTGAGGATTGAAGATTGAGTATTGAGGATAGAAGATTGAGGATTGAGGATTGAGGACTGAAGATTGAGGACTGAGTGTTGAGTGTTGAGTGATGCGAAATGATGTTTGTAGACTGAGATTTGAAGATTGAAGATTGGGGATTGAGTATTGAAAACTGAGAATTGAGGATATTCTAATGAGGACTGAGGATTGAAAATTGATTGTTGAGGACTGTGGGCTGAAGATTGACTATTCAGGATTGAGGATTCGGGATTGAGGTTTGAGGACGAGGACTGACGGTTGAGGATTGAGGTTTGAGGATTGAGGATTGAGGATTGAGGATTGAGGATTGAAGATTGAGTATTGAGGATTGAGGATTGAGGATTGAGGACTGAGCATTGAAGATTGAGGATTGATGATTGAGGAGTGAGGACTGAGGATTGAGGATTGAGGATTGAGGATTGAGGATTGAGGATTGAAAATTGTGTATTGAGGATTGAAGGTTGAGGATTGAGGAATAAGGATTGAGGATTGAGGATTGAGGATTGAGGATTGAAGATTGAGTATTGAGGATTGAGGATTCAGGATCGAGGATTGAGGATTGAGGATTGAGGGTTGAGGATTGAGGATTGAAGATTGATTATTGAGGATTGAAGATTGAGGATTGAGTACTGAGGATTGAGGATTGAGGATTGAAGATTGAGGTTTGGGGACTGAGTGTTGAGGGTTGTGTGATGAGAATTAATGTCTGTGGATAGAGATTTGAAGATTGCAGATTGAGTATCGAGTATTGAAAACTGTGAATTGAGGATATTCTATTGAGGATTGAGGATTAACAATTGATTGTCGAGGACTGATGGCTGAAGATTGAGGATTCAGAATTGAGGATTCAGAATTGAGGTTTGAGGACTGACGATTGAGGAATGAAGATTGAGTATTGAGGATTGAAGATTGAGGATTGAGGATGGAGGATTGAAGAGAGAGGACTGAGTGTTGAGGATTGAGTGTTGAGGATTGATGTTTGAGGGTTGAGATTAGAATATTGATTTTTGTGGATTGAGTATTGAACGATGAGAGTTCAGGGTATTCTATTGAGTATTGAGAATTGAGGATTGATGGTTGAGTAGTGAGGATTGATGGTTGAGGGTTGTGTGTTGAATATTGAGGATTGAGAATTGAGGATTGAGGATTGAGGATTGAGGATTGAGGATTGAAGATTGAGTATTGAGGATTGAAGGATGAGGATTGAGGATTGAGTATTGAGGATTGAGGATTGAGGATTCAGGATTGAGTATTGAAGATTGAGGATTGATGATTGAGGAGTGAGGACTGAGGATTGAGGATTGAGGATTGAGGATTGAAGACAGAGTATTGAGGATTGAAGATTGAGGATTGAGGATTCCGGATTGAGGATTGAGGATGTGGGCTGAGGGTTGAGGGTTGAGGTTTACGGACTGAGGACAGATGATTGAGGATTGAGAATTGAGGATGGAGGATTCAGAATTGAGGATTGAGGATTGGGTATTGAGGATTGAAGAATGAGAATTGACGATTGAGGATTGAGTATTGAGGATTGAAGATTGAGTATTGAGGATTGAAGGTTGATGATTGAGGATTGAGGACTGATGATTGAGGATTGAGGATTGAGGATTGAGGACTGAGGATTGACGATTGAAGACTGAGTATTGAGGATTGAAGATTGAGGATTGAGGATTCAAGATTGAGGATTGAGAATGAGGGCTGAGGGTTGAGGATTGATGTTTGAGGACTGAGGACTGAGGTTGAGGATTGATAATTGAGGATGGAGGATTGAGGATTGAGGATTGAGGATTGGGTATTGAGGATTGAAGAATGAGAATTGACGATTGAGGATTGAGTATTGAGGATTGAAGATTGAGTATTGAGGATTGAAGGTTGATGATTGAGGATTGAGGATAGTGGATTGAGGATTGAGGGTTGAGGATTGAAGGTTGAGTATTGAGGATTGAACATTGAGTATTGATGATTGAGGATTGAGGATTGAGGATTGAGGATTGAAGATTCAGGATTGGGGATTGAGGATTGGCGATTGAGGATTGAGGATTCAGGATTGAGGATTGGGTATTGAGGATTGAAGAATGAGGATTGACGGTTGAGGATTGAGGATTGAGGATTGAAGGTTGTGTATTCAGGATTGAAGGTTGATGATTGAGGATTGAGGATTGTGGATTGATGATTGAGGATTGAGGACTGCGGATTGACGATTGAGTATTGTAGATCGAGGGTTGATGACTGAGGATTGAGGATTGAGGATTGAAGATTGAGGATTAAGGATTGAGGTTGGGGATTCAGGATCTAGGATTGAGGATTGAGGACTGCGGATTGACGATTGAGTATTGAAGATTGAGGATTGATGACTGAGGATTGAGGATTGAGGATTGAGGATTGAGGATTGAGGATTGAAGATTGAAGATTGAGTATTGAGGATTGAGGATTGAGGATTGAGGATTGAGGATTGATGATTGAGGATTGAGGATTGAGCATTGAGGATTGAGGATTGAGGATTGAAGATTGAGTATTGAGGATTGAAGATTCAGTATTGAGGAATGAAGATTGAGAATTGAGGATTGAGGATTGAACATTGAGGACTGAGTGTTGAGGGTTGAGTGATGAGAATTGATGTTTGTGGATAGAGGTTGGAAGGTTGCAGATTGAGTATTGAGTATTGAAAACAGTGAATTGAGGATATTCCATTGAGGATTGAGGATTGACAACTGATTGTTGATGACTGAGAGCTGAAGATTGAGGATTCATGATTGAGGATTCAGAATTGAGGGCTGAGGACTGAGGTTTGAGGATTGACGATTGAGTATTGAGGATTGATGATTGAGGATTGAGGATTGAGGATTGAGGATTGAGGATGAGGGCTGAGGGTTGAGGATTGAGGTTTGAGGACTGAGGACTGAGGATTGAGGATTGAGAATTGAGGATTGAGGATTGAGGATTGAAGATTGAGGATTGGGTATTGAGGATAGAAGAATGAGCATTGAGGATTGAGGATTGAGGATTGAGGTTTGAAGATTGAGTATTGAGGATTGAAGACTGACGATTGAGGATTGAGGATTGAGGATTGGGGATTGAGGATTGAGGATTGAGGATTGAAGATTGAGGATTAAGGATTGAGGATTGGGGATTGAGGATCTAGGATTGGATGTTGATTATTGAGGATTGAAGATTGAGGATTGAGGATTGAGGATTGAGGATGGAGGGCGAGGGCTGAGGGCTGAGGATTGAGGTTTGAGTATTGAATCCTGAGAATTCAGTATATTCTATTGAGTATTGAGAATTGAGGATTGATGGTTGAGTATTAAGGATTGAGGATTGAGGATTGAGGATTGAGTATTGAAGATTGTGGATTGATGATTGACGATTGAGTTCTGAGGATTGAGGATTGAATATCGAGCTTTGGGGATTGAAGATTGTGGACTGGGGATAGAGGATTGAATATTGAGGATTAAGGATAGAGTATTGGGGATTGAGGATCTAGGATAGGAGATTGATTATTGAGGATTGAAGATTGAGGATTGAGGATTGAGGATTGAGAATTGAGAATTGGGGATGAGGACTGAGGGTTGAAGATTGAGGTTTGAGGAATGAGGATTGAGGATTGAGGATTGAGGATTGAGGATTGAGGATTGAGTTGTGAAGGTTGAGGACTGATGACTGAGGATTGAGGATTGAGGATTGATGATTGAGGATTGAGGATTGAAGATTGAGTATGGAGGATTGAAGGTTGAAGATTGAGGATTGAGGATTGAAGATTGAGGCCTGAGTGTTGAGGGTTGAGTGATGAGAATTGATGTCTGTGGATTGAGATTTGAAGATTGAAGATTGGGGATTCAGTACTGAAAACTGTGAGTTGAGGGTATTCTATTGAGGATTGAAGATTGAGTTTTGAGGATTGAGGATTGAGGATGGAGGATGAGGGCTGATGGTTGATTATTGAGGTTTGAGTATTGAATACTGAGAATCCAGGATATTCTATTGAGTATTGGGAATTGAGGATTGATGGATGAGTATTGAGGATTGAGGATTGAGGATTGAGGATTGAGTATTGAAGATTGAGGATTGATGATTTAGGATTGAGGATTGAGGATTGAGGATTGAGTATTGAAGATTGAGGATTGATGACTGAGGATTGAGGATTGATGATTGAGGATTGAGGATTGAGGATTGAAGATTGAGGACTGAGTGTTGAGGGTTGAGTGATGAGTTTTGATGTCTGTGGATTGAGATTTGAAGATTGAAGATTGGGGATTGAGTATTGAAAACTGTGAATTGAGGATATTCTATTGAGGATTGAGGATTGACAATTGATTGTTGCGGACTGAGGGATGAAGATTGAGCATGCAGGATTGAGGATTCGGATTTGAGGTTTGAGGACTGAGGATTGAGGTTTGAGGATTGAGGATTGAGGATTGACGCATGAGGATAGAGGATTGAGGATGGAGGATTGATGGGAGCGGTCCGAGTGTTGAGGATTGAGTGTTGAGAATTGATGTTTGAGGATCGAGATTTGATTATTGAATATTGAGGTTTGAGTATTGAATCCTGAGAATTCAGTATATTCTATTGAGTATTGAGAATTGAGGATTGATGGTTGAGTATTGAGGATTGAGGATTGAGGACTGGGGATTGAGGATTGAAGATTGAGGATTAACGATCGAGTATTGGGGATTGAGGATCTAGAATTGGAGATTGATTATTGAGTATTGAAGATAGAAAATTGAGGATTGAGGATTGAGAATTGAGAATTGAGTATGAGGACTGAGGGTTGAGGATTGAGGACTGAGGAATGAGGATTGAGGGCTGAGGATTGAGGATTGAGGATTGAGGATTGTGGGTTGAGGATTGAGGATCGAAGATTGAGTATTGATGATTGAAGATTGAGGTTTGAGGATTGAGGATTGAGGGTGGAGGATGAGGGCTGATGGTTGAGGATTGAGGTTTGAGTATTGAATACTGAGAATTCAGGATATTCTATTGAGTATTGGGAATTGACGATTGATGGTTGAGTATTGAGGATTGAGGATTGAGGATTGAGGATTGAGTATCGAAGATTGAGGATTGATGATTGAGGATTGAGGATTGAGGATTGAGGATTGAGTGTTGAAGATTGAGGATTGAGTATTGAGGATTGAGGATTGAGGATTGGGTATTGAGGATTGAAGAATGAGGATTGACGATTCAGGATTGAGGATTGAGGATTGAAGATTGAGTATTGAGGATTGAAGGTTGGTGATTGAGGTTTGAGGATTGTGGATTGAGGATTGAGGGTTGAGGATTGAAGATTGAGTATTGAGGATTGAAGATTGAGTATTCAGGATTGAAGATTGAGGATTGAGGATTGAGGCTTGAGGATTGAGGATTGAGGATTGAGGATTGAGAATTGAGAATTGGGGATGAGGACTGAGGGTTGAAGATTGAGGTTTGAGGAATGAGGATTGAGGATTGAGGATTGAGGATTGAGGATTGAGGATTGAGTTGTGAAGGTTGAGGACTGATGACTGAGGATTGAGGATTGAGGATTGATGATTGAGGATTGAGGATTGAAGATTGAGTATGGAGGATTGAAGGTTGAAGATTGAGGATTGAGGATTGAAGATTGAGGCCTGAGTGTTGAGGGTTGAGTGATGAGAATTGATGTCTGTGGATTGAGATTTGAAGATTGAAGATTGGGGATTCAGTACTGAAAACTGTGAGTTGAGGGTATTCTATTGAGGATTGAAGATTGAGTTTTGAGGATTGAGGATTGAGGATGGAGGATGAGGGCTGATGGTTGATTATTGAGGTTTGAGTATTGAATACTGAGAATCCAGGATATTCTATTGAGTATTGGGAATTGAGGATTGATGGTTGAGTATTGAGGATTGAGGATTGAGGATTGAGGATTGAGTATTGAAGATTGAGGATTGATGATTTAGGATTGAGGATTGAGGATTGAGGATTGAGTATTGAAGATTGAGGATTGATGACTGAGGATTGAGGATTGATGATTGAGGATTGAGGATTGAGGATTGAAGATTGAGGACTGAGTGTTGAGGGTTGAGTGATGAGTTTTGATGTCTGTGGATTGAGATTTGAAGATTGAAGATTGGGGATTGAGTATTGAAAACTGTGAATTGAGGATATTCTATTGAGGATTGAGGATTGACAATTGATTGTTGCGGACTGAGGGATGAAGATTGAGCATGCAGGATTGAGGATTCGGATTTGAGGTTTGAGGACTGAGGATTGAGGTTTGAGGATTGAGGATTGAGGATTGACGCATGAGGATAGAGGATTGAGGATGGAGGATTGATGGGAGCGGTCCGAGTGTTGAGGATTGAGTGTTGAGCATTGATGTTTGAGGATCGAGATTTGATTATTGAATATTGAGGTTTGAGTATTGAATCCTGAGAATTCAGTATATTCTATTGAGTATTGAGAATTGAGGATTGATGGTTGAGTATTGAGGATTGAGGATTGAGGACTGGGGATTGAGGATTGAAGATTGAGGATTAACGATCGAGTATTGGGGATTGATGATCTAGAATTGGAGATTGATTATTGAGTATTGAAGATAGAAAATTGAGGATTGAGGATTGAGAATTGAGAATTGAGTATGAGGACTGAGGGTTGAGGATTGAGGACTGAGGAATGAGGATTGAGGGCTGAGGATTGAGGATTGAGGATTGAGGATTGTGGGTTGAGGATTGAGGATCGAAGATTGAGTATTGATGATTGAAGATTGAGGTTTGAGGATTGAGGATTGAGGGTGGAGGATGAGGGCTGATGGTTGAGGATTGAGGTTTGAGTATTGAATACTGAGAATTCAGGATATTCTATTGAGTATTGGGAATTGACGATTGATGGTTGAGTATTAAGGATTGAGGATTGAGGATTGAGGATTGAGTATCGAAGATTGAGGATTGATGATTGAGGATTGAGGATTGAGGATTGAGGATTGAGTGTTGAAGATTGAGGATTGAGTATTGAGGATTGAGGATTGAGGATTGGGTATTGAGGATTGAAGAATGAGGATTGACGATTCAGGATTGAGGATTGAGGATTGAAGATTGAGTATTGAGGATTGAAGGTTGGTGATTGAGGTTTGAGGATTGTGGATTGAGGATTGAGGGTTGAGGATTGAAGATTGAGTATTGAGGATTGAAGATTGAGTATTCAGGATTGAAGATTGAGGATTGAGGATTGAGGCTTGAGGATTGAGGATTGAGGATTGAGGATTGAAGATTGAGGATCGGGGATTGAGGATTGAGTATTGAGGATTGAGGATTGAGGATTGAGGATTGAGGACTGATGACTGAGGATTGAGGATTGAGGTTTGAGCATTGAGGATTGAAGATCGAGGACTGTGGACTGAGGATTGAAGATTGAGGATCAAGGATTGAGGATTGGGGATTGAGGATCTAGGATTGGAGGTTGATTATTGAGGATTGAAGATTGAGGATTGAGGATTGAGGATTGAGGATTGAGGACTGAGGACTGCGGATTGACGATTGAGTATTGTAGATCGAGGATTGATGACTGAGGATTGAGGATTGAGGATTGAAGATTGAGGATTAAGGATTGAGGTTGGGGATTCAGGATCTAGGATTGAGGATTGAGGACTGCGGATTGACGATTGAGTATTGAAGATTGAGGATTGATGACTGAGGATTGAGGATTGAGGATTGAAGGTTGAATATTGAGAATTGAACATTGAGTATTGATGTTTGAGGATTGAGGATTGAGGATTGAAGATTGAGGATTGGGGATTGAGGATTGGCGATTGAGGATTGAGGATTGAGGATTGAGGATTGAGGATTGAAGATTGAGTATTGAGGATTGAACGATGAGGATTGAGGATTGAGGATTGAGGATTGAAGATTGAGGATTGGGGATTGAGGATTGGCGATCGAGGATTGAGTATTGACGATTGAGAATTGAGGATTGAGGATTGAAGATTGAGTATTGAGGATTGAAGATTGAGGATTGAGGATTGAGGATTGAGGATTGAGGACTGAGGATTGAGGATTGAGGATTGAGCATTGAGGATTGAAGATTGAGTATTGGCGATTGAGGATTGAGTATTGAGGATTGAATATTGAGTATTGAGGATTGAAGGTTGATGATTGAGGATTGAGGATTGTGGATTGAGGATAGAGGGTTGAGGATTGAAGGTTGAGTATTGAGAATTGAACATTGAGTATTGATGATTGAGGATTGAGGATTGAGGATTGAAGGTTGAGGATTGGGGATTGAGGATTGGCGATTGAGGATTGAGGACTGAGGATTGAGAATTGAGGATTGAGGATTGAAGATTGAGTATTGAGGATAGAAGATTGAGGATTGAGGATTGAGGACTGAAGATTGAGGACTGAGTGTTGAGTGTTGAGTGATGCGAAATGATGTTTGTAGACTGAGATTTGAAGATTGAAGATTGGGGATTGAGTATTGAAAACTGAGAATTGAGGATATTCTAATGAGGACTGAGGATTGAAAATTGATTGTTGAGGACTGTGGGCTGAAGATTGACGATTCAGGATTGAGGATTCGGGATTGAGGTTTGAGGACGAGGACTGACGGTTGAGGATTGAGGTTTGAGGATTGAGGATTGAGGACTGATGACTGAGGATTGAGGATTGAGGATTGAGCATTGAGGATTGAAGATTGAGGACTGGGGATTGAGGATTGAAGATTGAGGATTAAGGATTGAGGATTGGGGATTGAGGATCTAGGATTGGAGATTGATTATTGAGTATTGAAGATTGAGGACTGAGGGTTGAGGATTGAGGTTTGAGGAATGAGGATTGAGGACTGAGAATTGAGGACTGAGGATTGACGACTGAGTATTGAGGATTGAGGATTGATGACTGAGGATTGAGGATTGAGGATTGAGGATTGAGGATTGAGGATTGAAGATTGAGTATTGAGGATTGAGGATTGAGGATTGAGGACTGAGTATTGAAGATTGAGGATTGATGATTAAGGAGTGAGGACTGAGGATTGAGGATTGAGGATTGAGGATTGAGGATTGAGGATTGAAAATTGTGTATTGAGGATTGAAGGTTGAGGATTGAGGTATAAGGATTGAGGATTGAGGATGAGGGCTGAGGGTTTAGGATTGAGGTTTGAGGACTGAGGACTGAGGATTGAGGATTGAGAATTGCGGATTGAGGATTGTGGATTAAAGATTGAGGATTGGGTATTGAGGATTGAAGAATGAGGATTGAGGATTGAGGATTGAGGATTGAGGATTGAAGATTGAGTATTGAGGATTGAGGATTCAGGATCGAGGATTGAGGATTGAGGATTGAGGCTTGAGGATTGAGGATTGAAGATTGATTATTGAGGATTGAAGATTGAGGATTGAGTACTGAGGATTGAGGATTGAGGATTGAAGATTGAGGTTTGGGGACTGAGTGTTGAGGGTTAAGTGATGAGAATTAATGTCTGTGGGTAGAGATTTGAAGATTGCAGATTGAGTACCGAGTATTGAAAACTGTGAATTGAGGATATTCTATTGAGGATTGAGGATTAACAATTGATTGTCGAGGACTGATGGCTGAAGATTGAGGATTCAGAATTGAGGATTCAGAATTGAGGTTTGAGGACTGACGATTGAGGATTGAAGATTGGGTATTGAGGATTGAAGATTGAGGATTGAGGATGGAGGATTGAAGAGAGAGGACTGAGTGTTGAGGATTGAGTGTTGAGGATTGATGTTTGAGGGTTGAGATTAGAATATTGATTTTTGTGGATTGAGTATTGAACGATGAGAGTTCAGGGTATTCTATTGAGTATTGAGAATTGAGGATTGATGGTTGAGTATTGAGGAATGATGGTTGAGGGTTGTGTGTTGAATATTGAGGATTGAGAATTGAGGATTGAGGATTGAGGATTGAGGATTGAGGATTGAAGATTGAGTATTGAGGATTGAAGAATGAGGCTTGAGGATTGAGTATTGAGGATTGAGGATTGAGGATTCAGGATTGAGTATTGAAGATTGAGGATTGATGATTGAGGAGTGAGGACTGAGGATTGAGGATTGAGGATTGAGGATTGAAGACAGAGTATTGAGGATTGAAGATTGAGGATTGAGGATTCCGGATTGAGGATTGAGGGTGTGGGCTGAGGGTTGAGGGTTGAGGTTTACGGACTGAGGACAGATGATTGAGGATTGAGAGTTGAGGATGGAGGATTCAGGATTGAGGATTGAGGATTGGGTATTGGGGATTGAAGAATGAGAATTGACGATTGAGGAGTGAGTATTGAGGATTGAAGATTGAGTATTGAGGATTGAAGGTTGATGATTGAGGATTGAGGATTGATGATTGAGGATTGAGGACTGAGGATTGAGGATTGAGGATTGACGATTGAAGACTGAGTATTGAGGATTGAAGATTGAGGATTGAGGATTCAAGATTGAGGATTGAGAATGAGGGCTGAGGGTTGAGGATTGAAGGTTGAATATTGAGAATTGAACATTGAGTATTGATGTTTGAGGATTGAGGATTGAGGATTGAAGATTGAGGATTGGGGATTGAGGATTGGCGATTGAGGATTGAGGATTGAGGATTGAGGATTGAGGATTGAAGATTGAGTATTGAGGATTGAACGATGAGGATTGAGGATTGAGGATTGAGGATTGAAGATTGAGGATTGGGGATTGAGGATTGGCGATCGAGGATTGAGTATTGACGATTGAGAATTGAGGATTGAGGATTGAAGATTGAGTATTGAGGATTGAAGATTGAGGATTGAGGATTGAGGATTGAGGATTGAGGACTGAGGATTGAGGATTGAGGATTGAGCATTGAGGATTGAAGATTGAGTATTGGCGATTGAGGATTGAGTATTGAGGATTGAATATTGAGTATTGAGGATTGAAGGTTGATGATTGAGGATTGAGGATTGTGGATTGAGGATAGAGGGTTGAGGATTGAAGGTTGAGTATTGAGAATTGAACATTGAGTATTGATGATTGAGGATTGAGGATTGAGGATTGAAGGTTGAGGATTGGGGATTGAGGATTGGCGATTGAGGATTGAGGACTGAGGATTGAGAATTGAGGATTGAGGATTGAAGATTGAGTATTGAGGATAGAAGATTGAGGATTGAGGATTGAGGACTGAAGATTGAGGACTGAGTGTTGAGTGTTGAGTGATGCGAAATGATGTTTGTAGACTGAGATTTGAAGATTGAAGATTGGGGATTGAGTATTGAAAACTGAGAATTGAGGATATTCTAATGAGGACTGAGGATTGAAAATTGATTGTTGAGGACTGTGGGCTGAAGATTGACGATTCAGGATTGAGGATTCGGGATTGAGGTTTGAGGACGAGGACTGACGGTTGAGGATTGAGGTTTGAGGATTGAGGATTGAGGACTGATGACTGAGGATTGAGGATTGAGGATTGAGCATTGAGGATTGAAGATTGAGGACTGGGGATTGAGGATTGAAGATTGAGGATTAAGGATTGAGGATTGGGGATTGAGGATCTAGGATTGGAGATTGATTATTGAGTATTGAAGATTGAGGACTGAGGGTTGAGGATTGAGGTTTGAGGAATGAGGATTGAGGACTGAGAATTGAGGACTGAGGATTGACGACTGAGTATTGAGGATTGAGGATTGATGACTGAGGATTGAGGATTGAGGATTGAGGATTGAGGATTGAGGATTGAAGATTGAGTATTGAGGATTGAGGATTGAGGATTGAGGACTGAGTATTGAAGATTGAGGATTGATGATTAAGGAGTGAGGACTGAGGATTGAGGATTGAGGATTGAGGATTGAGGATTGAGGATTGAAAATTGTGTATTGAGGATTGAAGGTTGAGGATTGAGGTATAAGGATTGAGGATTGAGGATGAGGGCTGAGGGTTTAGGATTGAGGTTTGAGGACTGAGGACTGAGGATTGAGGATTGAGAATTGCGGATTGAGGATTGTGGATTAAAGATTGAGGATTGGGTATTGAGGATTGAAGAATGAGGATTGAGGATTGAGGATTGAGGATTGAGGATTGAAGATTGAGTATTGAGGATTGAGGATTCAGGATCGAGGATTGAGGATTGAGGATTGAGGCTTGAGGATTGAGGATTGAAGATTGATTATTGAGGATTGAAGATTGAGGATTGAGTACTGAGGATTGAGGATTGAGGATTGAAGATTGAGGTTTGGGGACTGAGTGTTGAGGGTTAAGTGATGAGAATTAATGTCTGTGGGTAGAGATTTGAAGATTGCAGATTGAGTACCGAGTATTGAAAACTGTGAATTGAGGATATTCTATTGAGGATTGAGGATTAACAATTGATTGTCGAGGACTGATGGCTGAAGATTGAGGATTCAGAATTGAGGATTCAGAATTGAGGTTTGAGGACTGACGATTGAGGATTGAAGATTGGGTATTGAGGATTGAAGATTGAGAATTGAGGATGGAGGATTGAAGAGAGAGGACTGAGTGTTGAGGATTGAGTGTTGAGGATTGATGTTTGAGGGTTGAGATTAGAATATTGATTTTTGTGGATTGAGTATTGAACGATGAGAGTTCAGGGTATTCTATTGAGTATTGAGAATTGAGGATTGATGGTTGAGTATTGAGGAATGATGGTTGAGGGTTGTGTGTTGAATATTGAGGATTGAGAATTGAGGATTGAGGATTGAGGATTGAGGATTGAGGATTGAAGATTGAGTATTGAGGATTGAAGAATGAGGCTTGAGGATTGAGTATTGAGGATTGAGGATTGAGGATTCAGGATTGAGTATTGAAGATTGAGGATTGATGATTGAGGAGTGAGGACTGAGGATTGAGGATTGAGGATTGAGGATTGAAGACAGAGTATTGAGGATTGAAGATTGAGGATTGAGGATTCCGGATTGAGGATTGAGGGTGTGGGCTGAGGGTTGAGGGTTGAGGTTTACGGACTGAGGACAGATGATTGAGGATTGAGAGTTGAGGATGGAGGATTCAGGATTGAGGATTGAGGATTGGGTATTGGGGATTGAAGAATGAGAATTGACGATTGAGGAGTGAGTATTGAGGATTGAAGATTGAGTATTGAGGATTGAAGGTTGATGATTGAGGATTGAGGATTGATGATTGAGGATTGAGGACTGAGGATTGAGGATTGAGGATTGACGATTGAAGACTGAGTATTGAGGATTGAAGATTGAGGATTGAGGATTCAAGATTGAGGATTGAGAATGAGGGCTGAGGGTTGAGGATTGAGGTTTGAGGACTGAGGACTGAGGATTGAGGATTGATAATTGAGGATGGAGGATTGAGGATTGAGGATTGAGGATTGGGTATTGAGGATTGAAGAATGAGAATTGACGATTGAGGATTGACAATTGAGGATTGAAGATTGAGTATTGAGGATTGAAGGTTGATGATTGAGGATTGAGGATTGTGGATTGAGGATTGAGGGTTGAGGATTGAAGGTTGAGTATTGAGGATTGAACATTGAGTATCGATGATTGAGGATTGAGGATTGAGGATTGAGTATTGAAGATTGAGGATTGGGGATTGAGGATTGAGGATTGAGGATGGAGGATGAGGGGCTGATGTTTGAGGATTGAGGTTTGAGTATTGAATACTGAGAATTCAGGATATTCTATTGAGTATTGGGAATTGAGTATTGATGGTTGAGTATTGAGGATTGAGGATTGAGGATTGAGGATTGAGTATTGAAGATTGAGGATTGATGATTGAGGATTGAGGATTCAGGATTGAGGATTAAGTGTTGAGGATTGAGGATTGATGATTGAGGATTGAGGATTGAGGATCGAGGATTGAGGATTGAGGATTGAAGATTGAGGATTGAGGGTTGATGATTGAGTGTTGAAGATTGAGGATTGATGATTGAGGATTGAGGATTGAGGATAGAGGATTGAGGATTGAGGGTTGAAGATTGAGGATTGGGGATTGAGGATTGAGGATTGAGGATTGAGAATCGAAGATTGAGTATTGAGGATTGAAGATTGAGGTTTGAGGATTGAGGATTGGGTACTGAGGATTGAAGAATGAGGATTGACGATTGAGGATTGAGTATTGAGGGTTGAATATTGAGTATTGAGGATTGAAGGTTGATGATTGAGGATTGAGGATTGTGGATTGAGGGTTGAGGGTTGAGGATTGAAGGTTGAGTATTGAGAATTGAACATTGAGTATTGACGATTGAGGATTGAGGATTGAGGATTGAAGATTGAGGATTAAGGACGAGGACTGACGGTTGAGGATTGAAGATTGAGGATTGAGGATTGAGGATTGAGGATTGAGGATTGAGGATTGAGGATTGAAGATTGAGTATTGAGGATTGAAGATTGAGGATTGAGGATTGAGGATTGAGGATTGAGGATTGAAGATTGAGGATTGGGGATTGAGGATTGACGATTGAGGATTGAGTATTGAGGATTGAGGATTGAGGATTGAGGATTGAGGATTGCAGATTGAGTATTGAGGATTGAGGACTGGGGATTGAGGATTGAAGATTGAGGATTGAGTATTGAAGATTGAGTATTCATGACTGAGGAATGAGGATTGAGGATTGAGGGTTGAGGATTGAGGATTGGGTATTGAGGATTGAAGACAGAGTATTGAGGATTGAAGATTGAGGATTGAGGATTCCGGATTGAGGATTGAGGATGTGGGCTGAGGGTTGAGGGTTGAGGTTTACGGACTGAGGACAGATGATTGAGGATTGAGAATTGAGGATGGAGGATTCAGAATTGAGGATTGGGGATTGGGTATTGAGGATTGAAGAATGAGAATTGACGATTGAGGATTGAGTATTGAGGATTGAAGATTGAGTATTGAGGATTGAAGGTTGATGATTGAGGATTGAGGACTGATGATTGAGGATTGAGGATTGAGGATTGAGGATTGAGGATTGACGATTGAAGACTGAGTATTGAGGATTGAAGATTGAGGATTGAGGATTCAAGATTGAGGATTGAGAATGAGGGCTGAGGGTTGAGGATTGATGTTTGAGGACTGAGGACTGAGGTTGAGGATTGATAATTGAGGATGGAGGATTGAGGATTGAGGATTGAGGATTGGGTATTGAGGATTGAAGAATGAGAATTGACGATTGAGGATTGAGTATTGAGGATTGAAGATTGAGTATTGAGGATTGAAGGTTGATGATTGAGGATTGAGGATAGTGGATTGAGGATTGAGGGTTGAGGATTGAAGGTTGAGTATTGAGGATTGAACATTGAGTATTGATGATTGAGGATTGAGGATTGAGGATTGAGGATTGAAGATTCAGGATTGGGGATTGAGGATTGGCGATTGAGGATTGAGGATTGAGGATTGAGGATTGGGTATTGAGGATTGAAGAATGAGGATTGACGGTTGAGGATTGAGGATTGAGGATTGAAGGTTGTGTATTCAGGATTGAAGGTTGATGATTGAGGATTGAGGATTGTGGATTGATGATTGAGGATTGAGGACTGCGGATTGACGATTGAGTATTGTAGATCGAGGGTTGATGACTGAGGATTGAGGATTGAGGATTGAAGATTGAGGATTAAGGATTGAGGTTGGGGATTCAGGATCTAGGATTGAGGATTGAGGACTGCGGATTGACGATTGAGTATTGAAGATTGAGGATTGATGACTGAGGATTGAGGATTGAGGATTGAGGATTGAGGATTGAGGATTGAAGATTGAAGATTGAGTATTGAGGATTGAGGATTGAGGATTGAGGATTGAGGATTGATGATTGAGGATTGAGGATTGAGCATTGAGGATTGAGGATTGAGGATTGAAGATTGAGTATTGAGGATTGAAGATTCAGTATTGAGGAATGAAGATTGAGAATTGAGGATTGAGGATTGAACATTGAGGACTGAGTGTTGAGGGTTGAGTGATGAGAATTGATGTTTGTGGATAGAGGTTGGAAGGTTGCAGATTGAGTATTGAGTATTGAAAACAGTGAATTGAGGATATTCCATTGAGGATTGAGGATTGACAACTGATTGTTGATGACTGAGAGCTGAAGATTGAGGATTCATGATTGAGGATTCAGAATTGAGGGCTGAGGACTGAGGTTTGAGGATTGACGATTGAGTATTGAGGATTGATGATTGAGGATTGAGGATTGAGGATTGAGGATTGAGGATGAGGGCTGAGGGTTGAGGATTGAGGTTTGAGGACTGAGGACTGAGGATTGAGGATTGAGAATTGAGGATTGAGGATTGAGGATTGAAGATTGAGGATTGGGTATTGAGGATAGAAGAATGAGCATTGAGGATTGAGGATTGAGGATTGAGGTTTGAAGATTGAGTATTGAGGATTGAAGACTGACGATTGAGGATTGAGGATTGAGGATTGGGGATTGAGGATTGAGGATTGAGGATTGAAGATTGAGGATTAAGGATTGAGGATTGGGGATTGAGGATCTAGGATTGGATGTTGATTATTGAGGATTGAAGATTGAGGATTGAGGATTGAGGATTGAGGATGGAGGGCGAGGGCTGAGGGCTGAGGATTGAGGTTTGAGTATTGAATCCTGAGAATTCAGTATATTCTATTGAGTATTGAGAATTGAGGATTGATGGTTGAGTATTAAGGATTGAGGATTGAGGATTGAGGATTGAGTATTGAAGATTGTGGATTGATGATTGACGATTGAGTTCTGAGGATTGAGGATTGAATATCGAGCTTTGGGGATTGAAGATTGTGGACTGGGGATAGAGGATTGAATATTGAGGATTAAGGATAGAGTATTGGGGATTGAGGATCTAGGATAGGAGATTGATTATTGAGGATTGAAGATTGAGGATTGAGGATTGAGGATTGAGAATTGAGAATTGGGGATGAGGACTGAGGGTTGAAGATTGAGGACTGAGTGTTGAGGGTTGAGTGATGAGTTTTGATGTCTGTGGATTGAGATTTGAAGATTGAAGATTGGGGATTGAGTATTGAAAACTGTGAATTGAGGATATTCTATTGAGGATTGAGGATTGACAATTGATTGTCGCGGACTGAGGGATGAAGATTGAGCATGCAGGATTGAGGATTCGGATTTGAGGTTTGAGGACTGAGGATTGAGGTTTGAGGATTGAGGATTGAGGATTGACGCATGAGGATAGAGGATTGAGGATGGAGGATTGATGGGAGCGGTCCGAGTGTTGAGGATTGAGTGTTGAGAATTGATGTTTGAGGATCGAGATTTGATTATTGAATATTGAGGTTTGAGTATTGAATCCTGAGAATTCAGTATATTCTATTGAGTATTGAGAATTGAGGATTGATGGTTGAGTATTGAGGATTGAGGATTGAGGACTGGGGATTGAGGATTGAAGATTGAGGATTAACGATCGAGTATTGGGGATTGAGGATCTAGAATTGGAGATTGATTATTGAGTATTGAAGATAGAAAATTGAGGATTGAGGATTGAGAATTGAGAATTGAGTATGAGGACTGAGGGTTGAGGATTGAGGACTGAGGAATGAGGATTGAGGGCTGAGGATTGAGGATTGAGGATTGAGGATTGTGGGTTGAGGATTGAGGATCGAAGATTGAGTATTGATGATTGAAGATTGAGGTTTGAGGATTGAGGATTGAGGGTGGAGGATGAGGGCTGATGGTTGAGGATTGAGGTTTGAGTATTGAATACTGAGAATTCAGGATATTCTATTGAGTATTGGGAATTGACGATTGATGGTTGAGTATTGAGGATTGAGGATTGAGGATTGAGGATTGAGTATCGAAGATTGAGGATTGATGATTGAGGATTGAGGATTGAGGATTGAGGATTGAGTGTTGAAGATTGAGGATTGAGTATTGAGGATTGAGGATTGAGGATTGGGTATTGAGGATTGAAGAATGAGGATTGACGATTCAGGATTGAGGATTGAGGATTGAAGATTGAGTATTGAGGATTGAAGGTTGGTGATTGAGGTTTGAGGATTGTGGATTGAGGATTGAGGGTTGAGGATTGAAGATTGAGTATTGAGGATTGAAGGTTGAGTATTCTGGATTGAAGATTGAGGATTGAGGATTGAGGCTTGAGGATTGAGGATTGAGGATTGAGGATTGAGAATTGAGAATTGGGGATGAGGACTGAGGGTTGAAGATTGAGGTTTGAGGAATGAGGATTGAGGATTGAGGATTGAGGATTGAGGATTGAGGATTGAGTTGTGAAGGTTGAGGACTGATGACTGAGGATTGAGGATTGAGGATTGATGATTGAGGATTGAGGATTGAAGATTGAGTATGGAGGATTGAAGGTTGAAGATTGAGGATTGAGGATTGAAGATTGAGGCCTGAGTGTTGAGGGTTGAGTGATGAGAATTGATGTCTGTGGATTGAGATTTGAAGATTGAAGATTGGGGATTCAGTACTGAAAACTGTGAGTTGAGGGTATTCTATTGAGGATTGAAGATTGAGTTTTGAGGATTGAGGATTGAGGATGGAGGATGAGGGCTGATGGTTGATTATTGAGGTTTGAGTATTGAATACTGAGAATCCAGGATATTCTATTGAGTATTGGGAATTGAGGATTGATGGTTGAGTATTGAGGATTGAGGATTGAGGATTGAGGATTGAGTATTGAAGATTGAGGATTGATGATTTAGGATTGAGGATTGAGGATTGAGGATTGAGTATTGAAGATTGAGGATTGATGACTGAGGATTGAGGATTGATGATTGAGGATTGAGGATTGAGGATTGAAGATTGAGGACTGAGTGTTGAGGGTTGAGTGATGAGTTTTGATGTCTGTGGATTGAGATTTGAAGATTGAAGATTGGGGATTGAGTATTGAAAACTGTGAATTGAGGATATTCTATTGAGGATTGAGGATTGACAATTGATTGTTGCGGACTGAGGGATGAAGATTGAGCATGCAGGATTGAGGATTCGGATTTGAGGTTTGAGGACTGAGGATTGAGGTTTGAGGATTGAGGATTGGGGATTGACGCATGAGGATAGAGGATTGAGGATGGAGGATTGATGGGAGCGGTCCGAGTGTTGAGGATTGAGTGTTGAGAATTGATGTTTGAGGATCGAGATTTGATTATTGAATATTGAGGTTTGAGTATTGAATCCTGAGAATTCAGTATATTCTATTGAGTATTGAGAATTGAGGATTGATGGTTGAGTATTGAGGATTGAGGATTGAGGACTGGGGATTGAGGATTGAAGATTGAGGATTAACGATCGAGTATTGGGGATTGATGATCTAGAATTGGAGATTGATTATTGAGTATTGAAGATAGAAAATTGAGGATTGAGGATTGAGAATTGAGAATTGAGTATGAGGACTGAGGGTTGAGGATTGAGGACTGAGGAATGAGGATTGAGGGCTGAGGATTGAGGATTGAGGATTGAGGATTGTGGGTTGAGGATTGAGGATCGAAGATTGAGTATTGATGATTGAAGATTGAGGTTTGAGGATTGAGGATTGAGGGTGGAGGATGAGGGCTGATGGTTGAGGATTGAGGTTTGAGTATTGAATACTGAGAATTCAGGATATTCTATTGAGTATTGGGAATTGACGATTGATGGTTGAGTATTGAGGATTGAGGATTGAGGATTGAGGATTGAGTATCGAAGATTGAGGATTGATGATTGAGGATTGAGGATTGAGGATTGAGGATTGAGTGTTGAAGATTGAGGATTGAGTATTGAGGATTGAGGATTGAGGATTGGGTATTGAGGATTGAAGAATGAGGATTGACGATTCAGGATTGAGGATTGAGGATTGAAGATTGAGTATTGAGGATTGAAGGTTGGTGATTGAGGTTTGAGGATTGTGGATTGAGGATTGAGGGTTGAGGATTGAAGATTGAGTATTGAGGATTGAAGATTGAGTATTCAGGATTGAAGATTGAGGATTGAGGATTGAGGCTTGAGGATTGAGGATTGAGGATTGAGGATTGAAGATTGAGGATCGGGGATTGAGGATTGAGTATTGAGGATTGAGGATTGAGGATTGAGGATTGAGGATTGAAGATTGAGGATCGGGGATTGAGGATTGAGTATTGAGGATTGAGAGTTGACGATTGAGGATAGAAGATTGAGGATTAAGGATTAAGGATCGGGGATTGAGGATCTAGGATTGGAGATTGACTATTGAGGATTGAGGATTGAGGATTGAGGATCGAGGATTGAAGATTGAGGACTGAGTGTTGAGGGTTGAGTGATGAGAATTGATGTTTGTGGATGGAGACATGAAGATTGAAGATTGAGGATTGAGTATTGATAACTGAGAATTCAGGATATTCTATTGAGTATTGAGAATTGAGTATTGATCGTTGAGTATTGAGGATGGATGGTTGTGGGTTGTGTGTTGAATATTGGGGATTGAGGATTTTAGGATTGAGGATTGAGGATTGAGTATTGAAGATTGAGTATTGATGATTGGAGGTTGAGGATTGAGGATTGAGTGTTGAGGATTGAGGACGAGGACTGACGGTTGAGGATTGAGGATTGAGGACTGATGACTGAGGATTGAGGATTGAGGTTTGAGCATTGAGGATTGAAGATCGAGGACTGTGGACTGAGGATTGAAGATTGAGGATCAAGGATTGAGGATTGGGGATTGAGGATCTAGGATTGGAGGTTGATTATTGAGGATTGAAGATTGAGGATTGAGGATTGAGGATTGAGGATTGAGGACTGAGGACTGCGGATTGACGATTGAGTATTGTAGATCGAGGATTGATGACTGAGGATTGAGGATTGAGGATTGAAGATTGAGGATTAAGGATTGAGGTTGGGGATTCAGGATCTAGGATTGAGGATTGAGGACTGCGGATTGACGATTGAGTATTGAAGATTGAGGATTGATGACTGAGGATTGAGGATTGAGGATTGAAGGTTGAATATTGAGAATTGAACATTGAGTATTGATGATTGAGGATTGAGGATTGAGGATTGAAGATTGAGGATTGGGGATTGAGGATTGGCGATTGAGGATTGAGGATTGAGGATTGAGGATTGAGGATTGAAGATTGAGTATTGAGGATTGAACGATGAGGATTGAGGATTGAGGATTGAGGATTGAAGATTGAGGATTGGGGATTGAGGATTGGCGATCGAGGGTTGAGTATTGACGATTGAGAATTGAGGATTGAGGATTGAAGATTGAGTATTGAGGATTGAAGATTGAGGATTGAGGATTGAGGATTGAGGATTGAGGACTGAGGATTGAGGATTGAGGATTGAGCATTGAGGATTGAAGATTGAGTATTGGCGATTGAGGATTGAGTATTGAGGATTGAATATTGAGTATTGAGGATTGAAGGTTGATGATTGAGGATTGAGGATTGTGGATTGAGGATAGAGGGTTGAGGATTGAAGGTTGAGTATTGAGAATTGAACATTGAGTATTGATGATTGAGGATTGAGGATTGAGGATTGAAGGTTGAGGATTGGGGATTGAGGATTGGCGATTGAGGATTGAGGACTGAGGATTGAGAATTGAGGATTGAGGATTGAAGATTGAGTATTGAGGATAGAAGATTGAGGATTGAGGATTGAGGACTGAAGATTGAGGACTGAGTGTTGAGTGTTGAGTGATGCGAAATGATGTTTGTAGACTGAGATTTGAAGATTGAAGATTGGGGATTGAGTATTGAAAACTGAGAATTGAGGATATTCTAATGAGGACTGAGGATTGAAAATTGATTGTTGAGGACTGTGGGCTGAAGATTGACGATTCAGGATTGAGGATTCGGGATTGAGGTTTGAGGACGAGGACTGACGGTTGAGGATTGAGGTTTGAGGATTGAGGATTGAGGACTGATGACTGAGGATTGAGGATTGAGGATTGAGCATTGAGGATTGAAGATTGAGGACTGGGGATTGAGGATTGAAGATTGAGGATTAAGGATTGAGGATTGGGGATTGAGGATCTAGGATTGGAGATTGATTATTGAGTATTGAAGATTGAGGACTGAGGGTTGAGGATTGAGGTTTGAGGAATGAGGATTGAGGACTGAGAATTGAGGACTGAGGATTGACGACTGAGTATTGAGGATTGAGGATTGATGACTGAGGATTGAGGATTGAGGATTGAGGATTGAGGATTGAGGATTGAAGATTGAGTATTGAGGATTGAGGATTGAGGATTGAGGACTGAGTATTGAAGATTGAGGATTGATGATTAAGGAGTGAGGACTGAGGATTGAGGATTGAGGATTGAGGATTGAGGATTGAGGATTGAAGATTGTGTATTGAGGATTGAAGGTTGAGGATTGAGGTATAAGGATTGAGGATTGAGGATGAGGGCTGAGGGTTTAGGATTGAGGTTTGAGGACTGAGGACTGAGGATTGAGGATTGAGAATTGCGGATTGAGGATTGTGGATTAAAGATTGAGGATTGGGTATTGAGGATTGAAGAATGAGGATTGAGGATTGAGGATTGAGGATTGAGGATTGAAGATTGAGTATTGAGGATTGAGGATTCAGGATCGAGGATTGAGGATTGAGGATTGAGGCTTGAGGATTGAGGATTGAAGATTGATTATTGAGGATTGAAGATTGAGGATTGAGTACTGAGGATTGAGGATTGAGGATTGAAGATTGAGGTTTGGGGACTGAGTGTTGAGGGTTAAGTGATGAGAATTAATGTCTGTGGGTAGAGATTTGAAGATTGCAGATTGAGTACCGAGTATTGAAAACTGTGAATTGAGGATATTCTATTGAGGATTGAGGATTAACAATTGATTGTCGAGGACTGATGGCTGAAGATTGAGGATTCAGAATTGAGGATTCAGAATTGAGGTTTGAGGACTGACGATTGAGGATTGAAGATTGGGTATTGAGGATTGAAGATTGAGGATTGAGGATGGAGGATTGAAGAGAGAGGACTGAGTGTTGAGGATTGAGTGTTGAGGATTGATGTTTGAGGGTTGAGATTAGAATATTGATTTTTGTGGATTGAGTATTGAACGATGAGAGTTCAGGGTATTCTATTGAGTATTGAGAATTGAGGATTGATGGTTGAGTATTGAGGAATGATGGTTGAGGGTTGTGTGTTGAATATTGAGGATTGAGAATTGAGGATTGAGGATTGAGGATTGAGGATTGAGGAATGAAGATTGAGTATTGAGGATTGAAGAATGAGGCTTGAGGATTGAGTATTGAGGATTGAGGATTGAGGATTCAGGATTGAGTATTGAAGATTGAGGATTGATGATTGAGGAGTGAGGACTGAGGATTGAGGATTGAGGATTGAGGATTGAAGACAGAGTATTGAGGATTGAAGATTGAGGATTGAGGATTCCGGATTGAGGATTGAGGGTGTGGGCTGAGGGTTGAGGGTTGAGGTTTACGGACTGAGGACAGATGATTGAGGATTGAGAGTTGAGGATGGAGGATTCAGGATTGAGGATTGAGGATTGGGTATTGGGGATTGAAGAATGAGAATTGACGATTGAGGAGTGAGTATTGAGGATTGAAGATTGAGTATTGAGGATTGAAGGTTGATGATTGAGGATTGAGGATTGATGATTGAGGATTGAGGACTGAGGATTGAGGATTGAGGATTGACGATTGAAGACTGAGTATTGAGGATTGAAGATTGAGGATTGAGGATTCAAGATTGAGGATTGAGAATGAGGGCTGAGGGTTGAGGATTGAGGTTTGAGGACTGAGGACTGAGGATTGAGGATTGATAATTGAGGATGGAGGATTGAGGATTGAGGATTGAGGATTGGGTATTGAGGATTGAAGAATGAGAATTGACGATTGAGGATTGACAATTGAGGATTGAAGATTGAGTATTGAGGATTGAAGGTTGATGATTGAGGATTGAGGATTGTGGATTGAGGATTGAGGGTTGAGGATTGAAGGTTGAGTATTGAGGATTGAACATTGAGTATCGATGATTGAGGATTGAGGATTGAGGATTGAGTATTGAAGATTGAGGATTGGGGATTGAGGATTGAAGATTGAGGATGGAGGATGAGGGGCTGATGTTTGAGGATTGAGGTTTGAGTATTGAATACTGAGAATTCAGGATATTCTATTGAGTATTGGGAATTGAGTATTGATGGTTGAGTATTGAGGATTGAGGATTGAGGATTGAGGATTGAGTATTGAAGATTGAGGATTGATGATTGAGGATTGAGGATTCAGGATTGAGGATTAAGTGTTGAGGATTGAGGATTGATGATTGAGGATTGAGGATTGAGGATCGAGGATTGAGGATTGAGGATTGAAGATTGAGGATTGAGGGTTGATGATTGAGTGTTGAAGATTGAGGATTGATGATTGAGGATTGAGGATTGAGGATAGAGGATTGAGGATTGAGGGTTGAAGACTGAGGATTGGGGATTGAGGATTGAGGATTGAGGATTGAGAATCGAAGATTGAGTATTGAGGATTGAAGATTGAGGTTTGAGGATTGAGGATTGGGTACTGAGGATTGAAGAATGAGGATTGACGATTGAGGATTGAGTATTGAGGGTTGAATATTGAGTATTGAGGATTGAAGGTTGATGATTGAGGATTGAGGATTGTGGATTGAGGGTTGAGGGTTGAGGATTGAAGGTTGAGTATTGAGAATTGAACATTGAGTATTGACGATTGAGGATTGAGGATTGAGGATTGAAGATTGAAGATTAAGGACGAGGACTGACGGTTGAGGATGAAGATTGAGGATTGAGGATTGAGGATTGAGGATTGAGGATTGAGGATTGAGGATTGAAGATTGAGTATTGAGGATTGAAGATTGAGGATTGAGGATTGAGGATTGAGGATTGAGGATTGAAGATTGAGGATTGGGGATTGAGGATTGACGATTGAGGATTGAGTATTGAGGATTGAGGATTGAGGATTGAGGATTGAGGATTGCAGATTGAGTATTGAGGATTGAGGACTGGGGATTGAGGATTGAAGATTGAGGATTGAGTATTGAAGATTGAGTATTCATGACTGAGGAATGAGGATTGAGGATTGAGGGTTGAGGATTGAGGATTGGGTATTGAGGATTGAAGAATGAGGATTGACGGTTGAGGATTGAGGATTGAGGATTGAAGGTTGTGTATTCAGGATTGAAGGTTGATGATTGAGGATTGAGGATTGTGGATTGAGGATTGAGGATTGAGGACTGCGGATTGACGATTGAGTATTGTAGATCGAGGATTGATGACTGAGGATTGAGGATTGAGGATTGAAGATTGAGGATTAAGGATTGAGGTTGGGGATTCAGGATCTAGGATTGAGGATTGAGGACTGCGGATTGACGATTGAGTATTGAAGATTGAGGATTGATGACTGAGGATTGAGGATTGAGGATTGAAGGTTGAGTATTGAGAATTGAACATTGAGTATTGATGATTGAGGATTGAGGATTGAGGATTGAAGATTGAGGATTGGGGATTGAGGATTGGCGATTGAGGATTGAGGATTGAGGATTGAGGATTGAGGATTGAAGATTGAGTATTGAGGATTGAACGATGAGGATTGAGGATTGAGGATTGAGGATTGAAGATTGAGGATTGGGGATTGAGGATTGGCGATCGAGGGTTGAGTATTGACGATTGAGAATTGAGGATTGAGGATTGAAGATTGAGTATTGAGGATTGAAGATTGAGGATTGAGGATTGAGGATTGAGGATTGAGGACTGAGGATTGAGGATTGAGGATTGAGCATTGAGGATTGAAGATTGAGTATTGGCGATTGAGGATTGAGTATTGAGGATTGAATATTGAGTATTGAGGATTGAAGGTTGATGATTGAGGATTGAGGATTGTGGATTGAGGATAGAGGGTTGAGGATTGAAGGTTGAGTATTGAGAATTGAACATTGAGTATTGATGATTGAGGATTGAGGATTGAGGATTGAAGGTTGAGGATTGGGGATTGAGGATTGGCGATTGAGGATTGAGGACTGAGGATTGAGAATTGAGGAATGAGGATTGAAGATTGAGTATTGAGGATAGAAGATTGAGGATTGAGGATTGAGGACTGAAGATTGAGGACTGAGTGTTGAGTGTTGAGTGATGCGAAATGATGTTTGTAGACTGAGATTTGAAGATTGAAGATTGGGGATTGAGTATTGAAAACTGAGAATTGAGGATATTCTAATGAGGACTGAGGATTGAAAATTGATTGTTGAGGACTGTGGGCTGAAGATTGACGATTCAGGATTGAGGATTCGGGATTGAGGTTTGAGGACGAGGACTGACGGTTGAGGATTGAGGTTTGAGGATTGAGGATTGAGGACTGATGACTGAGGATTGAGGATTGAGGATTGAGCATTGAGGATTGAAGATTGAGGACTGGGGATTGAGGATTGAAGATTGAGGATTAAGGATTGAGGATTGGGGATTGAGGATCTAGGATTGGAGATTGATTATTGAGTATTGAAGATTGAGGACTGAGGGTTGAGGATTGAGGTTTGAGGAATGAGGATTGAGGACTGAGAATTGAGGACTGAGGATTGACGACTGAGTATTGAGGATTGAGGATTGATGACTGAGGATTGAGGATTGAGGATTGAGGATTGAGGATTGAGGATTGAAGATTGAGTATTGAGGATTGAGGATTGAGGATTGAGGACTGAGTATTGAAGATTGAGGATTGATGATTGAGGAGTGAGGACTGAGGATTGAGGATTGAGGATTGAGGATTGAGGATTGAGGATTGAAAATTGTGTATTGAGGATTGAAGGTTGAGGATTGAGGAATAAGGATTGAGGATTGAGGATGAGGGCTGAGGGTTTAGGATTAAGGTTTGAGGACTGAGGACTGAGGATTGAGGATTGAGAATTGCGGATTGAGGATTGTGGATTAAAGATTGAGGATTGGGTATTGAGGATTGAAGAATGAGGATTGAGGATTGAGGATTGAGGATTGAGGATTGAAGATTGAGTATTGAGGATTGAGGATTCAGGATCGAGGATTGAGGATTGAGGATTGAGGCTTGAGGATTGAGGATTGAAGATTGATTATTGAGGATTGAAGATTGAGGATTGAGTACTGAGGATTGAGGATTGAGGATTGAAGATTGAGGTTTGGGGACTGAGTGTTGAGGGTTAAGTGATGAGAATTAATGTCTGTGGATAGAGATTTGAAGATTGCAGATTGAGTACCGAGTATTGAAAACTGTGAATTGAGGATATTCTATTGAGGATTGAGGATTAACAATTGATTGTCAAGGACTGATGGCTGAAGATTGAGGACTCAGAATTGAGGATTCAGAATTGAGGTTTGAGGACTGACGATTGAGGATTGAAGATTGAGGATTGAGGATTGAAGATTGAGGATTGAGGATGGAGGATTGAAGAGAGAGGACTGAGTGTTGAGGATTGAGTGTTGAGGATTGATGTTTGAGGGTTGAGATTAGAATATTGATTTTTGTGGATTGAGTATTGAACGATGAGAGTTCAGGGTATTCTATTGAGTATTGAGAATTGAGGATTGATGGTTGAGTATTGAGGATTGATGGTTGAGGGTTGTGTGTTGAATATTGAGGATTGAGAATTGAGGATTGAGGATTGAGGATTGAGGATTGAGGATTGAAGATTGAGTATTGAGGATTGAAGAATGAGGATTGAGGATTGAGTATTGAGGATTGAGGATTGAGGATTCAGGATTGAGTATTGAAGATTGAGGATTGATGATTGAGGAGTGAGGACTGAGGATTGAGGATTGAGGATTGAGGATTGAAGACAGAGTATTGAGGATTGAAGATTGAGGATTGAGGATTCCGGATTGAGGATTGAGGGTGTGGGCTGAGGGTTGAGGGTTGAGGTTTACGGACTGAGGACAGATGATTGAGGATTGAGAATTGAGGATGGAGGATTCAGGATTGAGGATTGAGGATTGGGTATTGAGGATTGAAGAATGAGAATTGACGATTGAGGAGTGAGTATTGAGGATTGAAGATTGAGTATTGAGGATTGAAGGTTGATGATTGAGGATTGAGGATTGATGATTGAGGATTGAGGATTGAGGATTGAGGATTGAGGATTGACGATTGAAGACTGAGTATTGAGGATTGAAGATTGAGGATTGAGGATTCAAGATTGAGGATTGAGAATGAGGGCTGAGGGTTGAGGATTGAGGTTTGAGGACTGAGGACTGAGGATTGAGGATTGATAATTGAGGATGGAGGATTGAGGATTGAGGATTGAGGATTGGGTATTGAGGATTGAAGAATGAGAATTGACGATTGAGGATTGAGAATTGAGGATTGAAGATTGAGTATTGAGGATTGAAGGTTGATGATTGAGGATTGAGGATTGTGGATTGAGGATTGGGGATTGAGGATTGAGGATGGAGGATGAGGGGCTGATGTTTGAGGATTGAGGTTTGAGTATTGAATACTGAGAATTCAGGATATTCTATTGAGTATTGGGAATTGAGTATTGATGGTTGAGGATTGAGGATTGAGGATTGAGGATTGAAGATTGAGGATCGGGGATTGAGGATTGAGTATTGAGGATTGAGGATTGAGGATTGAGGATTGAGGATTGAAGATTGAGGATCGGGGATTGAGGATTGAGTATTGAGGATTGAGAGTTGTCGATTGAGAATTGAAGATTGAGGATTAAGGATTAAGGATTGGGGATAGAGGGTCTAGGATTGGAGATTGACTATTGAGGATTGAGGATTGAGGATTGAGGATCGAGGATTGAAGATTGAGGACTGAGTGTTGAGGGTTGAGTGATGAGAATTGATGTTTGTGGATGGAGACATGAAGATTGAAGATTGAGGATTGAGTATTGATAACTGAGAATTCAGGATATTCTATTGAGTATTGAGAATTGAGTATTGATCGTTGAGTATTGAAGATGGATGGTTGTGGGTTGTGTGTTGAATATTGGGGATTGAGGATTTTAGGATTGAGGATTGAGGATTGAGTATTGAAGATTGAGTATTGATGATTGGAGATTGAGGATTGAGGATTGAGGGTTGAGGATTGAGGACGAGGACTGACGGTTGAGGATTGAGGATTGAGGACTGATGACTGAGGATTGAGGATTGAGGTTTGAGCATTGAGGATTGAAGATCGAGGACTGTGGACTGAGGATTGAAGATTGAGGATCAAGGATTGAGGATTGGGGATTGAGGATCTAGGATTGGAGGTTGATTATTGAGGATTGAAGATTCAGGATTGAGGATTGAGGATTGAGGATTGAGGATTGAGGATTGAAGGTTGATGATTGAGGATTGAGGATTGTGGATTGAGGATTGAGGATTGAGGACTGCGGATTGACGATTGAGTATTGTAGATTGAGGATTGATGACTGAGGATTGAGGATTGAGGATTGAAGATTGAGTATTGAGGATTGAGGATTGAGGATTGAGGATTGAGGATTGAGGATTGAAGATTGAGGATTGGGGATTGAGGATTGACGATTGAGGATTGAGGATTGCGGATTGAGAATTGAGGATTGAGGATTGAAGATTGAGTATTGATGATTGAAGATTGAGGATTGAGGATTGAGGATTGAGGATTGAGGATTGAGTGTTGAAGATTGAGGATTGAGTATTGAGGATTGAAGATTGAGGTTTGAGGATTGAGAATTTAGAATTGAGGATGAGGACTGAGGGTTGAGGATTGAGAATTGAGGACTGGGGATTGACGATTTTGTATTGAGGATTGAGGATTGATGACTGAGGATTGAGGATTGAGGATTGATAATTGAGGATTGAGGATTGAATATTGAGTATTGAGGATTGGGGATTGAGGATTGAGGATTGAGTATTGGGTAGTGAGGATTGAAGAATGAGGATTGACGATTCAGGATTGAGGATTGAGGATTGAAGATTGAGTATTGAGGATTGAAGGTTGGTGATTGAGGATTGAGGATTGTGGATTGAGGATTGAGGGTTGAGGACTGAAGATTGGGGACCGAGTGTTGAGTGTTGAGTGATGCGAATTGATGTTTGTAGTCTGAGATTTGAAGATTGAAGATTGGGGATTGAGTATTGAAAACTGTGAGTTGAGGATATTCTAATGAGGACTGAGGATTGACAATTGATTGTTGAGCACTGAGGGCTGAAGATTGATGATTCAGGATTGAGGCTTCGGGATTGAGGTTTGAGGACGAGGACTGACGGTTGAGGATTGAGGTTTGAGAATTGAGGATTGAGGACTGATGACTGAGGATTGAGGATTGAGGATTGAGCATTGAGGATTGAAGATTGAGGACTGGGGATTGAGGATTGAAGATTGAGGATTAAGGATTGAGGATTGGGGACTGAGGATCTAGGATTGGAGATTGATTATTGAGGATTGAAGATTGAGGATTGAGGATTGAGGATTGAGAATTGAGAATTGAGGATTGAGGGTTGAGGATTGAGGACGAGGACTGACGGTTGAGGATTGAGGTTTGAGGTTTGATGATTGAGGATTGAGGACTGAGGATTGAGGATTGAGGATTGTGCATTGAGGATTGAAGATTGAGGACTGGGGATTGAAGATTGAAGGTTGAGTATTAAGGATTGATGATTGGGGATTGAGGATCTAGGATTGGAGATTGATTATTCAGGATTGAAGATTGAGGATTGAGGATTGATTATTGAGAATTGAGAACTGAGGATGAGGACTGAGGGTTGAGGATTGATGATTGAGGATTGAGGTTTGAGGAACGAGGATTGAGGATTGAGAATTGAGGACTGAGGATTGACGATTGAGTATTGAGGATTGAGGATTGATGCCTGAGGATTGAGGATTGAGGATTGAGGATTGAGGATTGAGTATTGAAGATTGAGTATTCATGACTGAGGAATGAGGATTGAGGATTGAGGGTTGAGGATTGAGGATCGATGATTGAGTATTGAGGATTGAAGATTGAGGTTTGAGGATTGAGGATTCACGATTGAGAATTGAGGATTGAAATTGAGTATTGATGATTGAAGGTTGAGGGTTGAGGATAGAGCGTTGAGGATTGAGGACGAGGACTGACGGTTGAGGATTGAGAATCGAGAATTGAGGATGAGGACTGAGGGTTGAGGATTGAGGTTTGAGGAACGAGGATTGAGGATTGAGAATTGAGGACCGAGGATTGACGATTGAGTGTTGAAGATTGAGGATTGATGACTGAGGTTTGAGGATTGAGGATTGAGGATTGAGGATTGAGGATTGAAGATTGAGTATTGATGATTGAGGATTGAGGATTGAGGATTGAGTATTGAAGATTGAGTATTGAAGATTGAGGACTGAGCACTGAGGACTGAGTATTGAGGACTGAGGATTGAAGATTGAGGACTGAGTGTTGAGGGTTGATTGATGAGAATTGAAGTTTGTGGATGGAGACATGAAGATTGAAGATTGAGGATTGAGTATTGAAATCTGAGAATTCAGGATATTCTATTGAGTATTGAGAATTGAGTATTGATGGTTGAGTAGTGAGGATTGATGGTTGAGGGTCGTGTGTTGAATATTGAGGATTGAGGATTGAGGATTTTAATATTGAGGATTGAGGATTGAGGATTGAAGATTGAGTATTGATGATTGAAGATTGTGTATTGAGGACTGAGGGGTGAGGACTGAGGATGAGGACTGACGGTTTAGGATTGAGGTTTGAGGATTGAGGATTGCGGACTGATGACTGAGGGTTGAGGATTGAGGATTGAGCATTGAGGATTGAAGATCGAGGACTGTGGATTGAGGATTGAAGATTGAGGATTAAGGATTGAGGATTGGTTCTTGAGGATCTAGGATTGGATGTTGATTATTGAGGATTGAAGATTGAGGATTGAGGATTGAGGATTGAGGATGGTGGATGAGGGCTGAGGGTTGAGGATTGAGGTTTGAGTATTGAATACTGAGAATACAGGATATTCTATTGAGTATAGAGAACTGAGGATTGATGATTGAGTATCGAGGATTGAGGATTGAGTATTGAGGATTGAAGATTGAGGTTTGAGGATTGAGGATTGAGAATTGATAATGAGGACTGAGGGTTGAGGACTGAGGTTTGAGGAACGAGGATTGAAATTGAGGATTGAGGATTGAGGCTCGAGGATTGAGGATTGAGGATTCACGATTGAGAATTGAGGATTGAAATTGAGTATTGATGATTGAAGGTTGAGGATTGAGGATTGAGCGTTGAGGATTGAGGACGAGGACTGACGGTTGAGGATTGAGAATCGAGAATTGAGGATGAGGACTGAGGGTTGAGGATTGACGTTTGAGGAACGAGGATTGAGGATTGAGAATTGAGGACCGAGGATTGACGATTGAGTGTTGAAGATTGAGGATTGATGACTGAGGTTTGAGGATTGAGGATTGAGGATTGAGATTTGAGGCTTGAAGATTGAGTATTGAGGATTGAGGATTAAGGATAGAGTATTGGGGATTGAGGATCTAGGATAGGAGATTGATTATTGAGGATTGAAGATTGAGGATTGAGGATTGAGGATTGAGAATTGAGAATTGAGGATGAGGACTGAGGGTTGAAGATTGAGGTTTGAGGAATGAGGATTGAGGATTGAGGATTGAGGATTGAGGATTGAGGATTGAGTTGTGAAGGTTGAGGATTGATGACTGAGGATTGAGGATTGAGGATTGATGATTGAGGATTGAGGATTGAAGATTGAGTATGGAGGATTGAAGATTGAGGACTGAGTGTTGAGGGTTGAGTGATGAGAATTGATGTTTGTGGTTAGATATTTGATGATTGCAGATTGAGCATTGAGTATTGAAAACTGTGAATTGGTGATATTCTATTGAGGATTGAGAATTGACAACTGATTGTTGAGGACTGAGGGCTGAAGATTGAGGATTCAGGATTGAGAATTCAGAATTGAGGATTGAGGACTGAGGACTAAGGATTGAAGATTGAGTATTGAGGATTGAAGATTGAGGATTAAGGATTGAGGATTGGGGATTGAGGATCTAGGATTGAAAATTGATTATTGAGGATTGAAGATTGAGGATTGAGGATTGAGGATTGAGAATTGAGAATTGAGGATAAGGACTGAGGGTTGAGGATTGAGGTTTGAGGAATGAGGATTGAGTATTGAGGATTGAGGATTGAAGATTGAGTATTGATGATTGAAGATTGAGGATTGAGGATTGAGGGTTGAGGATTGAGGACGAGGACTGACAGTTGAGGATTGTGGTTTGAGGATTGAGGGTTGAGGATTGAGAATTGTGGATGGGGACTGAGGTTTGAGGATTGATGACTGAGGATTGGGGATTGAGGATTGATGATTGCGGATTGAGGATTGAAGATTGAGTGTTGAGGATTGAATATTGAGGATTGAGGATTGAGTATTGAGGATTGAAGATTGAGTATTGAGGACTGAAGATTGAGGATTGAGGAATGAAGATTGAGGATTGAGGATAGAGGATTGAGGATTGAAGATTGAGTATTGATGATTGAAGATTGAGGATTGAGGATTGAGGATTGAGGATTGAGGACGAGGACTGACGGTTGAGGATTGTGGTTTGAGGATTGAGGATTGAGGATTGAGAATTGAGGATGAGGACTGAGGTGTGAGGATTGAGGTTTGAGGAATGGGGATTGAGGATTGAGGATTGAGGATTGAGGATTGAGGATTGAGTATTGAAGGTTGAGGATTGATGACTGAGAATTGCGGATTACGGTTTGACGATTGAGGATTGGGGATTGAGGGTTGAAGGTTGAGTGTTGAGGATTGAAGGTTGAGGATTGACGATTGAGGATTGAGGATTGAGGATGATGGCTGAGGTTTGAGGTTTGAGGTTTTAGTATTGAATCCTGAGAATTCAGGATGTTCTATTGACTATTGAGAATTGAGGATTGATGGTTTAGTATTGAGGATACAGAATTGAGGATTGAGGATTGAGTATTGAAGATTGAGGATTGATGATTGAAGATTGAGTATTGATGATTGAAGATTGAGGATTGAGGATTGAGGGTTGAGGATTGAGGACGAGGACTGACGGTTGAGGATTGTGGTTTGAGGATTGAGGATTGAGGATTGAGAATTGAGGGTGAGGACTGAGGTTTGAGGATTGAGGTTTGAGGAATGGGGTTTGGGGATTGAGGATTGAGGATTGAGGATTGAGGATTGAGTATTGAAGGTTGAGGATTGATGACTGAGGATTGCGGAGAGCGGATTGACGATTGAGGATTGGGGATTGAGGGTTGAAGGTTGAGTGTTGAGGATTGAAGGTTGAGGATTGACGATTGAGGATTGAGGATTGAGAATGATGGCTGAGGTTTGAGGTTTGAGGTTTTAGTATTGAATCCTGAGAATTCAGGATGTTCTATTGAGTATTGAGAATTGAGGATTGATGGTTTAGTATTGAGGATTCAGGATTGAGGATTGAGGATTGAGAATTGAAGATTGAGGATTGATGATTGAGGATTTAGGATTGAGGATTGAGGATTGAGGATTGAGGATTGATAATTGTGTATTGAGGATTGAAGGTTGAGGATTGAGGAATAAGGATTGAGGATTGAGGATGAGGGCTGAGGGTTTAGGATTGAGGTTTGAGGACTGAGGACTGAGGATTGAGGATTGAGAATTGAGGATTGAGGATTGAGGATTAAAGATTGAGGATTGGGTATTGAGGATTGAAGAATGAGGATTGAGGATTGAGGATTGAGGATTGAGGATTGAAGATTGAGTATTGAGGATTGAGGATTCAGGATTGTGGATTGAGGATTGAGGATTGAGGGTTGAGGATTGAGGATTGAAGATTGATTATTGAGGGTTGAAGATTGAGGATTCAGTATTGAGGATTGAGGATTGAGGATTGAGGATTGAAGATTGAGGACTGAGTGTTGAGGGTTGAGTGATGAGAATTGATGTCTGTGGATTGAGATTTGAAGATTGAAGATTGGGGATTCAGTACTGAAAACTGTGAGTTGAGGGTATTCTATTGAGGATTGAAGATTGAGCTTTGAGGATTGAGGATTGAGGATGGAGGATGAGGGCTGATGGTTGATTATTGAGGTTTGAGTATTGAATACTGAGAATCCAGGATATTCTATTGAGTATTGGGAATTGAGGATTGATGGTTGAGTATTGAGGATTGAGGATTGAGGATTGAGGATTGAGTATTGAAGATTGAGGATTGATGATTTAGGATTGAGGATTGAGGATTGAGGATTGAGTATTGAAGATTGAGGATTGATGACTGAGGATTGAGGATTGAGGATTGATGATTGAGGGTTGAGGATTGAGGATTGAAGATTGAGGACTGAGTGTTGAGGGTTGAGTGATGAGAATTGATGTCTGTGGATTGAGATTTGAAGATTGAAGATTGGGGATTGAGTATTGAAAACTGTGAATTGAGGATATTCTATTGAGGATTGAGGATTGACAATTGATTGTTGCGGACTGAGGGATGAAGATTGAGCATGCAGGATTGAGGATTCGGAATTGAGGTTTGAGGACTGAGGATTGAGGTTTGAGGATTGAGGGTTGAGGATTGACGCATGAAGATAGAGGATTGAGGATGGAGGATTGATGGGAGCGGTCCGAGTGTTGAGGATTGAGTGTTGAGAATTGATGTTTGAGGATCGAGATTTGATTATTGAATATTGAGGTTTGAGTATTGAATCCTGAGAATTCAGTATATTCTATTGAGTATTGAGAATTGAGGATTGATGGTTGAGTATTGAGGATTGAGGATTGAGGACTGGGGATTGAGGATTGAAGATTGAGGATTAACGATCGAGTATTGGGGATTGAGGATCTAGAATTGGAGATTGATTATTGAGTATTGAAGATTGAAAATTGAGGATTGAGGATTGAGAATTGAGAATTGAGTATGAGGACTGAGGGTTGAGGATTGAGGACTGAGGAATGAGGATTGAGGGCTGAGGATTGAGGATTGAGGATTGAGGATTGTGGGTTGAGGATTGAGGATCGAAGATTGAGTATTGATGATTGAAGATTGAGGTTTGAGGATTGGGGATTGAGGGTGGAGGATGAGGGCTGATGGTTGAGGATTGAGGTTTGAGTATTGAATACTGAGAATTCAGGATATTCTATTGAGTATTGGGAATTGAGGATTGATGGTTGAGTATTGAGGATTGAGGATTGAGGATTGAGGATTGAGTATCGAAGATTGAGGATTGATGATTGAGGATTGAGGATTGAGGATTGAGGATTGAGTGTTGAAGATTGAGGATTGAGTATTGAGGATTGAGGATTGAGGATTGGGTATTGAGGATTGAAGAATGAGGGTTGACGATTCAGGATTGAGGATTGAGGATTGAAGATTGAGTATTGAGGATTGAAGGTTGGTGTTTGAGGATTGAGGATTGTGGATTGAGGATTGAGGGTTGAGGATTGAAGATTGAGTATTGAGGATTGAAGATTGAGTATTCAGGATTGAAGATTGAGGATTGAGGATTGAGGCTTGAGGATTGAGGATTGAGGATTGAGGATTGAAGATTGAGGATCGGGGATTGAGGATTCAGTATTGAGGATTGAGGATTGAGGATTGAGGATTGAGGATTGAAGATTGAGGATCGGGGATTGAGGATTGAGTATTGAGGATTGAGAGTTGTCGATTGAGGATTGAAGATTGAGGATTAAGAATTAAGGATTGGGGATTGAGGATCTAGGATTGGAGATTGACTATTGAGGATTGAGGATTGAGGATTGAGGATCGAGGATTGAAGATTGAGGACTGAGTGTTGAGGGTTGAGTGATGAGAATTGATGTTTGTGGATGGAGACATGAAGATTGAAGATTGAGGATTGAGTATTGATAACTGAGAATTCAGGATATTCTATTGAGTATTGAGAATTGAGTATTGATCGTTGAGTATTGAGGATGGATGGTTGTGGGTTGTGTGTTGAATATTGGGGATTGAGGATTTTAGGATTGAGGATTGAGGATTGAGTATTGAAGATTGAGTATTGATGATTGAAGATTGAGGATTGAGGATTGAGGATTGAGGATTGAGGACGAGGACTGACGGTTGAGGATTGTGGTTTGAGGATTGAGGATTGAGGATTGAGAATTGAGGGTGAGGACTGAGGTTTGAGGATTGAGGTTTGAGGAATGGGGTTTGGGGATTGAGGATTGAGGATTGAGGATTGAGGATTGAGTATTGAAGGTTGAGGATTGATGACTGAGGATTGCGGAGAGCGGATTGACGATTGAGGATTGGGGATTGAGGGTTGAAGGTTGAGTGTTGAGGATTGAAGGTTGAGGATTGACGATTGAGGATTGAGGATTGAGAATGATGGCTGAGGTTTGAGGTTTGAGGTTTTAGTATTGAATCCTGAGAATTCAGGATGTTCTATTGAGTATTGAGAATTGAGGATTGATGGTTTAGTATTGAGGATTCAGGATTGAGGATTGAGGATTGAGGATTGAGAATTGAAGATTGAGGATTGATGATTGAGGATTTAGGATTGAGGATTGAGGATTCAGGATTGAGGATTGATAATTGTGTATTGAGGATTGAAGGTTGAGGATTGAGGAATAAGGATTGAGGATTGAGGATGAGGGCTGAGGGTTTAGGATTGAGGTTTGAGGACTGAGGACTGAGGATTGAGGATTGAGAATTGAGGATTGAGGATTGAGGATTAAAGATTGAGGATTGGGTATTGAGGATTGAAGAATGAGGATTGAGGATTGAGGATTGAGGATTGAGGATTGAAGATTGAGTATTGAGGATTGAGGATTCAGGATTGTGGATTGAGGATTGAGGATTGAGGGTTGAGGATTGAGGATTGAAGATTGATTATTGAGGGTTGAAGATTGAGGATTCAGTATTGAGGATTGAGGATTGAGGATTGAGGATTGAAGATTGAGGACTGAGTGTTGAGGGTTGAGTGATGAGAATTGATGTCTGTGGATTGAGATTTGAAGATTGAAGATTGGGGATTCAGTACTGAAAACTGTGAGTTGAGGGTATTCTATTGAGGATTGAAGATTGAGTTTTGAGGATTGAGGATTGAGGATGGAGGATGAGGGCTGATGGTTGATTATTGAGGTTTGAGTATTGAATACTGAGAATCCAGGATATTCTATTGAGTATTGGGAATTGAGGATTGATGGTTGAGTATTGAGGATTGAGGATTGAGGATTGAGGATTGAGTATTGAGGATTGAGAGTTGACGATTGAGGATTGAAGATTGAGGATTAAGGATTAAGGATTGGGGATTGAGGATCTAGGATTGGAGATTGACTATTGAGGATTGAGGATTGAGGATTGAGGATCGAGGATTGAAGATTGAGGACTGAGTGTTGAGGGTTGAGTGATGAGAATTGATGTTTGTGGATGGAGACATGAAGATTGAAGATTGAGGATTGAGTATTGATAACTGAGAATTCAGGATATTCTATTGAGTATTGAGAATTGAGTATTGATGGTTGAGTATTGAGGATGGATGGTTGTGGGTTGTGTGTTGAATATTAGGGATTGAGGATTTTAGGATTGAGGATTGAGGATTGACGCTTGAGGATTGAGGATTGAGGGTTGAGGACTGCGGATTGACGATTGAGTATTGAAGATTGAGGATTGATGACTGAGGATTGAGGATTGAGGATTGAGGATTGAGGATTGAGGATTGAAGATTGAAAATTGATTATTGAGTATTGAGGATTGAGGATTGATGGTTGAATATTGGTGATTGATGTTTGAGGGTTGTGGGTTGAATATTGAGGATTGAGGATTGTGGATTGAGGATTGAGTATTGAGGATTGAAGGTTGAGGATTGAGGATTGAGGATTGAGTATTGAGGATTGAAGGTTGAGGATTGAGGATTGAGGATTGAGGATGGAGGATGAGGGCTGAGGGTTGAGGATTCAGGTTTGAGGATTGACGCTTGAGGATTGAGGATTGAGGGTTGAGGACTGCGGATTGACGATTGAGTATTGAAGATTGAGGATTGATGACTGAGGATTGAGGATTGAGGATTGAGGATTGAGGATTGAGGATTGAAGATTGAAAATTGATTATTGAGTATTGAGGATTGAGGATTGAGGATTGAGGATTGAGGATTGAGGATGGAGGATGAGGGCTGAGGGTTGAGGATTGAGGTTTGAGTATTGAATCCTGAGAATTCACGATATTCTATTGAGTATTGAGAATTGAGGATTGATGGTTGAGAATTGAGGATTGAGAATTGAGGATTGAGATTTGAAGATTGAGGATTGATGATTGAGGATTGATTATTGAGTATTGAGGATTGAGGATTGAGGATTGAGGATTGAGGATTGAGGATGGAGGATGAGGGCTGAGGGTTGAGGATCGAGTATTGAGTATTGAAAACTGTGAATTGACGATATTCTATTGAGGATTGAGGATTGACAACTGATTGCTGAGGACTGAGAGCTGAAGATTGAGGATTCAGGATTGAGGATTCAGAATTGAGGTTTGAGGACTGAGGATTGAGGATTGAAGATTGAGTATTGAGGATTGAAGATTGAGGATTGAGGATTGAGGATTGAGGATTGAGGATTGAGGATTGAGTGTTGAAGATTGAGGATTGAGTATTGAGGATTGAAGATTGAGGTTTGAGGATTGAGAATTTAGAATTGACGATGAGGACTGAGGGTTGAGGATTGAGAATTGAGGACTGGGGATTGACGATTTTGTATTGAGGATTGAGGATTGATGACTGAGGATTGAGGATTGAGAATTGATAATTGAGGATTGAGGATTGAATATTGAGTATTGAGGATTGGGGATTGAGGATTGTGGATTGAGGATTGGGTATTGAGGATTGAAGAATGAGGATTGACGATTCAGAATTGAGGATTGAGGATTGAAGATTGAGTATTGAGGATTGAAGGTTGGTGATTGAGGATTGAGGATTGTGGATTGAGGATTGAGGGTTGAGGATTGAAGATTGAGTATTGAGGATTGAAGATTGAGTATTCAGGATTGAAGATTGAGGATTGAGGATTGAGGCTTGAGGATTGAGGATTGAGGATTGAGGATTGAAGATTGAGGATCGGGGATTGAGGATTGAGTATTGAGGATTGAGGATTGAGGATTGAGGATTGAGGATTGAAGATTGAGGATCGGGGATTGAGGATTGAGTATTGAGGATTGAGAGTTGACGATTGAGGATTGAAGATTGAGGATTAAGGATTAAGGATTGGGGATTGAGGATCTAGGATTGGAGATTGACTATTGAGGATTGAGGATTGAGGATTGAGGATCGAGGATTGAAGATTGAGGACTGAGTGTTGAGGGTTGAGTGATGAGAATTGATGTTTGTGGATGGAGACATGAAGATTGAAGATTGAGGATTGAGTATTGATAACTGAGAATTCAGGATATTCTATTGAGTATTGAGAATTGAGTATTGATGGTTGAGTATTGAGGATGGATGGTTGTGGGTTGTGTGTTGAATATTAGGGATTGAAGATTTTAGGATTGAGGATTGAGGATTGACGCTTGAGGATTGAGGATTGAGGGTTGAGGACTGCGGATTGACGATTGAGTATTGAAGATTGAGGATTGATGACTGAGGATTGAGGATTGAGGATTGAGGATTGAGGATTGAGGATTGAAGATTGAAAATTGATTATTGAGTATTGAGGATTGAGGATTGATGGTTGAATATTGGTGATTGATGTTTGAGGGTTGTGGGTTGAATATTGAGGATTGAGGATTGTGGATTGAGGATTGAGTATTGAGGATTGAAGGTTGAGGATTGAGGATTGAGGATTGAGTATTGAGGATTGAAGGTTGAGGATTGAGGATTGAGGATTGAGGATGGAGGATGAGGGCTGAGGGTTGAGGATTCAGGTTTGAGGATTGACGCTTGAGGATTGAGGATTGAGGGTTGAGGACTGCGGATTAACGATTGAGTATTGAAGATTGAGGATTGATGACTGAGGATTGAGGATTGAGGATTGAGGATTGAGGATTGAGGATTGAAGATTGAAAATTGATTATTGAGTATTGAGGATTGAGGATTGAGGATTGAGGATTGAGGATTGAGGATGGAGGATGAGGGCTGAGGGTTGAGGATTGAGGTTTGAGTATTGAATCCTGAGAATTCACGATATTCTATTGAGTATTGAGAATTGAGGATTGATGGTTGAGAATTGAGGATTGAGAATTGAGGATTGAGATTTGAAGATTGAGGATTGATGATTGAGGATTGAGGATTGAGGATTGAGGATTGAGGATTGAGGATTGAAGATTGAGTATTGAGGATTGAAGGTTCAGTATTGAGGAATGAAGATTGAGAATTGAGGATTGAGGATTGAACATTGAGGACTGAGTGTTGAGGGTTGAGTGATGAGAATTGATGTTTGTGGATAGAGGTTGGATGATCGCAGATTGAGTATTGAGTATTGAAAACTGTGAATTGAGGATATTCTATTGAGGATTGAGGATTGACAACTGATTGCTGAGGACTGAGAGCTGAAGATTGAGGATTCAGGATTGAGGATTCAGAATTGAGGTTTGAGGACTGAGGATTGAGGATTGAAGATTGAGTATTGAGGATTGAAGATTGAGGATTGAGGATTGAGGATTGAGGATTGAGGATTGAGGATGAGGGCTGAGGGTTGAGGATTGAGGTTTGAGGTCTGAGGACTGAGGATTGAGGATTGAGGGTTGTGGATTGAGGATTGAGGATTGAGGACTGCGGATTGACGATTGAGTATTGTAGATTGAGGATTGATGACTGAGGATTGAGGATTGAGGATTGAAGATTTAGTATTGAGGATTGAGGATTGAGGATTGAGGATTGAGGATTGAGTATTGATGATTGAGGATTGAAGACTGAGTATTGAGGATTGAAGATTCATGATTGAGGATTTAGGATTGAGGATTGAGGATGAGGGCTGAGGGTTGAGGATTGAGGTTTGAGGACTGAGGACTGATGATTGAGGATTGAGAATTGAGGATGGAGGACTGAGAATTGGCGATTGAGTATTGAGGATTGAGGATTGATGACTGAGGATTGAGGATTGAGGATTGAGGATTGAGGATTGAAAATTGAGTATTGAGGATTGAAGATCGAGTACTGTGGATTGAGGATTGAAGATTGAGGATCAAGGATTGAGGATTGGGGATTGAGGATCTAGGATTGGAGGCTGATTATTGAGGATTGAAGATTGAGGATTGAGGATTGAGGATTGAGGATGGAGGATGAGGGCTGGGTGTTGAGGGTTGAGTGATGAGAATTGATGTTTGTGGATGGAGACATGAAGATTGAAGATTGAGGATTGAGTATTGAAAACTGAGAATTCAGGGTATTCTATTGAGTATTGAGAATTGAGTATTGATGGTTGAGTATTGAGGATTGATGGTTGAGAGTTGTGTGTTGAATATTGTGGATTGAGGATTTTAGGATTGAGGATTGAAGACTGAGTATTGACGATTGAGTATTGATGATTGAAGATTGAGGATTGAGGATTGAGGGTTGAGGATTGAGGACGACGACTGACGGTTGAGGACTGAGGTTTGAGGATTGAGGATTGAGGACTGATGACTGAGGATTGAGGATTGAGGATTGTGGACGAGGACTGAGGGTTGAGGATTGAGGTTTGAGGTTTGATGATTGAGGATTGAGGACTGAGGATTGAAGATTGAGGATTGAGGATTGAGCATTGAGGATTGAAGATTGAGGACTGGGGATTGAGGATTGAAGATTGAGAATTAAGGATTGAGGTTTGGGGATTGAGGATCTAGGATTGGAAATTGATTATTCAGGATTGAAGATTGAGGATTGAGGATTGAGGATTGAGAATTGAGAACTGAGGATGAGGACTGAGGGTTGAGGATTGAGGTTTGAGGAATGAGGATTGAGGATTGGGGATTGAGGATTGAGGATTGAGGATTGAGGATTGAGTATTGAAGATTGAGTATTCATGACTGATGATTGAGGATTGAGGATTGAGGATTGAGGATTGAGGATTGAAGATTGAGTATTGATGATTGAGGATTGAGGATTGAGGATTGAGGATTGAGGATTGAGGATTGAAGATTGAGGATTGGGGATTGAGGATTGAGGATTGAGTATTCATTACTGATGATTGAGGATTGAGGATTGAGGATTGAGGATTTAGGATTGAAGATTGAATATTGATGATTGAGGATTGAGGATTGAGGATTGAGGATTGAGGATTGAAGATTGAGGATTGGGGATTGAGGATTGAGGATTGAGAATTGAGAATCGAAGATTGAGTATTGAGGATTGAAGATTGAGGTTTGAGGATTGAGGATTGAGGATGGAGGATGAGGGCTGAGGGTTGTGGATTGAGGTTTGAGTATGGAATACTGAGAATTCAGGATATTCTATTGAGTATCGAGAATTGAGTATTGATGGTTGAGTATTGAGGATTGAGTATTGAGGATTGAAGATTGAGGTTTGAGGATTGAGGATTTAGAACTGAGTATGAGGACTGAGGGTTGAGGATTGAGGTTTGAGGAACGAGGATTGAGGATTGAGAATTGAGGACTGAGGATTGACGATTGAGTATTGAGGATTGAGGATTGATGACTGAGGATTGAGGATTGAGGATTGAGGATTGAGGATTGAGGATTGAAGATTGAGTATTGTGGATTGAGGATAGAGGATTGAGGATTGAGGATTGAAGATTCATGATTGAGGATTTAGGATTGAGGATTGAGGATGAGGGCTGAGGGTTGAGGATTGAGGTTTGAGGACTGAGGACTGATGATTGAGGATTGAGAATTGAGGATGGAGGACTGAGAATTGACGATTGAGTATTGAGGATTGAGGATTGATGACTGAGGATTGAGGATTGAGGATTGAGGATTGAGGATTGAGGATTGAAGATTGAGTATTGAGGATTGAGAATTGAGGATTGGGGATTGAGGATTGACGATTGAGGATTGAGGATTGCGGATTGAGAATTGAGGATTGAGGATTGAAGACTCAGTATTGATGATTGAAGGTTGAGGATTGAGGATTGAGGATGGAAGGCTGAGAACTGAGTGTTGAGGGTTGAGTGATGAGAATTGATGTTTGTGGATTGAGATTTGAAGATTGAAGATTGGGGATTGAGCATTGAACCATGAGGATTCAGGATATTCTATTGAGTATTGAGAATTGAGGATTGATGGTTTAATATTGGTGATTGATGTTTGAGGGTTGTGGGTTGAATATTGAGGATTGAGGATTGTGGATTGAGGATTGAGTATTGAGGATTGAAGGTTGAGGATTGAGGATTGAGGATTGAGTATTGGGGATTGAAGGTTGAGGATTGAGGATTGAGGATTGAGGATGGAGGATGAGGGCTGAGGGTTGAGGATTGAGGCTTGAGGATTGACGCTTGAGGATTGAGGATTGAGGGTTGAGGACTGCGGATTGACGATTGAGTATTGAAGATTGAGGATTGATGACTGAGGATTGAGGATTGAGGATTGAGGATTGAGGATTGAGGATTGAAGATTGAAAATTGATTATTGAGTATTGAGGATTGAGGATTGAGGACTGAGGATTGAGGATTGAGGATTGTGGATTGAGGATTGAGGATTGAGGACTGCGGATTGACGATTGAGTATTGTAGATTGAGGATTGATGACTGAGGATTGAGGATTGAGGATTGAAGATTTAGTATTGAGGATTGAGGATTGAGGATTGAGGATTGAGGATTGAGTATTGATGATTGAGGATTGAAGACTGAGTATTGAGGATTGAAGATTCATGATTGAGGATTTAGGATTGAGGATTGAGGATGAGGGCTGAGGGTTGAGGATTGAGGTTTGAGGACTGAGGACTGATGATTGAGGATTGAGAATTGAGGATGGAGGACTGAGAATTGGCGATTGAGTATTGAGGATTGAGGATTGATGACTGAGGATTGAGGATTGAGGATTGAGGATTGAGGATTGAAAATTGAGTATTGAGGATTGAAGATCGAGTACTGTGGATTGAGGATTGAAGATTGAGGATCAAGGATTGAGGATTGGGGATTGAGGATCTAGGATTGGAGGCTGATTATTGAGGATTGAAGATTGAGGATTGAGGATTGAGGATTGAGGATGGAGGATGAGGGCTGGGTGTTGAGGGTTGAGTGATGAGAATTGATGTTTGTGGATGGAGACATGAAGATTGAAGATTGAGGATTGAGTATTGAAAACTGAGAATTCAGGGTATTCTATTGAGTATTGAGAATTGAGTATTGATGGTTGAGTATTGAGGATTGATGGTTGAGAGTTGTGTGTTGAATATTGTGGATTGAGGATTTTAGGATTGAGGATTGAAGACTGAGTATTGACGATTGAGTATTGATGATTGAAGATTGAGGATTGAGGATTGAGGGTTGAGGATTGAGGACGAGGACTGACGGTTGAGGACTGAGGTTTGAGGATTGAGGATTGAGGACTGATGACTGAGGATTGAGGATTGAGGATTGTGGACGAGGACTGAGGGTTGAGGATTGAGGTTTGAGGTTTGATGATTGAGGATTGAGGACTGAGGATTGAAGATTGAGGATTGAGGATTGAGCATTGAGGATTGAAGATTGAGGACTGGGGATTGAGGATTGAAGATTGAGAATTAAGGATTGAGGTTTGGGGATTGAGGATCTAGGATTGGAAATTGATTACTCAGGATTGAAGATTGAGGATTGAGGATTGAGGATTGAGAATTGAGAACTGAGGATGAGGACTGAGGGTTGAGGATTGAGGTTTGAGGAATGAGGATTGAGGATTGGGGATTGAGGATTGAGGATTGAGGATTGAGGATTGAGTATTGAAGATTGAGTATTCATGACTGATGATTGAGGATTGAGGATTGAGGATTGAGGATTGAGGATTGAAGATTGAGTATTGATGATTGAGGATTGAGGATTGAGGATTGAGGATTGAGGATTGAGGATTGAAGATTGAGGATTGGGGATTGAGGATTGAGGATTGAGTATTCATTACTGATGATTGAGGATTGAGGATTGAGGATTGAGGATTTAGGATTGAAGATTGAATATTGATGATTGAGGATTGAGGATTGAGGATTGAGGATTGAGGATTGAAGATTGAGGATTGGGGATTGAGGATTGAGGATTGAGAATTGAGAATCGAAGATTGAGTATTGAGGATTGAAGATTGAGGTTTGAGGATTGAGGATTGAGGATGGAGGATGAGGGCTGAGGGTTGTGGATTGAGGTTTGAGTATGGAATACTGAGAATTCAGGATATTCTATTGAGTATCGAGAATTGAGTATTGATGGTTGAGTATTGAGGATTGAGTATTGAGGATTGAAGATTGAGGTTTGAGGATTGAGGATTTAGAACTGAGTATGAGGACTGAGGGTTGAGGATTGAGGTTTGAGGAACGAGGATTGAGGATTGAGAATTGAGGACTGAGGATTGACGATTGAGTATTGAGGATTGAGGATTGATGACTGAGGATTGAGGATTGAGGATTGAGGATTGAGGATTGAGGATTGAAGATTGAGTATTGTGGATTGAGGATAGAGGATTGAGGATTGAGGATTGAAGATTCATGATTGAGGATTTAGGATTGAGGATTGAGGATGAGGGCTGAGGGTTGAGGATTGAGGTTTGAGGACTGAGGACTGATGATTGAGGATTGAGAATTGAGGATGGAGGACTGAGAATTGACGATTGAGTATTGAGGATTGAGGATTGATGACTGAGGATTGAGGATTGAGGATTGAGGATTGAGGATTGAGGATTGAAGATTGAGTATTGAGGATTGAGAATTGAGGATTGGGGATTGAGGATTGACGATTGAGGATTGAGGATTGCGGATTGAGAATTGAGGATTGAGGATTGAAGATTCAGTATTGATGATTGAAGGTTGAGGATTGAGGATTGAGGATGGAAGGCTGAGAACTGAGTGTTGAGGGTTGAGTGATGAGAATTGATGTTTGTGGATTGAGATTTGAAGATTGAAGATTGGGGATTGAGCATTGAACCATGAGGATTCAGGATATTCTATTGAGTATTGAGAATTGAGGATTGATGGTTTAATATTGGTGATTGATGTTTGAGGGTTGTGGGTTGAATATTGAGGATTGAGGATTGTGGATTGAGGATTGAGTATTGAGGATTGAAGGTTGAGGATTGAGGATTGAGGATTGAGTATTGGGGATTGAAGGTTGAGGATTGAGGATTGAGGATTGAGGATGGAGGATGAGGGCTGAGGGTTGAGGATTGAGGCTTGAGGATTGACGCTTGAGGATTGAGGATTGAGGGTTGAGGACTGCGGATTGACGATTGAGTATTGAAGATTGAGGATTGATGACTGAGGATTGAGGATTGAGGATTGAGGATTGAGGATTGAGGATTGAAGATTGAAAATTGATTATTGAGTATTGAGGATTGAGGATTGAGGATTGAGGATTGAGGATGGAGGATGAGGGCTGAGGGTTGAGGATTGAGGTTTGAGTGTTGAATCCTGAGAATTCAGGATATTCTATTGAGTATTGAGAATTGAGGATTTATGGTTGAGAATTGAGGATTGAGAATTGAGGATTGAGTTTCGAAGATTGAGGATTGATGATTGAGGATTGAGGATTCAGGATTGAGGATTGAGGATTGAGGATTGAAGATTGAGTATTGAGGATTGAAGATTCAGTATTGAGGAATGAAGATTGAGAATTGAGGATTGAGGATTGAACATTGAGGACTGAGTGTTGAGGGTTGAGTGATGAGAATTGATGTTTGTGGATAGAGGTTGGATGATCGCAGATTGAGTATTGAGTATTGAAAACTGTGAATTGAGGATATTCTATTGAGGATTGAGGATTGACAACTTATTGCTGAGGACTGAGAGCTGAAGATTGAGGATTCAGGATTGAGGATTCAGAATTGAGGTTTGAGGACTGAGGATTGAGGATTGAAGATTGAGTATTGAGGATTGAAGATTGAGGATTGAGGATTGAGGATTGAGGATTGAGGGTTGAGGATGAGGGCTGAGGGTTGAGGATTGAGGTTTGAGGTCTGAGGACTGATGATTGAGGATTGAGAATTGACGATTGAGGATTGAGGGTAGAGGATTAAGTATTGAGGATTGGGGATTGAGGATTGAAGATTGAGTATTGAGGATTGAAGATTGACGATTGAGTATCGAGGATTGAGTATTGAGGATTGAAGATTGAGGATTGGGGATTGAGGAATGACGATTGAGGATTGAGGATTGCGGAATGAGAATTGAGGATTGAGGATTGAAGATTGAGTATTGATGATTGAAGGTTGAGGATTGAGGATTGAGGACTGAAGACTGAGAACTGAGTGTTGAGGGTTGAGTGATGAGAATTGATGTTTGTGGATTGAGATTTGAAGATTGAAGATTGGGGATTGAGCATTGAACCATGAGGATTCAGGTTATTCTATTGAGTATTGAGAATTGAGGATTGATGGTTGAATATTGGTGATTGATGTTTGAGGGTTGTGGGTTGAATATTGAGGATTGAGGATTGTGGATTGAGGATTGAGTATTGAGGATTGAAGGTTGAGGATTGAGGATTGAGGATTGAGTATTGAGGATTGAAGGTTGAGGATTGAGGATTGAGGATTGAGAATGGAGGATGAGGGCTGATGGTTGAGGATTGAGGTTTGAGGTCTGAGGACTGACGATTGAGGATTGAGAATTGACGATTGAGGATTGAGGATAGAGGATTAAGTATTGAGGATTGGGGATTGAGGATTGAAGATTGAGTATTGAGGATTGAAGATTGACGATTGAGTATCGAGGATTGAGTATTGAGGATTGAAGATTGAGGATTGGGGATTGAGGAATGACGATTGAGGATTGAGGATTGCGGAATGAGAATTGAGGATTGAGGATTGAAGATTGAGTATTGATGATTGAAGGTTGAGGATTGAGGATTGAGGACTGAAGACTGAGAACTGAGTGTTGAGGGTTGAGTGATGAGAATTGATGTTTGTGGATTGAGATTTGAAGATTGAAGATTGGGGATTGAGCATTGAACCATGAGGATTCAGGATATTCTATTGAGTATTGAGAATTGAGGATTGATGGTTGAATATTGGTGATTGATGTTTGAGGGTTGTGGGTTGAATATTGAGGATTGAGGATTGTGGATTGAGGATTGAGTATTGAGGATTGAAGGTTGAGGATTGAGGATTGAGGATTGAGTATTGAGGATTGAAGGTTGAGGATTGAGGATTGAGGATTGAGAATGGAGGATGAGGGCTGAGGGTTGAGGATTGAGGTTTGAGGATTGACGCTTGAGGATTGAGGATTGAGGGTTGAGGACTGCGGATTGACGATTGAGTATTGAAGATTGAGGATTGATGACTGAGGATTGAGGATTGAGGATTGAGGATTGAGGATTGAGGATTGAAGATTGAAAATTGATTATTGAGTATTGAGGATTGAGGATTGAGGATTGAGGATTGAGGATTGAGGATTGAAGATTGAAGGTTGAGTATTGAGGATTGAGGATTGAGCATTGAGGATTGAGGATTGAGGATTGAGGATTGAAGATTGAGTATTGAGGATTGAAGACTGACGATTGAGGATTGAGGATTGAGGATTGAGGGTTGAGGATTGAAGATTGAGTATTCAGGATTGAAGATTTAGGATTGAGGTTTGAGGCTTGAGGATTGAGGATTGAGGATTGCGGAATGAGAATTGAGGATTGAGGATTGAAGATTGAGTATTGATGATTGAAGGTTGAGGATTGAGGATTGAGGATTGAAGACTGTGAACTGAGTGTTGAGGGTTGAGTGATGAGAATTGATGTTTGTGGATTGAGATTTGAAGATTGAAGATTGGGGATTCAGGATATTCTATTGAGTATTGAGAATTGAGTATTGATGGTTGAATATTGGTGATTGATGTTTGAGGGTTGTGGGTTGAATATTGAGGATTGAGGATTGTGGATTGAGGATTGAGTATTGAGGATTGAAGGTTGAGGATTGCGGATTGAGGATTGAGTATTGAGGATTGAAGGTTGAGGATTGAGGATTGAGGATTGAGGATGGAGGATGAGGGCTGAGGGTTGAGGATTGAGGTTTGAGGATTGACGCTTGAGGATTGAGGATTGAGGGTTGAGGACTGCGGATTGACGATTGAGTATTGAAGATTGAGGATTGATGACTGAGGATTGAGGATTGAGGATTGAGGATTGAGGATTGAGGATTGAAGATTGAAAATTGATTATTGAGTATTGAGGATTGAGGATTGAGGATTGAGGATTGAGGATGGAGGATGAGGGCTGAGGGTTGAGGATTGAGGTTTGAGTATTGAATCCTGAGAATTCAGGATATTCTACTGAGTATTGAGAATTGAGGGTTGATGGTTGAGAATTGAGGATTGAGAATTGAGGATTGAGTTTTGAAGATTGAGGATTGATGATTGAGGATTAAGGATTGAGGATTGAGGATTGAGGATTGAGGATTGAAGATTGAGTATTGAGGATTGAAGATTCAGTATTGGGGAATGAAGATTGAGAATTGAGGATTGAGGATTGAACATTGAGGACTGACTGTTGAGGGTTGAGTGATGAGAATTGATGTTTGTGGACAGAGGTTGGATGATCGCAGATTGAGTATTGAGTATTGAAAACTGTGAATTGAGGATATTCTATTGAGGATTGAGGATTGACAACTGATTGCTGAGGACTGAGAGCTGAAAATTGAGAATTCATGATTGAGGATTCAGAATCGAGGGCTGAGGACAGAGGATTGAGGATTGACGATTGAGTATTGAGGATTGATGATTGAGGATTGAGGATTGAGGATTGAGGATTGAGGATTGAGGATTGAGGATTGAGGATTGAGGATTGAGGATTGAGTATCGAGGATTGAGTATTGAGGATTGAAGATTGAGGATTGGGGATTGAGGATTGACGATTGAGTATTGAGGATTGCGGAATGAGAATTGAGGATTGAGGATTGAAGATTGAGTATTGATGATTGAAGGTTGAGGATTGAGGATTGAGGATTGAAGACTGAGAACTGAGTGTTGAGGGTTGATTGATGAGAATTGATGTTTGTGGATTGAGATTTGAAGATTGAAGGTTGGGGATTGAGAATTGAGGATAGAGGATTAAGGATTGAGGATTGTGGATTGAGGATTGAATATTGAGTATTGACTATTGAAGATTGAGGATTGAGTATCGAGGATTGAGGATGGAGGATTGAAGATTGAGGATTGGGGATTGAAGATTGAGGATTGATGACTGAGGATTGAGGATTGAGGATTGAGAATTGAGGATTGAGGATTGATGATTGAGGACTGGGGATTGAGGATTGAAGATTGAGGATTGAGGATTGAGGATTGAGGATGGAGGATGAGAGCTGAGGGTTGAGGATTGAGGTTTGAGGATTGACGCTTGAGGATTGAGGATTGAGGATTGAGGATTGAGGATTGAGGATTGAGGATTGAAGATTGAGTATTGAGGATTGAAGATTCAGTATTGAGGAATGAAGATTGAGAATTGAGGATTGAGGAATGAACATTGAGGACTGAGTGTTGAGGGTTGAGTGATGAGAATTGATGTTTGTGGATAGAGGTTGGAAGATCGCAGATTGCGTATTGAGTATTGAAAACTGTGAATTGAGGATATTCTATTGAGGATTGATGATTGACAGCTGATTGTTGATGACTGAGAGCTGAAGATTGAGGATTCAGGATTGAGGATTCAGAATTGAGGTTTGAGGACTGAGGATTGAGGATTGAGGATTGAGGATTGAGGATTGAGGATTGAGGATTGAAGATTGAGTATTCAGGATTGAAGATTTAGGATTGAGGTTTGAGGCTTGAGGATTGAGGATTGAGGATTGCGGAATGAGAATTGAGGATTGAGGATTGAAGATTGAGTATTGATGATTGAAGGTTGAGGATTGAGGATTGAGGATTGAGGACTGAGAACTGAGTGTTGAGGGTTGAGTGATGAGAATTGATGTTTGTGGATTGAGATTTGAAGATTGAAGATTGGGGATTGAGCATTGAACCATGAGGATTCAGGATATTCTATTGAGTATTGAGAATTGAGGATTGATGGTTGAATATTGGTGATTGATGTTTGAGGGTTGTGGGTTGAATATTGAGGATTGAGGATTGTGGATTGAGGATTGAGTATTGAGGATTGAAGGTTGAGGATTGCGGATTGAGGATTGAGTATTGAGGATTGAGGATTGAGGATTGAGGATTGAGTATTGAGGATCGAAGGTTGAGGATTGCGGATTGAGGATTGAGTATTGAGGATTGAAGGTTGAGGATTGAGGATTGAGGATTGAGAATTGAGGATTGAGAATTGAGGATTGAGTTTTGAAGATTGAGGATTGATGATTGAGGATTGAGGATTGAGGATTGAGGATTGAGGATTGAGGATTGAAGATTGAGCATTGAGGATTGAAGATTCAGTATTGAGGAATGAAGATTGAGAATTGAGGATTGAGGATTGAACATTGAGGACTGAGTGTTGAGGGTTGAGTGATGAGAATTGATGTTTGTGGATAGAGGTTGGATGATCGCAGATTGAGTATTGAGTATTGAAAACTGTGAATTGAGGATATTCTATTGAGGATTGAGGATTGACAACTGATTGCTGAGGACTGAGAGCTGAAAATTGAGAATTCATGATTGAGGATTCAGAATCGAGGGCTGAGGACAGAGGATTGAGGATTGACGATTGAGTATTGAGGATTGATGATTGAGGATTGAGGATTGAGGATTGAGGATTGAGGATTGAGGATTGAGGATTGAGGATTGAGGATTGAGTATCGAGGATTGAGTATTGAGGAATGAAGATTGAGGATTGGGGATTGAGGATTGACGATTGAGTATTGATGATTGAGGATTGAGGGTTGAGGACTGAGGACGAGGACTGACGGTTGAGGATTGAGATTTGAGGATAGAGGATTGAGGGTTGAGGACTGAGGACGAGGACTGACGGTTGAGGATTGAGGATTGATGATTGAGGATTGAGGATTGAGGACTGAGGATTGAGGATTGAGTATTGAGGATTGAAGGTTGAGTGTTGATGATTGAAGGTTGAGGATTGAGGATTGAGGATTGAAGACTGAGAACTGAGTGTTGAGGGTTGAGCGATGAGAATTGATGTTTGTGGATTGAGATTTGAAGATTGAAGATTGGGGATTGAGCATTGAACCATGAGGATTCAGGATATTCTATTGAGTATTGAGAATTGAGGATTGATGGTTGAATATTGGTGATTGATGGTTGAGAGTTGTGTGTTGAATATTGAGGATTGAGGGTTGTGGATTGAGGATTGAAGATTGAGTATTGATGATTGAGGATTGAGGGTTGAGGACTGAGGACGAGGACTGACGGTTGAGGATTGAGATTTGAGGATAGAGGATTGAGGGTTGAGGACTGAGGACGAGGACTGACGGTTGAGGATTGAGGATTGATGATTGAGGATTGAGGATTGAGGACTGAGGATTGAGGATTGAGTATTGAGGATTGAAGGTTGAGGATTGAGGATTGAGGATTGAGGATGGAGGATGAGGGCTGAGGGTAGAGGATTGAGGTTTGAGGATTGACGCTTGAGGATTGAGGATTGAGGGTTGTGGACTGCGGATTGACGATTGAGTATTGAAGATTGAGGATTAATGACTGAGGATTGAGGATGGAGGATTGAGGATTGAGGATTGAGGATTGAAGATTGAAAATTGATTATTGAGTATTGAGGATTGAGGATTGAGGATGGAGGATGAGGGCTGAGGGTTGAGGATTGAGGTTTGAGTATTGAATCCTGAGAATTCAGGATATTCTATTGAGTATTGAGAATTGAGGATTGATGGTTGAGAATTGAGGATTGAGGATTGAGGATTGAGTTTTGAAGATTGAGGATTGATGATTGAGGATTGAGGATTGAGGATTGAGGATTGAGGATTGAGGATTGAAGATTGAGTATTGAGGATTGAAGATTCAGTATTGAGGAATGAAGATTGAGAATTGAGGATTGAGGATTGAACATTGAGGACTGAGTGTTGAGGGTTGAGTGATGAGAATTGATGTTTGTGGATAGAGGTTGGATGATCGCAGATTGAGTATTGAGTATTGAAAACTGTGAATTGAGGATATTCTATTGAGGATTGAGGATTGACAACTGATTGCTGAGGACTGAGATCTGAAGATTGAGGATTCAGGATTGAGGATTCAGAATTGAGGTTTGAGGACTGAGGATTGAGGATTGAAGATTGAGTATTGAGGATTGAAGATTGAGGATTGAGGATTGAGGATTGAGGATTGAGGACTGAGGATGAGGGCTGAGGGTTGAGGATTGAGGTTTGAGGTCTGAGGACTGATGATTGAGGATTGAGAATTGACGATTGAGGATTGAGGATAGAGGATTAATTATTGAGGATTGGGGATTGAGGATTGAAGATTGAGTATTGAGGATTGAAGATTGACGATTGAGTATCGAGGATTGGGGATTGAGGAATGACGATTGAGGATTGAGGATTGCGGAATGAGAATTGAGGATTGAGGATTGAAGATTGAGTATTGATGATTGAAGGTTGAGGATTGAGGATTGAGGACTGAAGACTGAGAACTGAGTGTTGAGGGTTGAGTGATGAGAATTGATGTTTGTGGATTGAGATTTGAAGATTGAAGATTGGGGATTGAGCATTGAACCATGAGGATTCAGGATATTCTATTGAGTATTGAGAATTGAGGATTGATGGTTGAATATTGGTGATTGATGTTTGAGGGTTGTGGGTTGAATATTGAGGATTGAGGATTGTGGATTGAGGATTGAGTATTGAGGATTGAAGGTTGAGGATTGAGGATTGAGGATTGAGTATTGAGGATTGAAGGTTGAGGATTGAGGATTGAGGATTGAGAATGGAGGATGAGGGCTGAGGGTTGAGGATTGAGGTTTGAGGATTGACGCTTGAGGATTGAGGATTGAGGGTTGAGGACTGCGGATTGACGATTGAGTATTGAAGATTGAGGATTGATGACTGAGGATTGAGGATTGAGGATTGAGGATTGAGGATTGAGGATTGAAGATTGAAAATTGATTATTGAGTATTGAGGATTGAGGATTGAGGATTGAGGATTGAGGATTGAGGATTGAAGATTGAAGGTTGAGTATTGAGGATTGAGGATTGAGCATTGAGGATTGAGGATTGAGGATTGAGGATTGAAGATTGAGTATTGAGGATTGAAGACTGACGATTGAGGATTGAGGATTGAGGATTGAGGGTTGAGGATTGAAGATTGAGTATTCAGGATTGAAGATTTAGGATTGAGGTTTGAGGCTTGAGGATTGAGGATTGAGGATTGCGGAATGAGAATTGAGGATTGAGGATTGAAGATTGAGTATTGATGATTGAAGGTTGAGGATTGAGGATTGAGGATTGAAGACTGTGAACTGAGTGTTGAGGGTTGAGTGATGAGAATTGATGTTTGTGGATTGAGATTTGAAGATTGAAGATTGGGGATTCAGGATATTCTATTGAGTATTGAGAATTGAGTATTGATGGTTGAATATTGGTGATTGATGTTTGAGGGTTGTGGGTTGAATATTGAGGATTGAGGATTGTGGATTGAGGATTGAGTATTGAGGATTGAAGGTTGAGGATTGCGGATTGAGGATTGAGTATTGAGGATTGAAGGTTGAGGATTGAGGATTGAGGATTGAGGATGGAGGATGAGGGCTGAGGGTTGAGGATTGAGGTTTGAGGATTGACGCTTGAGGATTGAGGATTGAGGGTTGAGGACTGCGGATTGACGATTGAGTATTGAAGATTGAGGATTGATGACTGAGGATTGAGGATTGAGGATTGAGGATTGAGGATTGAGGATTGAAGATTGAAAATTGATTATTGAGTATTGAGGATTGAGGATTGAGGATTGAGGATTGAGGATGGAGGATGAGGGCTGAGGGTTGAGGATTGAGGTTTGAGTATTGAATCCTGAGAATTCAGGATATTCTACTGAGTATTGAGAATTGAGGATTGATGGTTGAGAATTGAGGATTGAGAATTGAGGATTGAGTTTTGAAGATTGAGGATTGATGATTGAGGATTAAGGATTGAGGATTGAGGATTGAGGATTGAGGATTGAAGATTGAGTATTGAGGATTGAAGATTCAGTATTGGGGAATGAAGATTGAGAATTGAGGATTGAGGATTGAACATTGAGGACTGACTGTTGAGGGTTGAGTGATGAGAATTGATGTTTGTGGACAGAGGTTGGATGATCGCAGATTGAGTATTGAGTATTGAAAACTGTGAATTGAGGATATTCTATTGAGGATTGAGGATTGACAACTGATTGCTGAGGACTGAGAGCTGAAAATTGAGAATTCATGATTGAGGATTCAGAATCGAGGGCTGAGGACAGAGGATTGAGGATTGACGATTGAGTATTGAGGATTGATGATTGAGGATTGAGGATTGAGGATTGAGGATTGAGGATTGAGGATTGAGGATTGAGGATTGAGGATTGAGTATCGAGGATCGAGTATTGAGGATTGAAGATTGAGGATTGGGGATTGAGGATTGACGATTGAGTATTGAGGATTGCGGAATGAGAATTGAGGATTGAGGATTGAAGATTGAGTATTGATGATTGAAGGTTGAGGATTGAGGATTGAGGATTGAAGACTGAGAACTGAGTGTTGAGGGTTGATTGATGAGAATTGATGTTTGTGGATTGAGATTTGAAGATTGAAGGTTGGGGATTGAGAATTGAGGATAGAGGATTAAGGATTGAGGATTGTGGATTGAGGATTGAATATTGAGTATTGACTATTGAAGATTGAGGATTGAGTATCGAGGATTGAGGATGGAGGATTGAAGATTGAGGATTGGGGATTGAAGATTGAGGATTGATGACTGAGGATTGAGGATTGAGGATTGAGAATTGAGGATTGAGGATTGATGATTGAGGACTGGGGATTGAGGATTGAAGATTGAGGATTGAGGATTGAGGATTGAGGATGGAGGATGAGAGCTGAGGGTTGAGGATTGAGGTTTGAGGATTGACGCTTGAGGATTGAGGATTGAGGATTGAGGATTGAGGATTGAGGATTGAGGATTGAAGATTGAGTATTGAGGATTGAAGATTCAGTATTGAGGAATGAAGATTGAGAATTGAGGATTGAGGAATGAACATTGAGGACTGAGTGTTGAGGGTTGAGTGATGAGAATTGATGTTTGTGGATAGAGGTTGGAAGATCGCAGATTGCGTATTGAGTATTGAAAACTGTGAATTGAGGATATTCTATTGAGGATTGATGATTGACAGCTGATTGTTGATGACTGAGAGCTGAAGATTGAGGATTCAGGATTGAGGATTCAGAATTGAGGTTTGAGGACTGAGGATTGAGGATTGAGGATTGAGGATTGAGGATTGAGGATTGAGGATTGAAGATTGAGTATTCAGGATTGAAGATTTAGGATTGAGGTTTGAGGCTTGAGGATTGAGGATTGAGGATTGCGGAATGAGAATTGAGGATTGAGGATTGAAGATTGAGTATTGATGATTGAAGGTTGAGGATTGAGGATTGAGGATTGAAGACTGAGAACTGAGTGTTGAGGGTTGAGTGATGAGAATTGATGTTTGTGGATTGAGATTTGAAGATTGAAGATTGGGGATTGAGCATTGAACCATGAGGATTCAGGATATTCTATTGAGTATTGAGAATTGAGGATTGATGGTTGAATATTGGTGATTGATGTTTGAGGGTTGTGGGTTGAATATTGAGGATTGAGGATTGTGGATTGAGGATTGAGTATTGAGGATTGAAGGTTGAGGATTGCGGATTGAGGATTGAGTATTGAGGATTGAGGATTGAGGATTGAGGATTGAGTATTGAGGATCGAAGGTTGAGGATTGCGGATTGAGGATTGAGTATTGAGGATTGAAGGTTGAGGATTGAGGATTGAGGATTGAGAATTGAGGATTGAGAATTGAGGATTGAGTTTTGAAGATTGAGGATTGATGATTGAGGATTGAGGATTGAGGATTGAGGATTGAGGATTGAGGATTGAAGATTGAGCATTGAGGATTGAAGATTCAGTATTGAGGAATGAAGATTGAGAATTGAGGATTGAGGATTGAACATTGAGGACTGAGTGTTGAGGGTTGAGTGATGAGAATTGATGTTTGTGGATAGAGGTTGGATGATCGCAGATTGAGTATTGAGTATTGTAAACTGTGAATTGAGGATATTCTATTGAGGATTGAGGATTGACAACTGATTGCTGAGGACTGAGAGCTGAAAATTGAGAATTCATGATTGAGGATTCAGAATCGAGGGCTGAGGACAGAGGATTGAGGATTGACGATTGAGTATTGAGGATTGATGATTGAGGATTGAGGATTGAGGATTGAGGATTGAGGATTGAGGATTGAGGATTGAGGATTGAGGATTGAGTATCGAGGATTGAGTATTGAGGAATGAAGATTGAGGATTGGGGATTGAGGATTGACGATTGAGTATTGATGATTGAGGATTGAGGGTTGAGGACTGAGGACGAGGACTGACGGTTGAGGATTGAGATTTGAGGATAGAGGATTGAGGGTTGAGGACTGAGGACGAGGACTGACGGTTGAGGATTGAGGATTGATGATTGAGGATTGAGGATTGAGGACTGAGGATTGAGGATTGAGTATTGAGGATTGAAGGTTGAGTATTGATGATTGAAGGTTGAGGATTGAGGATTGAGGATTGAAGACTGAGAACTGAGTGTTGAGGGTTGAGTGATGAGAATTGATGTTTGTGGATTGAGATTTGAAGATTGAAGATTGGGGATTGAGCATTGAACCATGAGGATTCAGGATATTCTATTGAGTATTGAGAATTGAGGATTGATGGTTGAATATTGGTGATTGATGGTTGAGAGTTGTGTGTTGAATATTGAGGATTGAGGATTGTGGATTGAGGATTGAAGATTGAGTATTGATGATTGAGGATTGAGCGTTGAGGACTGAGGACGAGGACTGACGGTTGAGGATTGAGATTTGAGGATAGAGGATTGAGGGTTGAGGACTGAGGACGAGGACTAACGGTTGAGGATTGAGGATTGATGATTGAGGATTGAGGATTGAGGACTGAGGATTGAGGATTGAGTATTGAGGATTGAAGGTTGAGGATTGAGGATTGAGGATTGAGGATGGAGGATGAGGGCTGAGGGTAGAGGATTGAGGTTTGAGGATTGACGCTTGAGGATTGAGGATTGAGGGTTGTGGACTGCGGATTGACGATTGAGTATTGAAGATTGAGGATTAATGACTGAGGATTGAGGATGGAGGATTGAGGATTGAGGATTGAGGATTGAAGATTGAAAATTGATTATTGAGTATTGAGGATTGAGGATTGAGGATGGAGGATGAGGGCTGAGGGTTGAGGATTGAGGTTTGAGTATTGAATCCTGAGAATTCAGGATATTCTATTGAGTATTGAGAATTGAGGATTGATGGTTGAGAATTGAGGATTGAGGATTGAGGATTGAGTTTTGAAGATTGAGGATTGATGATTGAGGATTGAGGATTGAGGATTGAGGATTGAGGATTGAGGATTGAAGATTGAGTATTGAGGATTGAAGATTCAGTATTGAGGAATGAAGATTGAGAATTGAGGATTGAGGATTGAACATTGAGGACTGAGTGTTGAGGGTTGAGTGATGAGAATTGATGTTTGTGGATAGAGGTTGGATGATCGCAGATTGAGTATTGAGTATTGAAAACTGTGAATTGAGGATATTCTATTGAGGATTGAGGATTGACAACTGATTGCTGAGGACTGAGATCTGAAGATTGAGGATTCAGGATTGAGGATTCAGAATTGAGGTTTGAGGACTGAGGATTGAGGATTGAAGATTGAGTATTGAGGATTGAAGATTGAGGATTGAGGATTGAGGATTGAGGATTGAGGACTGAGGATGAGGGCTGAGGGTTGAGGATTGAGGTTTGAGGTCTGAGGACTGATGATTGAGGATTGAGAATTGACGATTGAGGATTGAGGATAGAGGATTAATTATTGAGGATTGGGGATTGAGGATTGAAGATTGAGTATTGAGGATTGAAGATTGACGATTGAGTATCGAGGATTGGGGATTGAGGAATGACGATTGAGGATTGAGGATTGCGGAATGAGAATTGAGGATTGAGGATTGAAGATTGAGTATTGATGATTGAAGGTTGAGGATTGAGGATTGAGGACTGAAGACTGAGAACTGAGTGTTGAGGGTTGAGTGATGAGAATTGATGTTTGTGGATTGAGATTTGAAGATTGAAGATTGGGGATTGAGCATTGAACCATGAGGATTCAGGATATTCTATTGAGTATTGAGAATTGAGGATTGATGGTTGAATATTGGTGATTGATGTTTGAGGGTTGTGGGTTGAATATTGAGGATTGAGGATTGTGGATTGAGGATTGAGTATTGAGGATTGAAGGTTGAGGATTGAGGATTGAGGATTGAGTATTGAGGATTGAAGGTTGAGGATTGAGGATTGAGGATTGAGAATGGAGGATGAGGGCTGAGGGTTGAGGATTGAGGTTTGAGGATTGACGCTTGAGGATTGAGGATTGAGGGTTGAGGACTGCGGATTGACGATTGAGTATTGAAGATTGAGGATTGATGACTGAGGATTGAGGATTGAGGATTGAGGATTGAGGATTGAGGATTGAAGATTGAAAATTGATTATTGAGTATTGAGGATTGAGGATTGAGGATTGAGGATTGAGGATTGAGGATTGAAGATTGAAGGTTGAGTATTGAGGATTGAGGATTGAGCATTGAGGATTGAGGATTGAGGATTGAGGATTGAAGATTGAGTATTGAGGATTGAAGACTGACGATTGAGGATTGAGGATTGAGGATTGAGGGTTGAGGATTGAAGATTGAGTATTCAGGATTGAAGATTTAGGATTGAGGTTTGAGGCTTGAGGATTGAGGATTGAGGATTGCGGAATGAGAATTGAGGATTGAGGATTGAAGATTGAGTATTGATGATTGAAGGTTGAGGATTGAGGATTGAGGATTGAAGACTGTGAACTGAGTGTTGAGGGTTGAGTGATGAGAATTGATGTTTGTGGATTGAGATTTGAAGATTGAAGATTGGGGATTCAGGATATTCTATTGAGTATTGAGAATTGAGTATTGATGGTTGAATATTGGTGATTGATGTTTGAGGGTTGTGGGTTGAATATTGAGGATTGAGGATTGTGGATTGAGGATTGAGTATTGAGGATTGAAGGTTGAGGATTGCGGATTGAGGATTGAGTATTGAGGATTGAAGGTTGAGGATTGAGGATTGAGGATTGAGGATGGAGGATGAGGGCTGAGGGTTGAGGATTGAGGTTTGAGGATTGACGCTTGAGGATTGAGGATTGAGGGTTGAGGACTGCGGATTGACGATTGAGTATTGAAGATTGAGGATTGATGACTGAGGATTGAGGATTGAGGATTGAGGATTGAGGATTGAGGATTGAAGATTGAAAATTGATTATTGAGTATTGAGGATTGAGGATTGAGGATTGAGGATTGAGGATGGAGGATGAGGGCTGAGGGTTGAGGATTGAGGTTTGAGTATTGAATCCTGAGAATTCAGGATATTCTACTGAGTATTGAGAATTGAGGATTGATGGTTGAGAATTGAGGATTGAGAATTGAGGATTGAGTTTTGAAGATTGAGGATTGATGATTGAGGATTAAGGATTGAGGATTGAGGATTGAGGATTGAGGATTGAAGATTGAGTATTGAGGATTGAAGATTCAGTATTGGGGAATGAAGATTGAGAATTGAGGATTGAGGATTGAACATTGAGGACTGACTGTTGAGGGTTGAGTGATGAGAATTGATGTTTGTGGACAGAGGTTGGATGATCGCAGATTGAGTATTGAGTATTGAAAACTGTGAATTGAGGATATTCTATTGAGGATTGAGGATTGACAACTGATTGCTGAGGACTGAGAGCTGAAAATTGAGAATTCATGATTGAGGATTCAGAATCGAGGGCTGAGGACAGAGGATTGAGGATTGACGATTGAGTATTGAGGATTGATGATTGAGGATTGAGGATTGAGGATTGAGGATTGAGGATTGAGGATTGAGGATTGAGGATTGAGGATTGAGTATCGAGGATTGAGTATTGAGGATTGAAGATTGAGGATTGGGGATTGAGGATTGACGATTGAGTATTGAGGATTGCGGAATGAGAATTGAGGATTGAGGATTGAAGATTGAGTATTGATGATTGAAGGTTGAGGATTGAGGATTGAGGATTGAAGACTGAGAACTGAGTGTTGAGGGTTGATTGATGAGAATTGATGTTTGTGGATTGAGATTTGAAGATTGAAGGTTGGGGATTGAGAATTGAGGATAGAGGATTAAGGATTGAGGATTGTGGATTGAGGATTGAATATTGAGTATTGACTATTGAAGATTGAGGATTGAGTATCGAGGATTGAGGATGGAGGATTGAAGATTGAGGATTGGGGATTGAAGATTGAGGATTGATGACTGAGGATTGAGGATTGAGGATTGAGAATTGAGGATTGAGGATTGATGATTGAGGACTGGGGATTGAGGATTGAAGATTGAGGATTGAGGATTGAGGATTGAGGATGGAGGATGAGAGCTGAGGGTTGAGGATTGAGGTTTGAGGATTGACGCTTGAGGATTGAGGATTGAGGATTGAGGATTGAGGATTGAGGATTGAGGATTGAAGATTGAGTATTGAGGATTGAAGATTCAGTATTGAGGAATGAAGATTGAGAATTGAGGATTGAGGAATGAACATTGAGGACTGAGTGTTGAGGGTTGAGTGATGAGAATTGATGTTTGTGGATAGAGGTTGGAAGATCGCAGATTGCGTATTGAGTATTGAAAACTGTGAATTGAGGATATTCTATTGAGGATTGATGATTGACAGCTGATTGTTGATGACTGAGAGCTGAAGATTGAGGATTCAGGATTGAGGATTCAGAATTGAGGTTTGAGGACTGAGGATTGAGGATTGAGGATTGAGGATTGAGGATTGAGGATTGAGGATTGAAGATTGAGTATTCAGGATTGAAGATTTAGGATTGAGGTTTGAGGCTTGAGGATTGAGGATTGAGGATTGCGGAATGAGAATTGAGGATTGAGGATTGAAGATTGAGTATTGATGATTGAAGGTTGAGGATTGAGGATTGAGGATTGAAGACTGAGAACTGAGTGTTGAGGGTTGAGTGATGAGAATTGATGTTTGTGGATTGAGATTTGAAGATTGAAGATTGGGGATTGAGCATTGAACCATGAGGATTCAGGATATTCTATTGAGTATTGAGAATTGAGGATTGATGGTTGAATATTGGTGATTGATGTTTGAGGGTTGTGGGTTGAATATTGAGGATTGAGGATTGTGGATTGAGGATTGAGTATTGAGGATTGAAGGTTGAGGATTGCGGATTGAGGATTGAGTATTGAGGATTGAGGATTGAGGATTGAGGATTGAGTATTGAGGATCGAAGGTTGAGGATTGCGGATTGAGGATTGAGTATTGAGGATTGAAGGTTGAGGATTGAGGATTGAGGATTGAGAATTGAGGATTGAGAATTGAGGATTGAGTTTTGAAGATTGAGGATTGATGATTGAGGATTGAGGATTGAGGATTGAGGATTGAGGATTGAGGATTGAAGATTGAGCATTGAGGATTGAAGATTCAGTATTGAGGAATGAAGATTGAGAATTGAGGATTGAGGATTGAACATTGAGGACTGAGTGTTGAGGGTTGAGTGATGAGAATTGATGTTTGTGGATAGAGGTTGGATGATCGCAGATTGAGTATTGAGTATTGAAAACTGTGAATTGAGGATATTCTATTGAGGATTGAGGATTGACAACTGATTGCTGAGGACTGAGAGCTGAAAATTGAGAATTCATGATTGAGGATTCAGAATCGAGGGCTGAGGACAGAGGATTGAGGATTGACGATTGAGTATTGAGGATTGATGATTGAGGATTGAGGATTGAGGATTGAGGATTGAGGATTGAGGATTGAGGATTGAGGATTGAGGATTGAGTATCGAGGATTGAGTATTGAGGAATGAAGATTGAGGATTGGGGATTGAGGATTGACGATTGAGTATTGATGATTGAGGATTGAGGGTTGAGGACTGAGGACGAGGACTGACGGTTGAGGATTGAGATTTGAGGATAGAGGATTGATGATTGAGGATTGAGGATTGAGGACTGAGGATTGAGGATTGAGTATTGAGGATTGAAGGTTGAGTATTGATGATTGAAGGTTGAGGATTGAGGATTGAGGATTGAAGACTGAGAACTGAGTGTTGAGGGTTGAGTGATGAGAATTGATGTTTGTGGATTGAGATTTGAAGATTGAAGATTGGGGATTGAGCATTGAACCATGAGGATTCAGGATATTCTATTGAGTATTGAGAATTGAGGATTGATGGTTGAATATTGGTGATTGATGGTTGAGAGTTGTGTGTTGAATATTGAGGATTGAGGATTGTGGATTGAGGATTGAAGATTGAGTATTGATGATTGAGGATTGAGGGTTGAGGACTGAGGACGAGGACTGACGGTTGAGGATTGAGATTTGAGGATAGAGGATTGAGGGTTGAGGACTGAGGACGAGGACTGACGGTTGAGGATTGAGGATTGATGATTGAGGATTGAGGATTGAGGACTGAGGATTGAGGATTGAGTATTGAGGATTGAAGGTTGAGGATTGAGGATTGAGGATTGAGGATGGAGGATGAGGGCTGAGGGTAGAGGATTGAGGTTTGAGGATTGACGCTTGAGGATTGAGGATTGAGGGTTGTGGACTGCGGATTGACGATTGAGTATTGAAGATTGAGGATTAATGACTGAGGATTGAGGATGGAGGATTGAGGATTGAGGATTGAGGATTGAAGATTGAAAATTGATTATTGAGTATTGAGGATTGAGGATTGAGGATGGAGGATGAGGGCTGAGGGTTGAGGATTGAGGTTTGAGTATTGAATCCTGAGAATTCAGGATATTCTATTGAGTATTGAGAATTGAGGATTGATGGTTGAGAATTGAGGATTGAGGATTGAGGATTGAGTTTTGAAGATTGAGGATTGATGATTGAGGATTGAGGATTGAGGATTGAGGATTGAGGATTGAGGATTGAAGATTGAGTATTGAGGATTGAAGATTCAGTATTGAGGAATGAAGATTGAGAATTGAGGATTGAGGATTGAACATTGAGGACTGAGTGTTGAGGGTTGAGTGATGAGAATTGATGTTTGTGGATAGAGGTTGGATGATCGCAGATTGAGTATTGAGTATTGAAAACTGTGAATTGAGGATATTCTATTGAGGATTGAGGATTGACAACTGATTGCTGAGGACTGAGATCTGAAGATTGAGGATTCAGGATTGAGGATTCAGAATTGAGGTTTGAGGACTGAGGATTGAGGATTGAAGATTGAGTATTGAGGATTGAAGATTGAGGATTGAGGATTGAGGATTGAGGATTGAGGACTGAGGATGAGGGCTGAGGGTTGAGGATTGAGGTTTGAGGTCTGAGGACTGATGATTGAGGATTGAGAATTGACGATTGAGGATTGAGGATAGAGGATTAATTATTGAGGATTGGGGATTGAGGATTGAAGATTGAGTATTGAGGATTGAAGATTGACGATTGAGTATCGAGGATTGAGTATTGAGGATTGAAGATTGAGGATTGGGGATTGAGGAATGACGATTGAGGATTGAGGATTGCGGAATGAGAATTGAGGATTGAGGATTGAAGATTGAGTATTGATGATTGAAGGTTGAGGATTGAGGATTGAGGACTGAAGACTGAGAACTGAGTGTTGAGGGTTGAGTGATGAGAATTGATGTTTGTGGATTGAGATTTGAAGATTGAAGATTGGGGATTGAGCATTGAACCATGAGGATTCAGGATATTCTATTGAGTATTGAGAATTGAGGATTGATGGTTGAATATTGGTGATTGATGTTTGAGGGTTGTGGGTTGAATATTGAGGATTGAGGATTGTGGATTGAGGATTGAGTATTGAGGATTGAAGGTTGAGGATTGAGGATTGAGGATTGAGTATTGAGGATTGAAGGTTGAGGATTGAGGATTGAGGATTGAGAATGGAGGATGAGGGCTGAGGGTTGAGGATTGAGGTTTGAGGATTGACGCTTGAGGATTGAGGATTGAGGGTTGAGGACTGCGGATTGACGATTGAGTATTGAAGATTGAGGATTGATGACTGAGGATTGAGGATTGAGGATTGAGGATTGAGGATTGAGGATTGAAGATTGAAAATTGATTATTGAGTATTGAGGATTGAGGATTGAGGATTGAGGATTGAGGATGGTGGATGAGGGCTGAGGGTTGAGGATTGAGGTCTGAGTATTGAATCCTGAGAATTCAGGATAATCTATTGAGTATTGAGAATTGAGGATTGATGGTTGAGAATTGAGGATTGAGAATTGAGGATTGAGTTTTGAAGATTGAGGATTGATGATTGAGGATAGAGGATTGAGGATTGAGGATTGAGGATTGAGGATTGAAGGTTGAGTATTGAGGATTGAAGATTCAGTATTGAGGAATGAAGATTGAGAATTGAGGATTGAGGATTGAACATTGAGGACTGACTGTTGAGGGTTGAGTGATGAGAATTGATGTTTGTGTATAGAGGTTGGATGATCGCAGATTGAGTATTGAGTATTGAAAACTGTGAATTGAGGATATTCTATTGAGGATTGAGGATTGACAACTGATTGCTGAGGACTGAGAGCTGAAGATTGAGGATTCAGGATTGAGGATTCAGAATTGAGGTTTGAGGACTGAGGATTGAGGATCGAAGATTGAGTATTGAGGATTGAAGATTGAGGATTGAGGATTGAGGATTGAGGATTGAGGATTGAGGATGAGGGCTGAGGGTTGAGGATTGAGGTTTGAGGTCTGAGGACTGAGGATTGAGGATTGAGAATTGACGATTGAGGATTGAGGATAGAGGATTAAGGATTGAGGATTGAAGACTGAGGACTGGGGATTGAGGATTGAAGATTGAGGATTGAGGATTGAGGATTGAGGATGGAGGATGAGAGCTGAGGGTTGAGGATTGAGGTTTGAGGATTGACGCTTGAGGATTGAGGATTGAGGATTGAGGATTGAGGATTGAGGATTGAGGATTGAAGATTGAGTATTGAGGATTGAAGATTCAGTATTGAGGAATGAAGATTGAGAATTGAGGATTGAGGATTGAACATTGAGGACTGAGTGTTGAGGGTTGAGTGATGAGAATTGATGTTTGTGGATAGAGGTTGGAAGATCGCAGATTGCGTATTGAGTATTGAAAACTGTGAATTGAGGATATTCTATTGAGGATTGATGATTGACAGCTGATTGTTGAGGACTGAGAGCTGAAGATTGAGGATTCAGGATTGAGGATTGAGGATTGAGGATTGAAGATTGAATATTGATGATTGAAGATTGAGGATTGAGGATTGAGGGTTGTGGATTGAGAGCGAGGACTGAGGGTTAACTCTTGATGCTTGACGTCTGAGGATTGAGGATTGAGGATTGAGAATTGTGGATTGAGGATTGAGGATTGAGGACTGCAGATTGAGTATTGACGATTGAAGATTGAGGATTGAGGATTGAAGATCGAGGATTAAGGATTGAGGATTGGGGATTGAGGATTGAAGATTGAGTATTGAGGATTGAAGATTGAAGATTGAGTATCGAGGATTGAGGATTGAGGATTGAAGATTGGGGATTGGGGATTGAGGATTGACGAATCAGGATTGAGGATTGCGGATTGAGGATTGAGGATTGAGGATTGAAGATTGAGTATTGATGATTGCAGGTTGAGGATTGAGGATTGAGGATTGAAGTCTGAGAACTGAGTGTTGAGGGTTGAGTGATGAGAATTGATGTTTGTGGATTGAGATTTGAAGATTGAAGATTGGGGATTGAGCATTGAACCATGAGGATTCAGGATATTCTATTGAGTATTGAGAATTGAGGATTGATGGTTGAATATTGGTGATTGATGGTTGAGAGTTGTGTGTTGAATATTGAGGATTGAGGATTGTGGATTGAGGATTGAAGATTGAGTATTGATGATTGAGGATTGAGGGTTGAGGACTGAGGACGAGGACTGACGGTTGAGGATTGAGATTTGAGGATAGAGGATTGAGGGTTGAGGACTGAGGACGAGGACTGACGGTTGAGGATTGAGGATTGATGATTGAGGATTGAGGATTGAGGACTGAGGATTGAGGATTGAGTATTGAGTATTGAAGGTTGAGGATTGAGGATTGAGGATTGAGGATGGAGGATGAGGGCTGAGGGTAGAGGATTGAGGTTTGAGGATTGACGCTTGAGGATTGAGGATTGAGGGTTGAGGACTGCGGATTGACGATTGAGTATTGAAGATTGAGGATTGATGACTGAGGATTGAGGATGGAGGATTGAGGATTGAGGATTGAGAATTGAGGATTGAGGATTGAAGATTGAGGACTGGGGATTGAGGATTGAAGATTGAGGATTGAGGATTGAGGATTGAGGATGGAGGATGAGAGCTGAGGGTTGAGGATTGAGGTTTGAGTATTGAATCCTGAGAATTCAGGATATTCTATTGAGTATTGAGAATTGAGGATTGATGGTTGAGAATTGAGGATTGAGGATTGAGGATTGAGTTTTGAAGATTGAGGATTGATGATTGAGGATTGAGGAATGAGGATTGAGGATTGAGGATTGAGGATTGAAGATTGAGTATTCAGGATTGAAGATTGAGGATTGAGGATTGAGGATTGAGGATTGAGGATTGAGGATTGAGGATTGAAGATTGAGTATTGATGATTGTAGGTTGAGGATTGAGGATTGAGGATTGAAGACTGAGAACTGAGTGTTGAGGGTTGAGTGATGAGAATTGATGTTTGTGGATTGAGATTTGAAGATTGAAGATTGGGGATTGAGCATTGAACCATGAGGATTCAGGATATTCTATTGAGTATTGAGAATTGAGGATTGATGGTTGAATATTGGTGATTGATGGTTGAGAGTTGTGTGTTGAATATTGAGGATTGAGGATTGTGGATTGAGGATTGAAGATTGAGTATTGATGATTGAGGATTGAGGGTTGAGGACTGAGGACGAGGACTGACGGTTGAGGATTGAGATTTGAGGATAGAGGATTGAGGGTTGAGGACTGAGGACGAGGACTGACGGTTGAGGATTGAGGATTGATGATTGAGGATTGAGGATTGAGGACTGAGGATTGAGGATTGAGTATTGAGGATTGAAGGTTGAGGATTGAGGATTGAGGATTGAGGATGGAGGATGAGGGCTGAGGGTAGAGGATTGAGGTTTGAGGATTGACGCTTGAGGATTGAGGATTGAGGGTTGTGGACTGCGGATTGACGATTGAGTATTGAAGATTGAGGATTAATGACTGAGGATTGAGGATGGAGGATTGAGGATTGAGGATTGAGGATTGAAGATTGAAAATTGATTATTGAGTATTGAGGATTGAGGATTGAGGATTGAGGATTGAGGATTGAGGATGGAGGATGAGGGCTGAGGGTTGAGGATTGAGGTTTGAGTATTGAATCCTGAGAATTCAGGATATTCTATTGAGTATTGAGAATTGAGGATTGATGGTTGAGAATTGAGGATTGAGGATTGAGGATTGAGTTTTGAAGATTGAGGATTGATGATTGAGGATTGAGGATTGAGGATTGAGGATTGAGGATTGAGGATTGAAGATTGAGTATTGAGGATTGAAGATTCAGTATTGAGGAATGAAGATTGAGAATTGAGGATTGAGGATTGAACATTGAGGACTGAGTGTTGAGGGTTGAGTGATGAGAATTGATGTTTGTGGATAGAGGTTGGATGATCGCAGATTGAGTATTGAGTATTGAAAACTGTGAATTGAGGATATTCTATTGAGGATTGAGGATTGACAACTGATTGCTGAGGACTGAGATCTGAAGATTGAGGATTCAGGATTGAGGATTCAGAATTGAGGTTTGAGGACTGAGGATTGAGGATTGAAGATTGAGTATTGAGGATTGAAGATTGAGGATTGAGGATTGAGGATTGAGGATTGAGGACTGAGGATGAGGGCTGAGGGTTGAGGATTGAGGTTTGAGGTCTGAGGACTGATGATTGAGGATTGAGAATTGACGATTGAGGATTGAGGATAGAGGATTAAGTATTGAGGATTGGGGATTGAGGATTGAAGATTGAGTATTGAGGATTGAAGATTGACGATTGAGTATCGAGGATTGAGTATTGAGGATTGAAGATTGAGGATTGGGGATTGAGGAATGACGATTGAGGATTGAGGATTGCGGAATGAGAATTGAGGATTGAGGATTGAAGATTGAGTATTGATGATTGAAGGTTGAGGATTGAGGATTGAGGACTGAAGACTGAGAACTGAGTGTTGAGGGTTGAGTGATGAGAATTGATGTTTGTGGATTGAGATTTGAAGATTGAAGATTGGGGATTGAGCATTGAACCATGAGGATTCAGGATATTCTATTGAGTATTGAGAATTGAGGATTGATGGTTGAATATTGGTGATTGATGTTTGAGGGTTGTGGGTTGAATATTGAGGATTGAGGATTGTGGATTGAGGATTGAGTATTGAGGATTGAAGGTTGAGGATTGAGGATTGAGGAGTGAGTATTGAGGATTGAAGGTTGAGGATTGAGGATTGAGGATTGAGAATGGAGGATGAGGGCTGAGGGTTGAGGATTGAGGTTTGAGGTCTGAGGACTGATGATTGAGGATTGAGAATTGACGATTGAGGATTGAGGATAGAGGATTAAGTATTGAGGATTGGGGATTGAGGATTGAAGATTGAGTATTGAGGATTGAAGATTGACGATTGAGTATCGAGGATTGAGTATTGAGGATTGAAGATTGAGGATTGGGGATTGAGGAATGACGATTGAGGATTGAGGATTGCGGAATGAGAATTGAGGATTGTGGATTGAAGATTGAGTATTGATGATTGAAGGTTGAGGATTGAGGATTGAGGACTGAAGACTGAGAACTGAGTGTTGAGGGTTGAGTGATGAGAATTGATGTTTGTGGATTGAGATTTGAAGATTGAAGATTGAGGATTGAGCATTGAACCATGAGGATTCAGGATATTCTATTGAGTATTGAGAATTGAGGATTGATGGTTGAATATTGGTGATTGATGTTTGAGGGTTGTGGGTTGAATATTGAGGATTGAGGATTGTGGATTGAGGATTGAGTATTGAGGATTGAAGGTTGAGGATTGAGGATTGAGGATTGAGTATTGAGGATTGAAGGTTGAGGATTGAGGATTGAGGATTGAGAATGGAGGATGAGGGCTGAGGGTTGAGGATTGAGGTTTGAGGATTGACGCTTGAGGATTGAGGATTGAGGGTTGAGGACTGCGGATTGACGATTGAGTATTGAAGATTGAGGATTGATGACTGAGGATTGAGGATTGAGGATTGAGGATTGAGGATTGAGGATTGAAGATTGAAAATTGATTATTGAGTATTGAGGATTGAGGATTGAGGATTGAGGATTGAGGATGGTGGATGAGGGCTGAGGGTTGAGGATTGAGGTCTGAGTATTGAATCCTGAGAATTCAGGATAATCTATTGAGTATTGAGAATTGAGGATTGATGGTTGAGAATTGAGGATTGAGAATTGAGGATTGAGTTTTGAAGATTGAGGATTGATGATTGAGGATTGAGGATTGAGGATTGAGGATTGAGGATTGAGGATTGAAGGTTGAGTATTGAGGATTGAAGATTCAGTATTGAGGAATGAAGATTGAGAATTGAGGATTGAGGATTGAACATTGAGGACTGACTGTTGAGGGTTGAGTGATGAGAATTGATGTTTGTGTATAGAGGTTGGATGATCGCAGATTGAGTATTGAGTATTGAAAACTGTGAATTGAGGATATTCTATTGAGGATTGAGGATTGACAACTGATTGCTGAGGACTGAGAGCTGAAGATTGAGGATTCAGGATTGAGGATTCAGAATTGAGGTTTGAGGACTGAGGATTGAGGATCGAAGATTGAGTATTGAGGATTGAAGATTGAGGATTGAGGATTGAGGATTGAGGATTGAGGATTGAGGATGAGGGCTGAGGGTTGAGGATTGAGGTTTGAGGTCTGAGGACTGAGGATTGAGGATTGAGAATTGACGATTGAGGATTGAGGATAGAGGATTAAGGATTGAGGATTGAAGATTGAGGACTGGGGATTGAGGATTGAAGATTGAGGATTGAGGATTGAGGATTGAGGATTGAGGATGGAGGATGAGAGCTGAGGGTTGAGGATTGAGGTTTGAGGATTGACGCTTGAGGATTGAGGATTGAGGATTGAGGATTGAGGATTGAGGATTGAGGATTGAAGATTGTGTATTGAGGATTGAAGATTCAGTATTGAGGAATGAAGATTGAGAATTGAGGATTGAGGATTGAACATTGAGGACTGAGTGTTGAGGGTTGAGTGATGAGAATTGATGTTTGTGGATAGAGGTTGGAAGATCGCAGATTGCGTATTGAGTATTGAAAACTGTGAATTGAGGATATTCTATTGAGGATTGATGATTGACAGCTGATTGTTGAGGACTGAGAGCTGAAGATTGAGGATTCAGGATTGAGGATTCAGAATTGAGGTTTGAGGACTGAGGATTGAGGATTGAGGATTGAGGATTGAGGATTGAGGATTGAGGATTGGGGATTGAGGATCTAGGATTGGAGATTGACTATTGAGTATTGAGGATTGAGGATTGAGGATTGAGTATTGAAGATTGAGGATTGATGACTGAGGACTGAGGATTGAGGATTGAGGATTGAGGATTGAAGATTGAGGATTGGGTATTGAGGATTGAACATTGAGGAATGAGGATTGAGCATTGAGGATTGAGGATTGAGGATTGAAGATTGAATATTGATGATTGAAGATTGAGGATTGAGGATTGAGGGTTGTGGATTGAGAGCGAGGACTGAGGGTTAACTCTTGATGCTTGACGTCTGAGGATTGAGGATTGAGGATTGAGAATTGTGGATTGAGGATTGAGGATTGAGGACTGCAGATTGAGTATTGACGATTGAAGATTGAGGATTGAGGATTGAAGATCGAGGATTAAGGATTGAGGATTGGGGATTGAGGATTGAAGATTGAGTATTGAGGATTGAAGATTGAAGATTGAGTATCGAGGATTGAGGATTGAGGATTGAAGATTGGGGATTGGGGATTGAGGATTGACGATTCAGGATTGAGGATTGCGGATTGAGGATTGAGGATTGAGGATTGAAGATTGAGTATTGATGATTGCAGGTTGAGGATTGAGGATTGAGGATTGAAGACTGAGAACTGAGTGTTGAGGGTTGAGTGATGAGAATTGATGTTTGTGGATTGAGATTTGAAGATTGAAGATTGGGGATTGAGCATTGAACCATGAGGATTCAGGATATTCTATTGAGTATTGAGAATTGAGGATTGATGGTTGAATATTGGTGATTGATGGTTGAGAGTTGTGTGTTGAATATTGAGGATTGAGGATTGTGGATTGAGGATTGAAGATTGAGTATTGATGATTGAGGATTGAGGGTTGAGGACTGAGGACGAGGACTGACGGTTGAGGATTGAGATTTGAGGATAGAGGATTGAGGGTTGAGGACTGAGGACGAGGACTGACGGTTGAGGATTGAGGATTGATGATTGAGGATTGAGGATTGAGGACTGAGGATTGAGGATTGAGTATTGAGTATTGAAGGTTGAGGATTGAGGATTGAGGATTGAGGATGGAGGATGAGGGCTGAGGGTAGAGGATTGAGGTTTGAGGATTGACGCTTGAGGATTGAGGATTGAGGGTTGAGGACTGCGGATTGACGATTGAGTATTGAGAATTGAGGATTGATGGTTGAGAATTGAGGATTGAGGATTGAGGATTGAGTTTTGAAGATTGAGGATTGATGATTGAGGATTGAGGATTGAGGATTGAGGATTGAGGATTGAGGATTGAAGATTGAGTATTGAGGATTGAAGATTCAGTATTGAGGAATGAAGATTGAGAATTGAGGATTGAGGATTGAACATTGAGGACTGAGTGTTGAGGGTTGAGTGATGAGAATTGATGTTTGTGGATAGAGGTTGGATGATCGCAGATTGAGTATTGAGTATTGAAAACTGTGAATTGAGGATATTCTATTGAGGATTGAGGATTGACAACTGATTGCTGAGGACTGAGATCTGAAGATTGAGGATTCAGGATTGAGGATTCAGAATTGAGGTTTGAGGACTGAGGATTGAGGATTGAAGATTGAGTATTGAGGATTGAAGATTGAGGATTGAGGATTGAGGATTGAGGATTGAGGATTGAGGATGAGGGCTGAGGGTTGAGGATTGAGGTTTGAGGTCTGAGGACTGAGGATTGAGGATTGAGGATTGAGGACTGCGGATTGACGATTGAGCATTGAAGATGGAGGATTGATGACTGAGGATTGAGGATTGAGGATTGAGGATTGAGGATTGAGGATTGAAGATTGAAGGTTGAGTATTGAGGATTGAGGATTGAGCATTGAGGATTGAGGATTGAGGATTGAGGATTGAAGATTGAGTATTGAGGATCGAAGACTGACGATTGAGGATTGAGGATTGAGGATTGAGGGTTGAGGATTGAAGATTGAGTATTCAGGATTGAAGATTTAGGATTGAGGTTTGAGGCTTTAGGATTGAGGATTGAGGATTGCGGAATGAGAATTGAGGATTGAGGATTGAAGATTGAGTATTGATGATTGAAGGTTGAGGATTGAGGATTGAGGATTGAAGACTGTGAACTGAGTGTTGAGGGTTGAGTGATGAGAATTGATGTTTGTGGATTGAGATTTGAAGATTGAAGATTGGGGATTGAGCATTGAACCATGAGGATTCAGGATATTCTATTGAGTATTGAGAATTGAGGATTGATGGTTGAATATTGGTGATTGATGTTTGAGGGTTGTGGGTTGAATATTGAGGATTGAGGATTGTGGATTGAGGATTGAGTATTGAGGATTGAAGGTTGAGGATTGCGGATTGAGGATTGAGTATTGAGGATTGAAGGTTGAGGATTGAGGATTGAGGATTGAGGATGGAGGATGAGGGCTGAGGGTTGAGGATTGAGGTTTGAGGATTGACGCTTGAGGATTGAGGATTGAGGGTTGAGGACTGCGGATTGACGATTGAGTATTGAAGATTGAGGATTGATGACTGAGGATTGAGGATTGAGGATTGAGGATTGAGGATTGAGGATTGAAGATTGAAAATTGATTATTGAGTATTGAGGATTGAGGATTGAGGATTGAGGATTGAGGATGGAGGATGAGGGCTGAGGGTTGAGGATTGAGGTTTGAGTATTGAATCCTGAGAATTCAGGATATTCTACTGAGTATTGAGAATTGAGGATTGATGGTTGAGAATTGAGGATTGAGAATTGAGGATTGAGTTTTGAAGATTGAGGATTGATGATTGAGGATTAAGGATTGAGGATTGAGGATTGAGGATTGAGGATTGAAGATTGAGTATTGAGGATTGAAGATTCAGTATTGAGGAATGAAGATTGAGAATTGAGGATTGAGGATTGAACATTGAGGACTGACTGTTGAGGGTTGAGTGATGAGAATTGATGTTTGTGGATAGAGGTTGGATGATCGCAGATTGAGTATTGAGTATTGAAAACTGTGAATTGAGGATATTCTATTGAGGATTGAGGATTGACAACTGATTGCTGAGGACTGAGAGCTGAAAATTGAGAATTCATGATTGAGGATTCAGAATCGAGGACTGAGGACAGAGGATTGAGGATTGACGATTGAGTATTGAGGATTGATGATTGAGGATTGAGGATTGAGGATTGAGGATTGAGGATTGAGGATTGAGGATTGAGGATTGAGGATTGAGTATCGAGGATTGAGTATTGAGGATTGAAGATTGAGGATTGGGGATTGAGGATTGACGATTGAGTATTGAGGATTGCGGAATGAGAATTGAGGATTGAGGATTGAAGATTGAGTATTGATGATTGAAGGTTGAGGATTGAGGATTGAGGATTGAAGACTGAGAACTGAGTGTTGAGGGTTGATTGATGAGAATTGATGTTTGTGGATTGAGATTTGAAGATTGAAGGTTGGGGATTGAGAATTGAGGATAGAGGATTAAGGATTGAGGATTGTGGATTGAGGATTGAATATTGAGTATTGACTATTGAAGATTGAGGATTGAGTATCGAGGATTGAGGATGGAGGATTGAAGATTGAGGATTGGGGATTGAAGATTGAGGATTGATGACTGAGGATTGAGGATTGAGGATTGAGAATTGAGGATTGAGGATTGAAGATTGAGGACTG